>NC_041225.1:66507340-66527134 GCF_002837175.3 Physeter macrocephalus
GCAGGCGGACTCTCAACCACTGCGCCACCAGGTAAGCCCCTAGCATAAAGTTTTTGAGGTCCATCCATTTTGTAGCACGTAGCATGTGGAACACAACAGTATTCCATTGAAGGGATATATTACATTTTTGCTTACCCATCTCCCAGTTGACAGACATTTGAATTGTTTCTACTTCTTGCTATTATAAATAATGCTGCTATGCTATGAACATCTATGTACAACTTTTTGTGTGGCCATGTTTTTATTTCGCTTGGATAGGTACCTAGGAGTGGAATTATTGAGTCGTGTTAAACCTATGTTTAACATTTTAGGAAACTGCCAGTTTTCCAAAGTTTTACATTACCATCAGCAATATGTGAGCATTCCAACTTCTCCTTATCTCCCCCAATACTCATTATTATCTGTCTTTCTGATTACAGCCATCTCAGTGGGGGTATCTCATCGTGGCTTTAATTTGCATTTTCCTGATGGCTTATGATCATGACTATCTCTCATTTGTGTTTGACCTTTCTCTTTTCTGTTTTTAATTCCTCCTCTTTTTATTGTTCTTTAAAGTTTTTATGTCTCCTTTTCCCTTTACATCCATTTCCTCATGTTGATTCCCACTCATATTTAATTAACTCCCATATCTAAATGACTGCAGCTTATGGCTCATTCTCAATCTATTTATCTCCATGAAGTTGCTGAGGTCACATTTCTATTGGGAAAAAAGGCAGGGAAGCTGAATTTTAAATTTACACATAAATAATATAGAGAAGTTCAAGTTAACCTTGATTTACACATAAATACTTAAAGTATTAGTATACCACAATTTGGATTTTAAGTAAATATGTTAACCACGTGATCAGACTGTCCTGCTCTCCTACTGCCTCGTGGATAGTGTAAGATTCATTCGGTTGGAAAAACTTTCAGTTTCGAAGCCAGCTGTCATCACTGTCTTCTCCACCTGCCTCTTTTGTTTCCTTCCTTTTCCTTTGTGATATAATGGCTGCAGCTGAGGCACACAATCTCCTACTCCCTTTCTTCCCTTCTGGCTTTTTCATCTTCCTATCTAATCAGTAGCCAATAGGGTTACTCCACACAGAGGTTCAAATGATGCTCAAACAAAAATTATTATCCATTTCACACTGTGCGACCAAGTGGATGTGGGGAAACAGAGCAAGGAACAAAAGAGCAAGAAAGGTCAAATTAATTTAAGTCCTTTGCAACCTGGGAAAAACGTCAGATCTTGATGTGAAATAGAAAGTTTGGAAAGCTGGGATTGTTTGATATGTGGTGGTTTGGCCAATTTAAGAAAAACAATTAACTGAGTATGACTAAATTGCAAATTGGACTGACTAGTTTTATTTATATTTTTCTTTCGGAAAGTAGCAAGCATTAGAAAAAGATATAGTTCTCTTTTCCCTCTTTATTTTTCTTCTATTTCCTTCTCCTCTTTTCTCTTTCAGAAGAAAATAATAACCTTTTTTTTCAAGCATTAATAAAGAATCAAGAAGAACTTCATCTGATGCATTTTTATTTGCCTTTCAAACATCTCTTTCCATATTACCAAAACAACTGCTTCTGGAACCCAGATTTGTTGTAGCCTACAACTTAGGGATAAGAATATATGCTTTTCTATCAGATGTGTTTAGAGATGCTCTGATAAACAAAACCTGAACCAGTCCAGCCTGATAAGGTTGTAGTGCTTGTTTGGATGTAAAATGACATTTAAACTGAACTGAAAAATATTTGCTAATAGCTAAAAAGCTCTGCCAGTATAACTTAGTTTAAGAGCTATATCTTGGCATCTTGTTGGGAACAAAATACCTGTGAATGGAGAACAGTTGTTTTTGGTTTTTACTTTTGTTTTTGTTTTAGGAAAGCAGGAGAAAGAAAGAGGATAGAAGAGAACTGGGACTTTGGGACTTTGAAAGCTAGGATGTCATCACTCACTTACCCACCACATAAATATAGCTGATATATGTCGCTTTAACTTTGTAGTAGTATATATTGACACTTCTTTTTGATATTACATGTAAATGTCTTATACAATGAAAAATACTCAAGAGTAGAAGATAACAAAGGAGAAAAAAGAAAAGGAATTCTTTTTTTTTTTTTTTTTTTTTTTTTTTTTGTGGTATGCGGGCCTCCCTCTGCTGTGGCCTCTCCCGTCGCGGAGCACAGGCTCCGGACGCGCAGGCCCAGCGGCCATGGCTCACAGGCCCAGCCGCTCAGCGGCATGCGGGATCCTCCCAGACCGGGGCGCGAACCCGGCTCCCCTGCATCGGCAGGCGGACGCGCAACCACTGCGCCACCAGGGAAGCCCAAAAGGAATTCTTAAACCAGCGATTATTTAAGGGTAAACTGACATATAAATGTGAAATTAAACTTGAACCACTTTTCAATCTAATTATTGATACAAAGAAATGGGAAAGTATCGACCTCTAGACTTCAGAAAGCTTGGGTAAAATCATTATAAATCTATCAGCTCCACCCAGAATCTAAACACTTAATCGTTTTCACTGCTGCCACCCTTGTCTGAGTCACCAGTGTCTGGTGACTTCTGAAATAACCCCCAAACTGGTATCCCTGAGTCTACTCTTCCCTGCCTCCCGCCTCCAAAAGAAATCAAAATGATCCTTTTAAAACTTAAAGTTGAATCATGTCACTCTTTGGCTGAAATCCCACCCATGAGAAATGAAGTAGCCTTTTTGAATTAGAAGCAGAAGAGGTGTTAATTAAAAGAGTAAGTAGCACCTACATTCTAAAGAGCAGCTCAATCTGTACTAGAACAGGTGCAGCCAGAAGTCATGAAAATGATCTGGCAAAGTCACAAGCTAAGGACAAAATGAATAAAGTACATATTAGGAGAAACAGGAGTTTATAGAGTTCTAGAAGTATCAATTTTCTCCACTGCACATAGTTTTATGCTCCATTTAAGGTACTGAGGTTAGCAAGTGGGAAGTGAAATTAATCTATCATCTAAGTAAATATTTATTTTATTTACAAATGCATGGTTAAATATACTCGGTAGCCTACCCTGCCTCTCTTGGCTATTCATAACTGACACGACAGGACTTCTCTGTGTTTATACACTAATCACCATTAATTAATTAATGGACAATCTACCCCACAGCCCCCAGGTCCCCACCATACCACCCAAGCTTAAGGGCTACTTGAACAAAGTAACAATTTACTAAGAAAAAAAATTCTCAGCAAGAATATCATCTCACACTTGAGATAAAATATCTTCGTTATCAGAGATGCCAACATTACAATTAATTCATTAGTTTAAAAAATAATAAGGCTATCCTAGAGCATTTGTTCTTTTTTTGGAAGATAAAGAAATTAAATGGAAGAGAAATTACCAATATCCATCGAGAAATAAACACTATTAATATCGTATGTTAGTTTTGTATCTTGCTTTCCCCACTGAACATGACATGGGCATTTTCCTATTGCATTAAAAATTTCAGGGACAAAAAACAACAACAAACCCCCTCGCAGCTTCCCATCTCTCTGAATAAAAGCCGAAGTCCTTAGAATGGCCATAACTACACAATCTGACTCCACCCTTACGTATGTGAGCTCACCTTCAGTACCACCCAGGCCCCCACTGTGCTCCAGCCACAACCACTAACCCACAGATTCTTTAACAAGCCAGGCAGTTCACTAGATGACTGCCTTCCACTGGCTCTTTCCTCTGTCTGGTATGTTCTTCCAGATATCCATATTGCTTGCTCTCTCACCTCTTTCTAATCTTTGTCCCAATATCATCCACACTTCACCTTCCCTTGCCTTGCTTTATTTTTCTCCACTGAACTTACATACTTCCTAATATATATATATTATATAATTACTTATGCTTAAATATTTGTTGTTCGATCTCCCACAGTGGAATGTGACACAGGACAGGGATCTTTATTTTTTGTTTAGTCAGTAGCCTCCCCAGGGATGCCACAATTATGATAGTCAGTTCTTAAATGATTGGTGTTGTTCTTAGTGATAGAAGGTCAGACGTGGAGTTGTAAAGCCCTTTCCTTCTCCTTGAGAAGTGGTGGATGTCTCTGCTTCCTATTGACTGGGGCTCAGTCCGGACTGGAGGATAGACATGAGATAAGTGTTCTGTGTTCTGCCCTCAAAAACAAACAAAACAAAAAAGAAACTGAATGTCTTTTTAACTGTTTTACACTTGAAATTCTCATCTTCCTTTAAATCACAAGGATAATCTGTTGACCCATACAACAGCTCTGAGCTATTATTATCCCCAATTGAGAGAGAAAGAAAGAGGCTGTAGAGTTTATTGAAGCCCTAAGTGGTAGAACCAGTACTAGTAAACCATGTTATTGGATTTCCTCTTCTATATAGTCACAATGAACTGCAGCCACATCTCAGATGCCAGTAAATTAGCAAGTAGATGGGAGACTCCTTCTCCACACTTCAGAAAGGCTTTTACACTGCGTAATTAGCTTCTGAATACAGATAACAGGAATAACTACCTTTTCCATCAGAATGCTTTCATCAAGTCTTAGTCTTTCTTTCATTTCTGTTGTTTGCTGCCTTTGTTTTGGCTCACTGTGCAGGTGCTTAGCCCGAATATTCATTTTACTTAATTTTACCTTATACTATCAACCCTACACTTGCATCCCAGGGTCCAGAAAGCATTCACACCTTATCCGTTTGATTCAACCTCAAAACAACCATAGTTGAGGTAAGAGCAGGTGGGTGTATCTTCACTTTAGAAGGAAGAATGACCTAACTTCTTGGTAATCCTCAAACCAGGACACAGACACAGATCATTTAAGTACAAACCCAAAGTTCTTAACTTGCTGGAAGTGCATTCACTGTTTTGTTTCCTGGAGGGCACAATTATGTAATGGGAAGAAAAATTATCTAAATTATTATCACTGAAAATGTCTTCTAGAAATATAAATCTCACTTTTGCACTCCACTTCCATTTCCTGGCAATTATTCTGCCAGCATCACTCACAAGCATTGACTCTTTGGAACTTCCTCCCCGCTCCTTTCCCTGTTGTCTCTATAGCCTCATCACCCTCCTGTTTCTGAGCCTCTGCAGTTGCTCCCTCTCTGCCATCCTCAGTATCTCAGTGGCATTTTGCCCGATTCCGGGTCCAGAGTTAACATCACCTCCTCTTTTTTTTTTTTTTTTTTTTTACATCTTTATTGGAGTATAACTGTTTTACAATAGTGTGTTAGTTTCTCCTTTACAACAACATCACCTCCTCTTTAGTCACACTAGTAAAAGTGCTTTCTTTTATCTCCTCAATAACCACACGCTGCCCAATTCTAAAAAGCTCTCTTCCTTCTTTTTAGAATTGTGTGAGCTTCCTGAGAGCAGGATGTATCATTTCATACTATCCAACATATATCACAGCATAACACTTGCAACAGTCCGTTTTACACTGTAGGCAAGCAATAGATAAAGAATGAACCATAAACTCAAAAGATTCCTTCAGGTAGATTATTAGGGAAGGTAGTGGCAGGAAGCATCTGCTTGCCTCTCTTCACCACTCAGCTTCAGTACTCTTGGCCTTTCCCCAGTCCCCCATTTCTCTTACCACTTATATGTCACGCACATACAGGATGGCATGAGATATGGCTCTCTGGTTCCATCAACAAGGGCAAATGCTAAATGCATCAACAACACATTGCTTCAAGATTCCATTATACTGTAAATGGATATATAAACAATTGTTCTTTTGCCATGTACAGTTTTTGATGTAGTAAACTATTTTTCATTTTTCTGGACACTTCTTACATTTACCCATTACAAAGGGCTTCATTATGTTTAATATGTATATTTTATCCTGCATGTCTATTTGATAGGCCTATTACCTGACCCACTTTATTTGAATGTGGAGGATAATAAATGTCCTTTGAAAAAAAGGTAGGTTATTTTTCATCCAAGAAGCTTAAAAATCTGTTTTGGGGGGAGAATGCAGCATACTGACATATAGTTTGGGGTTAAGTTTTTTTTTTTTTTTTTTTTTTGGGGGTTAAGTTTGATAAATGGAATAAATCTTATTTAAAAATCATTTCGTGACATAAATTATCGAGGACTTTATAATTTTAAAAGGACTTAGAAATCTTTTAAAATTTAAGAACCAAACATACCTCTATGAATATGAAACTTACTCGGGGATATATTTTTGTATATTGGAAATTATATATTCATAGATATATAGTTTTAAGAAAAATTAGTGGTTTATTCTTTGATCAAAATTAATTGTGGCTTTCATTCTTTTTCTTTTGTTTTTCTGAATCCACAACTTTAAAAAGTGTGCAACAGATTTAACCCTCTGAAAGTCAGTCAATGCCTTGACTAACATCTTACAATCAATTATAACCATCATTTATACTTGATTTTGCTTTGATTTCATCTTAAATTTAGTTTCCATTTTAATAAGATTGGAGGTTTTGAAGATTCAATGAACCTATACATTTTACTTTATATTAAAGAAAAGAGTTATCATTAAAATTGTTCCACCAGGACTGGAGTTTTTGTCTGTATTGTTTATTAATTTATCCCAGAACCTAGAATAGTGCCTGGTATACAGGGAGTGCTCAACAAATCCTAACACCTGTACTTTACACCCTTGGAGAGGTGGAAGGTCAGGAGAGCCTAGGAGAGCCAGGTACTATGCTAAGCAATTTACATACACCATCTCCTTTAACTATCACAAACATTCTTTGTTGTAGGTACTATTACCCCTATTTTACAGATGAGGAGACAGAGGCATTAAGAAGTTAAAGTGTTCAAAAAGAAGTTAAGATGTTCATTCAAGATAACAGAGCTAATAAATTGCAGAGGCAGGATCAAACCCTTAGTTTGTCTGACTGCAAATTCTAGCCTCTTAAAGTTGCCATGTTGCTTTCCTTCACCCCAAAGCATTACAACTAGGAGGAGCATCAAATACTTCTCCATCCCCACAGAGTGTAACAATATTGAGACTGACTTGTTACTAAGTCATATCCTAGTATCACAGACCTGTTTCGGTTTTTAAGAGGGTGGGGTTCTCCCACCTTGAACATCAAAATCCATCTGGGAAGGAGAAGAGACTTCAGGCAAGGGTAACGTGTTACCTGCAGTTAGAATAGGTGAGAGGCTTGGAAATGTGAGCAGGACCCTTGGCCACTGGTTTACGGCAATGTGAACATGCGGTATTTGATTCCACAGGAAGCAGGCCAATACCATGTATCTGGCTGGCTGCTTCTGACTTGCATTGAGGGTCCTCCAAGATACTGGAACAGGACCTACCAGAACCTCAAAAAGTCCATTCATCAACAGATAGTATCTAACAAAAATGTATGGTGTGTCAACTAGGTGCTAGGCACTGGTCTGAGGGTTGGATACAGAGAGATAAAGATATGAAATGAATAAGCTCTGGGGATCTAATGTACAGCATGGTGACTATAGATAAAATACTGTCTTGTATACTTGAAATTTGCTAACACAGTACATCTCATCACACACACATACACAAAAGGTAACTATGTGAGGTGATGGATATGTCGACTAACTTGATCGTGGTAATCATTTCATAATGTATGCATATATCAAATCCAATCACATTGTACACCTTAAACATATACAATTTTATTTGTCAAGTATACCTCAATAAAGCTGAGGGGAAAAAGAAAACAAAGTTTCAGGCCTCAGAGAGTTCAAAATAATCCTGAATGTGTATGCATGCTTGTTTACCTTAAAATAAGGTTGCAAGGTTCTTTATGTAGTATGAAATCATTATGATGAGTGTGATTATCATTTAGTGCTCATTGTTGCCAACATCTATGCTAATACTTTTACTCTCCACATTTTACAGGTAAACTCAGTTTTAGAGATATCAGGTGATGGCTTAGGTCCCCTCAGCAAATAGTGGCAAATCCATGCATCTCAGGCCTCTTTGATAACAAAAAGCCCCTAACCCATCAGGGAAGAGAAGGTTCTTTCAGTAGAGGGTTCACAGAAGAACTGACAATGAAATATATCTTTGAGCCTATTTCTGACTTGTAGTGTTGCCTGGATTGCTTCCTCATCCTAGCCTCAGTTTAACGTGGACTGCTTGAGTCTAAAAACAAATTAGGTGCAAGAATTTCTTCCTCCTTTTTCAGAAACTAGTTTCCTTCCATTTAGCGAATGTAAATAGTGCTTTGCTCTATCACATTGCTCAACTATAGCTTATTCTTAATAGTGTCCGCTTTTCCTTGCTTGTGCCTTAAAGGTTCCCAGTAATTACCTATCAGCTGTTTATACACATAGCCCTAGAGGCTGGTTTGGTCTTCTGTTTGTTACATTAGGAAAATTCTATGGTACAGTAACATGAGTGACAGCACCAGTATGCCTTCACAATATGATTAGGTTATGCAGAGCAGGAGTTTCCCCTTCCTTCTGAAATTATTTTTCTTTTTCATGGCATTTAGAACCCAAACAGCATCATTCCTTCGCCAAATGCATCATCTGAAGACCACCCCAGATACTTTATATTAATTAAACAATGAATTGCTTGACATGCAAACACTAGTAGCTGCCTCTCCCCAGGCAGGCCTGTTATTATATTTATGAAGTGCTTCCTGAAGGCTTCTTAGACTTGCAGAGACTAGAAAAGGAACTGTTTGGTCTGTCCATCACTGCAATTCCTCCTAATTGTTATCTGTATTATTCCTTAAGGCTTTCACTCCCTAAAGATTCTGTGACAGTACTGATATTATAATGTACATAGCAAATATTTTTCGAGAGTCTGAGGGTGCCATGTATAAGGTCTATTTCAATTCCTCCCAACAGGCGCTGAAATGCTACAAACTAAACAGAATGTCCTTACCACAGCTTGCATAAGTTAGAAAAGTATATCATCTGCAAGGAAAAGCTGCTGGTTCTATTTTGCCTTCATTATTTTGAACACTACACCTGCCCTGCTATATTCAGGGTTAGATTTTTGCATAGGCAGTTAGTTAGTGGCCACCTACACAGTGTGTTTTGAGACACACAGAAATGATCATCTTGTTACAAACATATCCCCATTAGGTACCCAATGTTCCACTTTCCTGTCTTCAAATTCTAGCTAGGAGAAGTATGAATGGTTAAAATATCAAGAGAATGAAGGAACTGTCCATAGAGAATTCCTACAAGATAAGTCTCTTACTTCTCCAATTAATATAGTAGAAGGGTTTGGGGTACTGGATAGAAAATTTTGATTCTTTCATTTTTGAAGCAGTGAAAATTTTGATCAAGGAAATTTTTATGTGGGAGAGCAAATTTCAACCTAATTTTAGCTGATGGGGCAAGATGAGGACACTGGCATGGAAGGTTTAGATCCAGGACTTCCCAACTTTACAGAGGATCCAACTCTTCTAGAGACTGTAAAATCACTGATCCTTGGACATCATCCCCAGTCATCCTCACTCAGTAGATGAGGGGTGGCATCTGGAAAACCTTGTTTTTTAGCAAACACCCAGGTGATTCTGATAAATCATTCTGGTCCATGAACCACTCCATGATAAACGATGCTAAAGGACAATAAACCAAGATACCGGTGATGGAGGCCAGAAGGCAAAGACAAGTCTAGGATACCTTTATCTGCTTTGCACTGTTTTCCAGGGCTAGTCTTGCTAACATGCTCTTTGACTTAAACTGGTCACCCTGTATTCTTGCTCACTGAAACACCATCCATACACCGTATTTTTTCATATCTCTAAAATACTTTTTTCCTAGATAATCACTCTCCTTTCCAACTTTTCTGTTTGTTCTCTTATCTCTCTGTCTTTTAGATTCCTGTATCTTGAGAGGATTTCTGATTTTTCAGTTAAATGAATCTTTGTGCTCTCCTTTCTGCTTCCTAGAAATTGATTTTTTGTTCAATTTTTAGCACAGTTACCTCCACTGTTTTTAGAGGCACTGAACTCCTCTCCATGATCTCTGGTAAGAAACTGCCTATTCCAACCCAGAGGTTATGGGGTCTTTACAGTGAAGGGTAAGAGTTTAACATAAACAGTCAAGTCCAGATAAATAAAAAATGAAAGAAAACTAAAAAACACATGTGTTTGACAATATCTTAGCTTAGAATTGCCTTTCTAATTCTCCTTTGCTTGGGTTAATTTCACAATTAATTAATTAGTTGCATTCCTTTAGGACATGTGACAATTGGTGCATTAAAGTGATCCTGCCTCATTCTGGGTTCTGGAAAAAGTTAATATGGAATTTTCAAATGCATATGCATAATTCACATACATATAACCCACAGTCACAATCTATATATATATCACAATATGCACTCTATTGACTATTTCATTCTTATAATGGTATGTTCTGTATCCAAAAATATAACTCTGAGTTTAAAGATTTAAGAACATTTCTATTATTTTAACTCTTCTTATTTTGATTGGCTGGAAATATCTAGCATCTGTCTCCCAATAGCTGAAATCCTGCTTGCTGAATCTATACATTTAAAAGTCTCAATGACAGTGATCTCTGGGAGAAACCGCCATTTAGAAGCTGAAAATGTTTTTTTGTTCATTTACGTTATTAATTCACCCTTTAATAAAGAAGTATTTAAGGATCTCCTATTATGGGTCTAGGCACTGTGCTCAGAGGGTAGGAATGCAATGTTGAATGAACAAACAGATTCTCTTGGAACTTACAAACTATTATGGCAGAGAGATGACAAATACACAGTTACACAAAGCAATTATTTAAATAATTGTTAAATGCTAAAGGAATCTTGAAATTCACTAAAAATACCATTTACATTTTATATTTTCCAAGCAGAATACATCTCTTCTCTCTCTTAAAAAAGAAAATAATTTTAATACAAACTAAAGAATAGCATGCTTCCCTTTTCAGAGAAACTTGCATAAGCCATTGAGCCAAAAATATGTATCCCAAATCTCTAGCTTAGAGTTGAACCTTGACAATTCAAAGCTTAAGAAATTCTATAATAAAGTGTGTGTGAAGGGGATAGATGGATAGGCCCTGGGATTTAATTCTCTTCCTTGGTGGTAAAAACACTAATTTTGGCCCCCGAATTACCATATGGAACCAGAGACCAAGCACTTGATTCTTTTGAAAGATTTAACAGGAAAGTGTCTGTAGATAATTATGACTTGCATAATATCCTTCACTGTCTGGGCACAGAGAAGCTAGCCATCTCATCTCAACCAGAAATTGTCTTGAGTTTAGAAACAAAATCATATATTTTGACATTCCCTTGAAGCTGAGATAAAGCTTTAGGTTCACATAATAGGAAATGAGTTGATATTCTTTAAAAAAAAACTGAAATTGTAAGGTATATTTTAGTTTTGTTTTGCAATAAAAATAGCCCAATGCTATCACCCCTTGTGCAGAACAATAATTCTTAATAAAAGACAAAGAGATGTTTATCTTTCAAATAGAAACTCATGTAATTTTTGGTTCTTTTACATATAAGCTTTTTGAAGAAAAAAAACAAATCATGTTAACCTTTACAGCATCAAAAAAGTGATAAACTGAAAGTATAATTAACTTTGTTCTTTTAACATAACATGGTTGCTTTGATAGATCCTAGCTTACTAGCATCTCCACAGGCCACTTTCTTTCTCAATATGCACAGATGAATAAAGAGATTAAACAATTTCTGTGACCTACAATAAGGTCAGACTTTAATTATTATGCTAATTTCATGCATTAGATTCAATAGGTTTACTACTTTCCTGCTAGTTAATAAAATAGACTTTAAAGCATTATCTGTGATATAAGGAGGGGGCCCTCCCATACCTTAAAATACTCTGAATAGATGTGAAGGTCAGTAGAAAGGATTTCTCTCTTGTTATTGATTCCCAATCCTCTAACTGGTAAATCTCAGTTAGAACTAATTTATTTAGTTGCAGTTACATCTCAACTGTCTACATTTTATTATTGAAGGAACCATTTCCAGTAATTAACTGAATGTCTTCCCTCTTTTAAAAAACAGCTTCCTGAGATACAGTTGACATTCAGCAAACTCTACATATTAAAAATGTATAATTTCACAAGTTTTGATATATGAAACTATCATTACAGTTAAGATCATGAACATACTCATCACCCCATAAGTTTTTTTGTTACAAAGGTGTAACCCCTTCTACTCATCCTCCGGGCACCAGGCAACCAGTGATCTGCTTTCTGTCACTATATATTAGTTACATTTTCTAGAATTTAATGTAATTGGGATAATATAGTATATAGGTTTTTTTTTTAATCTGGTTTTTGTCACTATGATGATTAATTTTATGTGTCAACTTGACTGGGCTAAGGGATGCCTAGATAGCTGGTAAAATTTTATTTCTGGGTGTGTCTGTGAGGGTGTTTCCAGAGGGATTAGCATTTGAATCCACAGACTGAGTAAAGAAGACCTACCCTCACCAGGGCGAGTGGGCATCATTCTTTGAGGACTTCAAACAGAACAAAAAGGCAGAGGAAGGGTGAATTCTCTCTCTTCTTGAGCTACTACATCCATCTTCCCCTGCCCTTAGACCTTGGAGCTCCTGGACCTCAGGCCTTCAGACTCAGACTGAATTATACCACCAGCTTTCCTGGTTCTCCAACTTGCAGATGGCAGACAGTGACATATCTTAGTCTCTATAATTGTGTCAACCATTCCCATAATAAATCGTCTCATATATCTGTATCTGTACCTATATCTATATCTACATCTATATCTATATCCTATTGGTTCTTTTTCTCTGGCGAACACTGACTAATACAGTCACTTGGTATAAATTATTTTGAGATTCATCCATGTTATTACGTGTACCAAAAGTCAATTCCTTTTTAATACTACTCAGCCAGAAAAAAGAATGAAATATGCCATTTGCAGCAACATGGATACAACTAGAGATTACCATACTAAGTGAAGTCAGAAAGAGAAAGACAAATACCATATGATATCACTCATACGTGGAATCTAAAATATGACACAAATGAACCTATCTATGAAACAGATACAGAATCACGGACATAGAGAACAGACTGGTGGTTGCCAAGGGGGAGGCAGTTGGGGGAGGGATGGAGTGGGAGGTTGGGATTAGCAGATGTAAGCTATTATATATAGAATGGATAAACAGCAAGGTCCTACTGTATAGCACAGGGAACTATATTCAATATCCTATGATAAACCATAATGGAAAAGAGTATTAAAAAAAGAATATATGTATATGTATAACTGAATCACTTTGCTGTACAGCAGAAATTAACACAAATTTGTAAATCAACTATACTTCAATAAAAAAATAAATAAAATGAAAAAGTCAATTCCTTTTTATTGCTTAGTACTATTTCATTATTTGGATATATCCCAATTTGTTTATCCATCCACTTGTTGAAAGACATTTTGGCTGTTTCCAGTTTTTGTCTCTTACAATTAAAGTGGCTATGAACATTCAAACACAAGCCGTTGCCCTAAAGTAAGCTTTCATTTCTCTTGGAAAAATACTGGGGAGTGGAGTGGCTGGATTATATGGTATGTATACGTTTAACTTTTTAAGAATCTGCCAAACAATTTTCCAAAGTGGTTGCACCATTTTACATTCTCAACAGCAGTGTGTGAGAGTTCCATCTCTTCCATGCCCTTGCCAACACTTGGTAGTGACATGATAATATGTGCCTTATCTGCTTCACTGGAATAAATTATTATATTGGGGTTGTTTCCAAGGCTGATATTTTACTTTGAAATTATGTTTGCATCTTAGAAACTTATACAGGTTTCCTCTGTTATCTGAAAGTAGAGCATTCCTATGAAAACTCTCCTAAGTAGAAATGGTGTAAAGTGAAGAATCTATCACCTTAGGACACATCTGGCTCACAGATGCACAAAATAAAAAGAGATAAAGCACAGATGCTCACAGACACAGTTCAAAGCTATGGCTTGTTGATGCTGAGACGCTGAGTGTAGTTCCCAGGGAGGAAGCTTGGCCAGTGCCACTCTCCCTGCTCGGGACGCCCTTGCCTCTATATCAGTTCACTGCGAAACAAACGCTGGATGCTATTTTCTCTTTTTGCCTCTTCTTGTAAAAGCGAAAATCCTCTTTAGATTTTTTTCAGGTAGCAAAAGCATGTACTAATGTAGGTCTTTCCTACGTGTGAAATGGTATAAAGCAAACCTTCAAAAAGTGGGGGATACCTGTACTTCTTTTTTTCTCTTTGCATTACTTTTTTTTTTCTTTGTGGTACTTGGGCCCCTCACTGTTGTGGCCTCTCCCATTGCGGAGCGCAGGCTCCGGACGCGCAGGCTCAGCGGCCACGGCTCACGGGCCCAGCCGCTCCACGGCATGTGGAATCCTCCCGGACGGGGGCACGAACCTGTGTTCCCTGCATCGGCAGGCGGACTCTCAACCACTGTGCCACCAGGGAAGCCCTCTTTGCATTACTTTTGAATAAATCTTATTTTCCAATCAGGAAAAAAGATGCCAATTAGGGAACCTTGAGTTGATAAGGGCTAAGGTCATTTATTTGGAAAGACAAAAAGGTGAAGCAGATTATTAATTTCACAAACATTTTATATATATACAAAATTAAAAATAAAGGTTATAAATGATGGAAATAAGTAGCAAACGCATAGATAAAAAAATTAAAAGCTATATCATTCAGAATAGATTATTCAACTTAAAGAATAATCAGAACTGCTTCAAGTGTCAGTGGTAATAGTTGCTGTAATATTTTAGATCTACTGACCCAGCATCCTAGGCCAAACAAGGCAAATGGTATCCAAGTTCCAGAGCATAAGAAAATAATTTTTATTTATTTATTTATTTTCTGTGTGTGTGTGCGTGTGTGTGTGTGTGTGTGTGTGTGTGTGTGTGTGTGTGAAGAGCATTTAACAAAATTACAGATTCTAGGTTTAGAAAGTATGTGGGTGGCATGGTGAGGGTATATAAAAGAGAAGGTTATGTCGCTAGTGTAGAATGACCTCATTTTGTTTTCAAGTAGCTAATGAAAAAACAAAATGTATTTGTTTTACTTTAATGTGATTTGCTTTTTTTAACATAATATTCCTTCATTCTTCAAAAGCAATTGTACTTCATTCAATACTCTATAACGGCCTATATGGGAAAATAATCTAAAAAAGAGGGGATATAAGTATATGCATAACAGATTCACTTTGCTGTACACCTAAAACTAACACAACATTGTAAATTAACTATAGCCCAATAAAAATTTTTTTAAAAAAGCAATTGGGATATTTTAACCATTTATAAATTTGTGCTTTTATTCTAAAGACAAAAACAAAAAACAAACAAAAAACTATAAATGTGAAATACAGAGAAGTCCAGAAAGAATTAAGACAAGTTATCTCCTTTTTGGAGAATTAACTCTGTCAAGTAAACAGCACTTTTCTATTTCTGATGATGCATCTTAATTGCATGTTATCAATATGGTTTCCTATTTACCAGGGATAATTTCATAATTGCCATCTTCAGAGATGCAAAATAACAGAGGGCTTCTTCTATCAACATTTAGTAAAATGTTACAAATAGCGCTGGGTGAATGAAGGGCTTCAAATTATTGGAAGGACATAATATCATACATGTTATACATGTTCACAGAATAAGAAATACATTTTTAGTTTCTTTCAATTGACATGTATAACCAACATTATGTCCTTCAATTGGCATGAAATAAACTGCATTCTGCAAGCACTAATACATTCATAGGGTTGGTGGCTGTTTTGCTAATTCCTAAGAATGAGGATAGAATGTCATATAAATGGGATAACCAAAAGAAGTACACTGAGGTACATCTAATCTGAGCTCTGAATTTTCCCCTCATATTCATCCTGCATTGCTCAGCTCAAATTTTAACATGTCTGAGAATATTTCCTTGTTACCTCTGGTTATAAATGATATTTTCCTTCTTTAAAACACTGTATTCCTTCTAATCTCCATGTATATGTCTCTAGTGTCATCCCAATCTAGCCTTATATTCCTAGCAATTACTGCATCTCTGTATAACTTATCTGTACCACTATATTAAAAGTTCCCAGAGTTCTGAAACCATATTCTAAAGTTAGTTATTTTCCATTCAAAATGTTTACTATCATCTTTGTCATTATTTATACAAAAATTTTCAGAAAAAAACATAGTTTTCAGAAAACTTTTACATTTTATATAGTCTCTGGTATAACAAAATGCCTTGAACCAAGTAAGAATACATTATTCATCTAATGACAGTTTATCCTTGAGTAGTAAGATGTGTTTTAGGAAAAAATGGGAACTGCAAAGAATTGCAGATGGGATTTTAGACCTGGTAGTTAACACAGTGTCTAACATCTCAATTTCCCTCTTTTCTTTCAACTGAGGGCTCTGTTTACTGCTATCTGGGGCCATATTTGATTTATCAATTCACTGTCTCGGTGTTTTCATGGAGCACCATTATAAGCTATGTAGGACAATAAAACAGGGAAGCACAATGATTTTCTCAAGCACTCCCTTGCTTAATCAGTGCTCTTTTGTTCTGAGCTTAAGTGAAAGGTTCAAAGGACTTGAAAAATAGAGTCAATGTGTGGACAATTTTTATTTGCTTGTTTACAATCTACAAACTTATTAAACCACTACTGTAGGATATTCTCAAGTCAAATAGTAGTATCTCCAGAAATTAAGACAAAAGGAGTAACTACATAGCATGCATTGGGGAGGAGGAAATGTATTGCCTACAGGATTTGAGAAGAAATATTGCCCCGAAGTCACCTTGTACAATTAATTAGTGCAGTGAGCTTGGTTGTATTGATATCATAGCTGTGCTGTGATATCAATACCTCTGTCCTGGAGCAGCTGGGTAAACCAGGGGCAGGCAGCTTCCTATTTACTTCAACATACCATTAAAACATCATCATTTTCTTGGGCATCATGATATGAAAAAGGTTGGAAAGCATAGAGAGCCTTGAGAGCCTAGGGATTTATCATCATCCCGGACACAGGACATGCCTATCATTGGCTTCATGCTTTAGAATTATATCAGCATGAAATAGAGATTTCTGGCGGGAATTTCATAATGAAGAGTTTTCTTTGGAGTGAGAGAAAGGAAGGAGGAGGTAAACAGGAGAAAGGTCAGATAAAAAAATATTTGGGTCTTGGGGAAGGACTCATATACTGATGCTCTTGTCCACAAATTAAAATAAAATTGGTTCCATGTGCTTCCCTACAGTTCTTGCTGGAAAGGCAAAGATAGAAAAAGAAGGGACAGTTCCCATGCTGGGAATGCTGACGCTCATTGAGAGGCCATAATATATTCAAACATATGGGCACTGTTGCATGCAGGAAGTGCAAGCTGAGTTTTTCAGTGTAGAAATAGAGATTGCTGAGGACTGTGCTGGTCTGGGGATGCAAGGTCTCCAGGTGACTGATGTAACAGGGTGCATGGGAACTGAGGAGAAGGGAAGTTAAGTAGGAAAATAGGAGGAAGGGAGTGGTGACCATCAGGAAATACGAGTGTGGGCCAGCTGGTCTGGATAAAGGGCTCACCCAGAGAAATATCAAGAAGTAGGTTTCGTGAACTAAGCTGGTGAGCACCTAAAAGACAGATCTAGTCTGACTCCCCCTGTGCCTTAATGACAGCCATGGGACCTGGAACATGGCAGAGCTTAGATATTTATTAAATGAAGTAGTGATGAGATATTTGAATTTTTTTGCAAGATTAGGGAGATTAAACCTTATCTTGTTTAAGCCTGCTGTGAAAAATCCCTGAAAGATTTAAGATTAAATTTTTTTCTGAAATCATTGTAATAATAGAAATAAAGAGCAATATCAAAAATAGAAACAAAAATCAAATATCCCAGCACCACTTATTGAAGAGGCTGTCTTTTCTCCATTGTATATTCTTGCCTCCTTTATCAAAGATAAAGTGACCATATGTGCATGGGTTTATCTCTGGGCTTTCTATCCTGTTCCATTGATGTATATTTCTGTTTTTCTGCCAGTACCATACTGTCTTGATTACTGTAGCTTTGTAGTATAGTCCGAAGTCAGGGAGCCTGATTCCTCCAGCTTCATTTTTCTGTCTCAAGATTGCTTTGGCTATTTGGGGTCATTTGTGTTTCCATACAAATTGTGGAATTTTTTGTTCTAGTTCTGTGAAAAATGTCATTGGTAGTTTGATAGGGACTGCATTGAATCTGTAGATTGCTTTTGGGTAGTATAGTCATTTTCACAATGTTGTTTCTTCCAATCCAAGAACATGGTATATCTTTCCATCTGTTTGTATCATCTTTTATTTCTTTCATCAGTGCCTTATAGTTTTCTGCATACAGGTCTTTTGTCTCCTTAGGTAGGTTTACTCCTCGGTATTTTATTCTATTTGTTGCAATGGTAAATGGTAGTGTTTCCTTAATTTCCCTTTCAGATTTTTCATCATTAGTGTATAGGACTGTAAGAGATTTCTGTGCATTAATTTTGTATCCTGCTACTTTACCAAATTCATTGATTAGCTCTAATAGTTTTCTGGTAGCATCTTTAGGATTCTCTGCGTATAGTATCATGTCATCTGCAAACAGTGACAGTTTTACTTCTTTGCCAATTTGGATTCCTTTTATTTCTTTTTCTTCTCTGACTGCTGTGGCTAAAACTTCCAAAACTATGTTGAATAATAGTGGAAAGAGTGGGCAACCTTGTCTTGTTCCTGATCTTAGTGGAAATGGTTTCAGTTTTTCACCATTGAGAACGATGTTGGCTGTGTGTTTGTCATATACGGCCTTTATGATGTTGAGGTAAGTTCACTCTATGCCTACTTTCTGGAGGGTTTTTTCATGAATATGTGTTGAATGTTGTTGAAAGCTTTTTCTGCATCTATTGAGATGATCATATGGTTTTTCTCCTTCAATTAGTTAAAGTGGTGCTGGGAAAATTGGACAGCTACATGTAAACGACTGAAATTAGAACACTCCCTAACACCGTACACAAAAATAAAGTCAAAATGGATTAAAGACCTACATGTAAGGCCGGATACTATAAAACTCCTAGAGGAAAATATAGGCAGAATACTGTATGACATAAATCACAGCAAGATCCTTTTTGACCCACCTCCTAGAGAAATGGAAATAAAAACAAAAATAAACAAATGGGACCTAATGAAACGTAAAAGCTTTTGCACAGTAAAAGAAATCATAAACAATATGAAAAGACAACTCACAGAATGGGAGAAAATATTTTTTAATGCTGCAACCAACAGGGATTAATCTCCAAAATATCTAAACAGCTCATGCAGCTCAATATGAAAAAAAAAAAACCCAATCAAAAAATAGGTGGAAGATCTAAATAGACATTTCTCCATAGAAGACATACAGATGGCCAAAAAGCACATGAAAAGATGCTCAACATCACTAATTATTAGAGAAATGCAAGTCAAAACTACAATGAGGTATCACCTCACACTGGTCAGAATGGCCATTATAAAAAAGTCTACAAACAATAAATGCTGGAGAGGGTGTAGAGGAAAGGAAACCTTCCTACTCTGTTGGTGGGAATGTAAATTGGTACAGCCACTATGGAGAACAGTATGGGGGCTCCTTAAAAAACTAAAAATAGCACTACCGTATGATCCAGCAATCCCACTCCTGGGCATACATCCGGAGCAAACCATAATTCGAAAAGACACACGCACCCCAGTGTTCACTGGAGCACTATTTACAATAGCCAAGACATGGCAGCGACCTAAATGTCCATTGACAGGAATGGATAAAGAAGATATGGTACATATAGACAACGGAATATTACTCAGCCATTAAAAAGAATGAAATAATGCCATTTGCAGCAACATGGATAAACCTGGAGGTTATCATACTAAGTGAAGTC
>NC_041225.1:66527447-66534554 GCF_002837175.3 Physeter macrocephalus
AGGAATAAAGATGCAGACATAGAGAATGGACTTGAGGACACAGGGAGGGGGAAGGGTAAGCTGAGACGAAGTGAGAGAGTGGCATGGACATATATACACTACCAAATGTAAAATAGCTAGTGGGAAGCAGCCACATAGCACAGGGAGATCAGCTCAGTGCTTTGTGACCACCTAGAGGGGTGGGCTAGGGAGGGTGCGGGAGGGAGACGCAAGAGGGAGGGGATATGGGGATATATGTATATGTATAGCTGATTCACTTTGTTATACAGCAGAAACTAACACAACACTATAAAGCAATTATACTCCAATAAAATGTTAAAAAAATCAATTATCTTTTCATATGATATTTTAAACTTGAGAGGATGCTTCCATCATCATCATTTATTGCCCTCACTTGGAGATATAGTGCAACTGTTAAATAATCACTTAGTTACAGCTAAGAAATTTGACAATATAGCCACAGCAAGTTTCATGACAATTATTTTGGATGACAATGCCACTTGATTAAACTACTACACAATAAAGCATTTCTTCTAATAGTAATTTGTTTTTAATGTCCATCCCCTATCCATCATCAAATTTGTCTCCACAGTTTCCCAGAGTAGGATCAATGTAAATTTAATAGAGTAACCTCAGTTTACAGGTAGAGAAACAAACACAGTGATTTCATAGAAAAGCACATTGGCTTGCTCTCAATTACTTAAAAACACTGCATCAACCAGACCTCAGTTTAGAACTATCTCGAAAAATGCTGCTGCTAGTATAATTCTCAAGGCTATATCAAAAGGGAGAGATAATGTGAACTAGAATTTTCAACACATAATTTTGTTCTACACAGATTAAAGTTTTAAGAACAACTTTATACATCTATAGTCAGCATTGTCTTACTGTATTTGATTATTTTTTAAATTTATCCTATCTTAGTGTATTTATCAAGGGAAAGCATTAATTTTAACAAGAGCACTGCATCATAAATCTAAAGAATAAATACAGGTGTTTTCTTACTCTACTCAACTCCTAAATGTTGGTTCAAGCTGAGAAAACATCAGGCATGTTCCACAAGTTTTCTATAAAATCATGTAGGAAGCTGTTCATATTCTCTTATTAACTAAGTATTTCTTTATTGTTAAAAAAAGGCAAGCGAAAACTTTACAAGTGCTCTTCCAATTCTTTAATGCTATGTATTTTTCCATTATAATATATTTTAATGATATGGGTATGAAGTTTTGTTTTTACTATAAGGTAAGGCACAATATAAAAATCACTTGAATTTTTTTTTTAATTTGGAAATAATTTTAGACTTACAGAAGAAATGCAAAGATAGTACGGAGAATTACCATATGCTCTCCACTCTACTTAACGTTAATATCTCATACTATCATAGGACAATCATCAAAAGAAAATAACATTGGTTCAATATGATTAACCAAATTACAGACTTTACTTGGATTCAGTTTTTCCACTAGTATCTTTATTTTGTCCCAGAACCCAATCCAGGTTCCCACCTGGTTATGTCTTCTTAGTCACCTTAGGAGAACCAAGGACACTGGTACTCAGAGAGTAGTGATCACTTACTTCGTAGAATGTTCTTCAGATTGGATTTGTCTTCTCATGATTAGATTGAGGTTATGAATTTTATCAAGAATATTCCAGAAGTGATATGCCCTTCTCAGTGCATTATGTCTAGGGGGAAATGATGTTGTTGGGTCTCTCTACTGGTGATTTTAACTTTGATGATTTGGTTCAGCTAGTGTCTGCTGTGTTTCTCCACTGTAAAAATTACTATTTTCCCCTTGCAGTCAATAAATACCCTGGGGGAGACACTTAGAGGCTATGCAAATATCCTTTTTCTCTTAAATTTTTGCCCACTAATTTTAGCATCCATCCAGATCTTGTCTGCTTTAACAGTATATTTTTCGTAATTCAAAATGTATAACTGAAACATATATAAAAAGACCTGATTGGGCTTCCCTGGTGGCGCAGTGGTTGAGAATCTGCCTGCCGATGCAGGGAACACGGGTTCGTGCCCCGGTCCGGGAAGATCCCACATGCCGCGAAGCGGCTGGGCCCGTGAGCCATGGCCGCTGAGCCTGCGCGTCCGGAGCCTGTGCTCCGCAACGGGAGAGGCCGCGGCAGTGAGAGGCCCGCGTACCACAAAAAAAAAAAAAAAAAAAAAAAGACCTGATTATTATAAAACTTAGATTTATTTTCTTTCTTTCTTTTTTAAAATTTTTCCTGACAATGCAAACAAATCTTGGGGAATTTCTCTCAAGCATAAGATTTTCCAAGTTGCTACAGAAATCAAGTAATGATAGAAAAAATTAATAATACTTTATATTCTGCATATTGTATAAGAAACTTAAGAGATTCTTTTAGTTTTTAATCTATTTGACTATTTGCACAGAAAACAATGCACCATTTCTTCCACTTTTATAACTAAAATTCAGATTTTCTGGTTGCTGAATACAATAAAATGATATAATTACCTTATATTCTTTTTGATTTATGCTATATCGTCAATCTTATTATTTTCAAATCATTTCTTTCTCCTGATAATATTCATTACACCAACTTTATTAAATATTCACAATGCCTTAAGTCACAGAAATCATATTTTGCTTACTGCATGCACATCTTGTAACTAAATATATGTTATCAGTAGTAAGAACCTGGAGCGTAATTTGTTGTGGAAGAAAGCATGCTGGCCTTGGGGAAAAGCTTTTGTATTCCAATATGATGTTGCAATTTAAATACAAAAATAAATAACTGATGGTTAAGTGGAGATTTGCTAATTCAACAGTATATTTGAACCATCAATATTTTTTGCTATTTTGTTAAACTAACAGAATTTAAGCTGCCAGTAATCACATGATAACTATAGCACAATAAAACTTTGAAGAAAAATGAGAATTTTTCATCTGTTTTCATGACAGGAAGAACCAAACTAAAACCCCAAACCAAAAACCAAAAAAACCCTGACAGAATGTGCTCATTAGGATTTAAAACTCTCTTTGTGTATCTTGTATAACCCTTAAATTTTATCTGATTCTTTTTAGTTTTCAGCCTTCTATTTGAATTGTAAATATTCAACCTAGCACCTGACCTAAAATATAAAATGCATGTAGCTATCAATGAGAACAAAATCTCTTTATGATGACCCATAAAACTTAATGATGGATAAATTAATTTTGAAAACATTTGTAACCACAATTTGCTATAACACTGATTAACCTCCATCGACTATTCATAGCATATCATTGGAATTTAAATAATTTTGACTTTTCAAACAGCAATTTAAAGTTTTCTTATTGGCTCCTTCGGACTACCACCAACTATAAGCTATACCATCAACCATTAATAAAAAATACAATTGAAAGTTAGTCCAGTGCAAATTTCTTGTGAATCATTTTTTGTTTGTTTTTTAAATTACAGTGTAATTACTCAAGTTAATCTAAAAAAAATGACTTCATTAAAATGTAGCTATACTTTTGTTCTTCTACCTTGGTCTTTAATTGCTGTGGTCAAGAGGAGTGATATGCTTGTTTAACTTGATAGGTAATTTTAAACTGAACTTGAATTCCTTGAGGAAGACCACAGAATTTGTTATAGAGGTCTTAAGAAAACAAGTGTGGAAATTCAGTGTTTCAGACATCCACTCTGAAATTTTTCTTTACCCCTCATTTCAGTTTTCTTTTGAGTAAAATGTGAATATCAATAGTTCGACTAATAGAGATTCAAGAAAAATCATTAAATGAAGCCAAAATGGTATTCAGTTGAATTTCCCAGCTGTTATGGATAAAATCCTGTACAGTTTACATGATACTTATTTAAAAACTGGTTTGATTATTATCATTTAAGTTTATTAAATATATTTTAGCCGGTTATATTCAGTGAAACTTTTTCATGAGGTACCCTGAAATGGAAGATCCCTTGTGAAAAACTACCTATTAAACCAAACATGCTTTTGTGAGCATCACTATGTATTTATAATTCAAAGATATCATTATATTTGCAAAACAACACATTTAGATCACATCTAATATAATGCAACCATCGTTTGGTTATGGTTTATTAAACTGGAAAATGAACTCTTTACTTACTTGGTATTTCTTGAACCTATACATATCTGCATATGTTACAAAGTAGGCAGTAAGGGTGGGCAATGTGACTTTTGAAAGAACTTAACAAAATAAAGAGAATGACGTAATTAAAATTTAGGGTAGTTTATAAAGTATGCTAGCTCTTACCTCTCAGATCTGCCTATTTATTTCTGAGGTTAGATGCTTAAAAATGCACGTCTATTATAGACCAGAAGTTTTATTCTGCGTGGAAATTCATAACCAGAAAATTATTTTATAGAAAAAGTGATTTGTTGGAAAATACTAGCATATGAAGAAGAAGTGGTCCCATCCATTCAACATTGATTAAACACCTACTATTTATCAGGGTCTATTTTAGGTAAAGGAAGACACAGACCACCATCTCCAAAAACTGCCAGCTAGTAGAAAAGACACCAGACAGGTAAATAACTAATTATAATAATGTAAAATAAAAGTCTTAAGAAAGATGTATACAAGATACAGTGTCACTTAGAGAAGAGTAAGGAACTCTTGGAGATGTGGTCTGAAAAGGAAAAGGTAGAATGGACGCAAGGGCATTCTCTTTAGAGAACACAGCCCGAATGAAAGCATACAGGTCTAAAACAGGAAGGCACTGTCAAAGAACTGCAGGTGGTCTGGATGGCTGGAGCATGAGGCAGAGTGGGGGATGGTAAAGGAAGGCACAGCAGATGACTTAGGCAGGCCGAGGCCAAACCAAGGAGGCTTTTTTTGCTCTGCCATAAAGTTTGATGTTTATTCTTAGGCCATAGAGATATAGGAATTATTTTTAAAATTGGAGTGACATAGTCATATTTGAATTTTACTAAATGTGGAAAATGGGAACGAGGTGAAGTAGGAGTCAGGGAGGTCAGCTGGGAGGCTATAATAATGGTTCAGCCAAGGAATGACAGGTCTAGCCATAGTAGTAGCATGGAGAAAGGGGGGAGAGATCTGAGAGTATTTTGGAGGAGAAACAGCAGAATTCTGTGATCATTTATACAGGCAGATGAGAGAGAGGTAAAAGTTGAGAATGGTTTGCAGGTTTTTGGCTTGGATGAATAGGAGAAAATAAAGAAAGAGGGATATATTTTGGAGCAATGATAATGAGTTTAATTTTAGATGTGCTGAATCTGAAGTAAAAAAGGCTAAGACGAAAAGACAACCCTCAGAATGCGAGAAAATATTTGCAAACGAAGCAACTGACAAAGGATTAATCTCCAAAATATACAAGCAGCCCATGCAGCTCAATATCAAAAAACTAAACAACCCAGTCCAAAAATGGGCAGAAGACCTAAATAGACATTTCTCCAAAGAAGATATATAGATTGCCAACAAACACATGAAAAGATGCTCAACATCATTAATCATCAGAGAAATGCAAATCAAAACTACAATGAGGTATCACCTCACACTAACAGTATGGAGGTTCCTTAAAAAACTAAAAATAGAACTACCATATGACCCAGCAATCTCACTACTGGGCATATACCCTGAGAAAACCGTAATTCAAAGAGTCATGTACCACAATGTTCATTGCAGCACTATTTACAATAGCCAGGACATGGAAGCAACCTACATGTCCATCGACAGATGAATAGATAAAGATGTGGCACATATATACAATGGACTTATTACTCAGCCATAAAAAGAAACGAAATTGAGTTATTTGTAGTGAGGTGGATGGACCCAGAGTCTGTCATACAGAGTGAAGCAAGTCAGGAAGAGAAAAACAAATACCGTATGCTAACACATATATATGGAATCTAAAGAAAAAAAATGGTCCTGATGAATCTAGGAGCAGGACAGGAATAAAGACACAGACATATAGAATGGATTTGAGGACACGGGGAAGGGGAAGCTGGGACGAAGTGAGAGAGCAGCACTGACATATATACACTACCAAATGTAAAACAGATAGCTAGTGGGAAGCAGCTGCATCACACAGGGAGATCAGCTGGTACTTTGCGACCACCTAGAGGGGTGGGATAGGGAGGGTGGGAGGGGGACGCAAGAGGGAAGAGATATGGAGATATACGTATGCATATAGCTGATTCACTTTGTTATACAGCAGAGACTAACACAACATTGTAAAGCAATTATACTCCAATAAAGATGTTAGAAAAAAAAAAAAAAAGCCTAGCTATGGGAAAAAGAAATGAAATAGCCCAGCAGTCCTATAAACCACAAATGCTATTTTGGGAATCAATAGATTTTTAAACTGATTGGCAATACTATCTGATTCTAACAGTCTGCCCCAATATTTTGGGCTACTAGTCAATAATAGAAACATAGACAAGAATGACTTAATTTGTTGTGTTAGACTACCACTGTTTTTGAAAAAATAGAACTTAAATTTATGCTGTATCAGGAAATCAACTAAATTTGGCTTGTCTGTATAAGCAGCAAAATTAGGAAAAAATAAGCATTTGCATTTGGCCGGTGAAGTGATGATAAACTCAAAGATTGCTTTTGGGACAACAGTGAAACAGGTTAACTCAAGCTACTCTAAGGCAATGTAGACAAACAATATTTATGCATCATCTCAAAAATATTTATACATCATCTCATTATCTCGTAGTTTACCAATTAAACTACGTATCACTTCTGTCATTAAGGTTACTCCAGTTTAAAATTAACATGGCACAAGTACACTTTAGCTGTTGAACTCAGTCACTATTCTTAAAGAAATCTGAATTTTAGGAACTATTGTCAGAGCAATAATAAAAATGAAAAGAAGTGCATTAGCTAAGAATATCCATAATTATCCATAATTATAAATTATAAATAACCATAATTATAAATCAAGTATAAATCAAGTAACCCATACTGTGGTTAGCTCTATCAAGGGCACCATGCAGGATAAAGAATGAATTAAGGGCTTCCCTGGTGGCGCAGTAGTTGAGAGCCCGCCTGCCGATGCAGGGGGCGTGGGTTCGTGCCCCGGTCCGGGAAGATCCCACGTGCCGCGGAGCGGCTGGGCCCGTGAGCCATGGCCGCTGAGCCTGCG
>NC_041225.1:66534564-66570659 GCF_002837175.3 Physeter macrocephalus
AAAAAAAAAAAAAAAAGAATGAATTAAGAAGCTTAAGAGCTAATCAAGAAGACAATATTCAGTAATGAAAAAAAAAAAAAAAATCAAAGGAAAGTACCCAAACAGAAGGAGAGACAGCTTAGTAGTAAAGAGTGTTAGGTCACAGGATGGACTGTTTGGGTTTAATTCTCAGTTCTGCTAATTACTAGCTATGTGATATTGGGCAAGTTGCCTTCTCTGAGCCTCAATTTTCTTACCTGTATAATGTGATGATATTTGTGTCTACTTCACCAGTTGTTAAGAGAATTAAAAGAGATAATACATACAACATGCTTAAGGCAGTGCCATGGTCATGCTAACCATTCAGTAAATGTTAGCTCCAATAATAATAGTAATTAGTATTTTTATACCAATTCATAACCAATTGGTGAGGATAGGTAAGTGCTAAAGAGTCTCAAAAAAGGGCAACTTCAATGTGTCCTGGAGCATTTAGGCTATGTGCTGAGACTTTAAAAGCAAGATAAGCTTTGTGAGGTGAAAAGAGGAAACAAGAAGCCATTATAAGTCCCTGATACAATTTATTCATTCACTCAGTCATTCATTCATTTCAAAATTCCCTGTAAAAACACTGAAGGATTATTTGATACCTGGTGTTAAAGGCCATGACGTGGCAAATGTGACTAAATTGAGGGTTTGTTCTGGAGAGCAGTGAGATACAAATAAGCGTGGGGCCCATCATGAATAGCAGGGCCAAGGGTAGAACCACCATTGTTCTCATCTCAGCAGTCCTTCGCCACCCAGAAAGCATGATCGATATAATAAGCCACAGAGGGGCATGATAGCTTATGTATCTCCTTCAGTCTTTCCTTTCTGAAACACTCTTGTTAAAAAACTGTGCCTTAGAAATTGTACATTCTAGGCAGGAAAAAGCACAGGGAACAGCCTGTTTGGGACTTTCCCACAACGCTTTTTGTTCTAGCTCCCTGAAGAATCTCATGGTCAGAATTTCAAAGAGTTTTCAACAGCCAATGTATAATTGATACTCTCTTCTGGAATTTAACTTTGGCAATGTCTGTGCACAGGCTATTGAAAGACTCTGGAATAAGTTAGTTGTATTGTAACTCAAGGATACAAGTCTTAGGTTGTCCTTCCTATTTCTTTACACTCCCTAAGAAACTACTGTATTTCAATCTCTTTTGCCAACTCAAGGTTTTTGTGTTAGCACTGAGTTGCAAGTCTATGGTTTTGACTAAATTTACTGGCCTAATTCAGTCACACAGACAATCAATTTACTTAATTCAATTGATCTGGTGAACTTTCCACTGAATTAACTGATTATTTTTTAACCTCAACTGGCTGAGTAACTTGATTGGACTTCTGGTAATGTATTTTCTGAGCACATACAAAGAACAACTCTTTCTTTGTTAAATCCTGATATCAAAGCCACAAAAATTTGCATGGAAAAAAGCCCAAAGACCAAATTGTAAATGGATATTCCCCTTCTCAGGTCAATATTTGGAAAAGCAGATTCCCTCTCGCATACTTCTATTCTTAAGCCCACTCTTGCTTCATGCACATAGAGTAGTCCACAAGAGGTTTATTATTAATGTTGCCTCCGGTATTTGTACAAATCATCTTCTACTTTCAAATTCCATCTCGGGAATCATTCAGAATCTTAGCTAATAAGGTATATTCTACAAGCCATATTCCTGAATATATATATATATATATATATATATTTTTTTTTTTTTTAATTCTACCATTATCTTTAGTACTCCAAATACATTTTTGCTTTTTAATGTCAATTGGGTAAGGGTCTGAGACATTATGAGAGCAATTTGTTTCCTTCCTCCAAACTGCTAATGACATTTATTTAAAGCATTCCATTTTCTTTTCTGTCCAACGAATCTAATTTCATCAAGTCACATTCTAAGCATTGCATCTGGTGTTTTGTTTGATAGGACAGATTTGTGGGGCAAGTTCACCAACACATTATGATCAAGCATGGTTTGGATTAATATAACATGAATACACAAGCTTACAATACAATTTAAATTTTATTTCACATGCAAAAAAAGTTATTTATAGAATTTAGATGAATTTCATGGTTTGTTATTGAAAATCTTTAGAAAGTATTCTATTATTCTAAATGACATCCTTGTAAAAATGCAGTGCAGCTTTCATGGAAAGTGTAAAACTTATGTAAAGGTAATTCCTTTTTGAGCATGTATTTATTTTACACATTTTAACTAAAATCAACTGTTATGAACCTGTCTTCAACCATTCACTGACCAGCATTGGCAAATCTTGTTTTCAAGTTCATAGCACATTTCTAATTTGGATCTTTGATGACTTGTTAAACGTAGAGTCTCTTTTCCCAGAGAACCTTTCAAATCACATATGGTAATCTTCCTTAATTGAAATTTTTTTTTCCACTGCTTGTTGCTAGTTCAAAAATATTCTCTTCTCTTCCACTGTCCCAACTTAGTACCATACAATATGTATGAGATGATGTAGAAGATAATTAGGAAAAGAGAAAGTCAGGAAACAGGCAGAGGTGGGGAAATAAAGCAAGATGATTGAGAAGAGTGAATTGGAACCTATGAGGTCCATTTCACTGGTTTTAGCTCCTAAAGAGATAGTGCTTAGAGTGATTCAAAGGGAATGTGTTGAGACTATGGGTCACACAGAGAAGCATTAGAAATCTGAGTGACAATTGGAGGCCCAGAGTTGGAATGGGGAATTATCTACTTGTTACAAGATGCAGTATCACTCTGGAGCCCAGAGTTTGGTAGCTTTGGGGGGACATGCAGACACATGCTTGGTCTGAATTGGAACAGTGGCTACATTGGTATTTTCTTCTTCGCTGTGCTTCACCAGCAGAAGAGTATGTAGAAGAGCAGATTCCCAAGGAGGAGTGAAATAATGGGTGAATACCAAGTAGGGACTAAACATAATGCAATGGTTTTTAAGCATGAGGGCGTAAACCTCCTCAGACTGTGGGGCAGGGATTGAAGTCCTCCCTCACTTGAGTAAGCACAATAAAGCCAGTAGACAATCAGGCTACACAGAATCAGAGAAGAAGAAGTGATGTTGTCTGTTCTTAACATAGAGGAAGAAAGAAGCAAAGGTTGAATTACACAGGCAAGGAAGAAAAGCTAAAAGTGTTTTAGCTCTTCCAGAATCAAGATTGTAGTACAGTTTCATTACTTTGAAATATTATCAACTCCCCAAATCCACTAGAGTAAAGCTTACACACCATATATCAAAGTCAACTAGAGATGATTTGGGATTCCACACTATTGACCATTGAGAATTGATGGTAGTAAGACACTGTGAAATAAATTCCTTTGTTTGATTTACTTGAGCCTCACAAAAATCAAACAGGTAAATAAAATTATCTTCATTTTACTGATAAAACAATGTATTTGAAGAAAATACATCTTATAAAGTTTAACTAACTTGCCCTGAGTGATACAGTTGCTAAGTATTAGAATCAGGACATTTGTTTTCTATTTAACACCCGGTACTATAAGCTGTGTTGTCTCTAAACATCACTTCAGGAAACCCCTCAATGTGTCTTGCTGAAAATTTAATTTAGGAAATATGAATATCACATCTATTATTTTTCTTAAGGATACAAATAGTTCAATGAACACATAAATATAGGGTTCCTGATGCCTGGATGAACTAACCTCAGGGAAAAAAATAAAAAGTACTTTCTGAATTTATTTTGATTTTCCTTTTTATCAAATATATTATCCAATCCACTCTGAGCACACGGTAGAGACCTACGAAGGATTCAGTTTTGATGTGAATTAGCTTTAAAATTTTAAAAAAAGGTTTTAAAATAGCAGGTAAGATTTTTTTTTTCCTTCGAAAGTCAAGAAAATAGGCTATATAAATAGGTAAAATGAAGTTCAAGAGAAACATTGCTATAATGTTAATGTCCAATATATGAATAAAAAATAAAATTTCAGCCAACTGGATCTTCAAGTGTCTCCACTAAGATCTGGAAGACACAAAATTTTTCCATTTTTAAAGTAACAGCCTATAGAATATTACAAAGGATATTACATAGCCTTTGTGAGATGAAAATCATTTTAGCGTAGGGAAGAAATTAGCAGATATCAAAAGAGTATGGTACAGGAAAAGGAATTTCTTTTTTTGAGTGACTTTAGGCAAAGTTAAGTTAAAACAAAGCAAAAAATTAAGCATGCAGTGGTCAAAAAGGATAATCTGCTGGAATTCGGAGTTATGCTATCCAATTCTCAAATTGCTGGGCAGCATTTTTAACAAATGACACTCTCAGCTATATCCCACAAGGATACTGAAACACGCAGGAGGCAGTTGGTTAGCACATCTTACAGTACTTAGTTTTCCATTATTACAATAGTAACAGATAATTTTCAAAAAACAATTCCATTGTCCATCTTTACATATATCCTTGCTTCTTTATCACTGCTTATGCAAACCCAAAGGACTTATTCATCAGCCTGCAGTCAAGACATTAAAAAACAGAGAAGCTGGTCTCAGGGCAATTGGTCTTTACATTATCTGCCACATTTTAAGTGCATGACAACAACAACATCAAAAAAAAAAAAAGGTGTTGTTCTCTACTTTTAAAAATCAGTGCCTATTTTCCAATGCCTATGAAGCATAGAAGACTGGGTCAAATGGAAATGGAATGATCTTAACCTCTTTTAAGAAAAACAATCAGAACTAAATCTTCCTAGGAACAAAATAGTTTGTGCTCTGTGTCTTATGCTCCTATTTTGGAAGTAAGGCCAGGCATGGGGCTGAACAGGCCACGCTGCCCTGGAAGACAGAAGCAAAGGGAACGAAATATAGTAATATATGTGGGCACAAAAGAGCACCCTGGGGTCCCAAGCCATACAGAAGCAGCCTGGAATCAAGGACTTTGACTTGGGCTCATGTGAACTAACATAAGCACATAAGCAGATTTTATGTTATAAACAGCCCAGTAAAGATTAATTAATGAGTATTCTAGTAAACAGTAAGAAAAATAATTATTAAATACAAATTACTTAACATTAACCTAGATGTAATCTTCTAGTACTAATTAATTTTAACCCTTCCCCTCTAACCCCACCAAGCCATAAAAACTTAGAGGAAAAAGCAAAATAGGAGCTTTGCTTTGTTGAATTATTTGATGGTAATAAATATTGGTACTTAGCAGCCATGCCATTTTTATAACTAATCAAAACAAGTGGTTTGATGTTAAGTCAATGATGTTTATATAAATTTGATTTATTGGATGTGGTCACATTAACATTATGGCTGGAAATCAGCATAGTAATTAAAACTGTGTTCTGACACTTATTAGCTGTGTAATCTTGGGCATGGCACTTTATCTTTCTAAACCTCAAGCTACCTCATCTATAAAATAGAGGCTGATAATAATATCAACTTACAGAGATTTTGTGAAGATCAAATGTGATAGTGTATGAAACAAAAAGCACAGTTCCTGACACAGAGCTAATAAATGGTAGCTGTAAGCCATTAAATAAATACAAGCCCTATTAACTTGTAGGTTAGTACATAGCGACAAGGTCACAGGTTTGCATTCCCACCTAAATTAATTAATTTCCCTTTTCCATGTCCTAAAGCTGCCTGTCTAATACAGTAGCTCTACCTATGAACTGTGTGAGACCATGTGTATGGTCTGTATTAAACCCCAGTAAATTACCCAGACGGAAGACAATGACTAACATCTTTCTAGCTACAAAGAACCTTATAGTTTTTCCCAAGAAAATCTCCTAGAGCTTTAGGCCATTTACTTATAATACACAAACAATCCATCTTTAAATTGCTCTCTTTCACTTATACTATCCAATCTCTTCCTACTTTTTAAAAGAAGGTAAACATTGACTTTTAACACAACGTGCTGATAACAGTATCAAAATTATGGTGCTAAACTTCTTGGCTTATTAAGATGAAATAAGGGAGAAGAAAATCTATTAGAAGCTTCATGCCTTGGTTGGCACATGTAACAGCACTAAACTTAGGGCATTTTTCAGCATTTAATAATGTTATAGCTTGGTGTCAGTCCAAAGGCAGAAAGGGTCAAACAAAAAGCAAGTCATGGTGACATGCAATATTGTTTCACTATCAGAAGATAACACCATCCCACTCCAATAGGCTGACATGGATTGCAATTAACAGTAGCTAATATTTCCAAGGATCTAGCAAGAATCAGTGAAACAGTACATGCCATGTCCTAAGGTCTAGGAAAGGAACAAAAGTAATCTCAGTAATGCCGGAGTAATTTTAAAAGGTAAGGCTTATATACACATTTTTATCGACCTAAATAGCTGTATTAATTTTAAGACTTTGAGGGGAGGGGAGTGATCTCAATACTTTATAATGTAGTTTCATATATAGTAACACATTTATACACAAGTTTTACATATATATATGCACATATGTCTATGTACAGATATAGTTATATAACTAAATACATACTTATTCACCAACCATAGAGGGCCTATTATGTGCGGTGTCCTTTAATAATATAGAGGAGGCAACTTTCAGTTGCTCTGTGTACACAGATCACACTTATCTTGAAGGTGTTTAGCCTGCAGTCCTAACTTCCCAGAATATAGATAATAATCAGGAAGCAAATGAAAGTATCTGAAAGCTGAAATAGCTATGGCATAATTCCTTCACAGAAGTTTGTTCACGTTGCACATGGAAGTGCTCTTTAGAACCTCCCCTGTAATCTATTAGCTCTATCTTTGATGGGATTCTAAATTTTGTGCTATTTAGCTTCCTAGTCTACAGCAAATGAGAAGCAAACAGTACTCTAACCTGGAAGTGGCTTCAATAAGCAGGCATATTGATGATAACAACAAGCAACCGCTCTCTAATAAGGGAGGAGGATTAAAAAAAAGAATTACAAAAGATATAGGAATTTAGAAAGCCTAGTAGCTTAGCATGAGGGCAACAGCTTTTTACACTTCAGGAGCCCCACAGGAATTACTGTATTATAGCAGGGTACAGGGATTAATGTTCATAATAATGACCCTGAGTTATCAAAAAGAGGTTCAGTTATGTTAGCAGGTACCATTCAACAAGGTAGGAATTGTGTATTGCTTTCAAAATGGTAAAATGAAACAAAAAAGTTTTGTTGCACAAAGTGGAAAACATCACTTATCTGGAAAGTTCATTTTTGTAAAACAATCTTCTCGAATGGTATCAGATAGTTACTATATGTATCCATCTATCCATCCTATGTATCTCATTTCCTGCAATTTTCTGTTCTTTTAGTGTATCTAAATTACCCACTACTCCTACCACTGCAAATCTTACCAAACTATAATATAGTATACTAATTAGGACACTACATTCACACTAATGGCTGAACTATATTATTTATAATTGTATTTTCAGACCAACTCTGAAATGTGAATGATAATTTTAAAGAATTCCATAAAAATACATTCTTGATAGCTTAGGAAAAAATGAACAAGAAAATACATAGTATTGGGTGGTTTCTGTTTTACTGTCTACAGTTGAGTTGTTTCCCAAATATCTCTTCCAGCCTGCAAGGCAGACATGAATTCACACATAGTGACAAGCTCTAAGGAACTTCATGAATCATCTAATATATGTCAATATGCAGATTATGATAACTCAGAGATGGTGTTTTGCCTACATCCCAGTTTATATCCACATTAAATTGTTAAGAAAAAACTTTGAAATCCCACTTTCTGATTCATTTCCTCTACTTTATGTTAGACAAGAATAAATTGGCATGCTTGCTTTACATTAAATTGTAAAATTCTTGCTGTACATATTATTATTTCATAAAGAATGTTGGGAATCCACCCCCTGTTGACAAACATGAACAGAACATGAATCAGAGAGTTTGAATTTTGAGTCTTAGATGAGAGTTAGACCACTAAATAATAAAGACACCAAAAATGCGAAGATACAATTGTTTTTCAAAAGATGATTTTCTAAGAATTATTGTAAATTACAAATTTTTATAAATGGATTTAATTTTGGTTTGTTTTCTTCTTTAAGTTAAATAAAACCAGTATTTTTATATTCCAGAAATGAACATATCACTTAAATAAGCTTTATTATTATTATTATTTTAATTCACTTTCTTGCAACCTTAACTTTTAAGATACTAGCTTGGCTGTTCTTGATACTCTTTCACTCTTTTTTCCTTAAGTACTGCCACATACCATGATCTAGCCCATATCTTCTACCCTTCTCTCTAAATGTTAGGCATATCACTCTGTGGGGCTGAAACCAACACACTGAGGACCGCCCAATATCCTTGTATGTCACTGTCTTCTTTACATGGTCTTTTTGATATTTCTGTCTGGATATCCTATCCTTTCCAACTTGATGGGACCCAAATTACAATCATTTTCTATCTCACAAACTTGTTTCTTGACACCAGCTTGTGTTCACTGCTATTGTTTCAAAACTTGGAGTCATCTGATTCTCTTATTCTTTATATTCATTTAGACATTACATCTTGTCACTTTTTCTTTTGGAATATTTCTCATTTCCATCCTTTTATCTCCATTCCCAACCTCCTCCAACTAGTATAGGACCCATAAGTTCAGGCCTTTATTACCATAGCAGTCTCTGGTCTCTTTTTGCCTCAAATTCATTTTACAATTAATAGTCTTAATTTTGTTTTATACTGTCAGTATCTTATTTAAAATACTAATTGAGCAACTTGTTCCATTTTCCTACTTCTCACCTAAAAGCAGCTGCAGAAAGACCAAACTTATGGTCTGTGCATCGTCAAACCCTCACATTTCTTTTGCATTTGAAAACTCATAGCAGATTTGTTTTAACATCTCTGTATTTTCAATGTCATCATCAGGGGTTACACACCTAGAATCATGCTCTGCTGTACTCTGCTTTTCTTCTACACACAAGTTTGACCAAGCCAAAGATACAGCTCCTGCTTCTAAAGACAAGTCTTGAAAGTAGACAGGCTTTCTCTAAGTGTAAATTCAGGGGCTTGGAGCTACTTACTTCTCTCCCTCCCAAATTTCTTCCTCCTTTCTCTCTGATGCCTACAGTTCTACAACTAGAAATATACTCTTCTGGGTTTAAAGGTGAATCCTCATAACCTTCCACATCTCCCAGCAAAAAAATGCCGGAAGATATCTTGTATTTAAACTGGAGTTTGGAAACTGACTTGCAGAATGTTACATTTAGCCAATATAGAATTTAAAAAAAAAAAAAAAAAAAGAAGTGGTTGCCCACATTTACAAATATTAGGACTCAAATAAAAATTTAGATGTCCAGTTTTTCTTAAAAAATCAAAACATCTAGTCTTACTGGGTCTTCATTCCTGTGTAATAGAAATGAAGGGGATTCCAATGGTGAGGCAGACTTTCTCTGATTCACAGACTCTACCCCTGCCTGTCATCTTACACTGATTCAGCTTCACTCATCTACATCACCTGCCAGGCATTTGATTCTGAGACCCTTTCTTTATTTTATTGGTCATTTACACCTTATAAAGAACAATATTTGAGTTAGTTTCCTCAGGGCTGGTTTAATAGGATCAAAATGGAGTATGAGGTGGCTGATAATTACGGAAAGGGAAAAAAGACCGGGGGTGGGGCGGTACTATTTAGAACAGACTGCCTTGGTATAGCAAAGGCAAATATGATCCATTTCACTCTTTTGTGAGGTCTTGGCCCTGCTTGCTTCTCTACCATAAGAACTATGCCTGCAATAGAATATTCTTAGAAAAATTCAATTTCCAAATTATATTAGGAAAGATCTAGACAGCTACAGGTCTGGAGATAACACAGAGCAATCAAAAAGGAACAGGCTACCCCCAAATCCACAGCCTAAGTGATATCAGCCAGAGTTACATTGGTTTAGGTTTTCAATACAAATTGAAACAATGCATTCTTATCTGCATAGGCTTCCTGGGGATGCTATAATGTTTCTTAGGCCAGAGTCCACTGTTACCATCTTATTATATGTAACTAGTTGAGGCTGCAACTGGAAATCACAGCAAATTCCTCTTACATTCCTTGGGTCTTTCTAAAAGGAGCTCCCTTGGGAGAAACATAACATTATTTTATACAGATAAAAAGGAATCTTGTCACTATAAGCCCATGCCAGCCTGACTCAAAAAAAATCAGCCCACTTTGTCGAGGTCCTCTGTCCAACTGCAGAAATGCTACTGCTTGTCTTATTTAATAAATGAAAGCAATTTTTTAAAAAACACACAATCTATAAAATGCTACATAAAACCACATTGAAACTACAAGTAAAAACTGACAACCAACAAAATCCTGCTTTCAAATCCAAATTCTTAGAAAGGCCTTGATTCTGCAATGTCTACCACATCTCGATTCCTTCCCCAGGGAGAGGATAATAGCATTAAAGGTCACTGGTAGGGACTGTTGCCAAGTCAATGAGACAAGGACTCTCTCTCTCCAGAGATGTATCGAAATGTGCAGTGATGGGTTGATTAGGTCAGAGTATCTTCTGTATTATGCATGTAAATGGGAATTAATGTCCACAGAGTGCCAGCAGCTATTTTGTTGAGTTTGGTAAAAATGAAACCTTGTACTTAACCCTCAAACCAATTCCCTGAAGTCTGTGTTGGGAGGAGGATGCAAGTCAATATTTCCATAATTAAGTAGTTTGTATCTGACTTATCAATTTCTTCAACTCAGAACTCAAAATGTTTAGCACTTAACGGAAAGAGAATACATATTTCATTAGCATTTCTTTGGGTTTGTTTCCTCCTATAACAAGGTAACTGCTGAAAAACAGTGAATAGTAAGGCTATTTATGGCCAAATTGTAGGAGAAAATCAGTAGGGTATTTAAAGATGAGATTAGTAACACCTCATTTACCTGGGTATTTCCTGGGAAAGAGCAGTTCTGGAGAACTGATTTTTCCATGTGCTTAAAGCTTATTCCCACTTTAGACCCAAATTTTAGATAGTAATTTTTATAAAATATATTACCCACTGGCTTCCTGTCTTCCTACATAGATATATGTAAACATAATGTTACCTTTTTTTTTTTTTCCTTGATGACTCAGGGGTCATCTTGGTGAGGATTCATTATTGTACCATATGGCTATATAGTTCTATGCCTACTATAGCATTTTTCTCTCTCGTCCCTCAATGTCAAGCTTTCAGCCATCACTTTGGCTGTCACTATGCCTCTTCTCAGCTTCCCCTTTGCTGTTTCTAATCTGTTGTGGGCTGAGAAACCAGATAACCAGGCTGATTAAGAATGACATGCTGAATAAAAGTCAATGGGGCTCAGTTTGAGGCACTAAGAAATAAGATGCATGTACTTAACATGGAGTTTTCATGAAAACTATTTTGGATATGCAGAAACTTTTTCACTTAATTTTAGATTTCGGGCAATCCCGGTAGGGTTGAGGTTGCTCTTTGAGTCGGCAGGATATTTCTGCATTTAGTGTCAAAGTATTTCTCCATAGAGAGAAAGATAGTCTAGACAAGATACAAGTAAGAGAAGCTAAGTAGACTCTCTGGAAGTAAAGGAATTGTGAAGGACAATACTCAAGGACCCTAGTCTAAAACTTCAGAAAACTATAAAGATCAAAATCTTCCCTTGATCACTAGATATCTTTTTTTTTTTTTCATGTAGAAGGCCAAAATTGAAGGATAATAGGCAAAATGTATGGTTTCCTGTTAGAATCTTTCAGAATTGCACCTTTACCCTTTATAACCGAATGGTGGGCCAGGTGAGATGGGAGAATCTTAGAAAGGAAAAGGCCAGAACTAGCTGTGTTTTCACATGTATCAGTATGAAGCTGTCTGTACTTCACTTCCATCTCTTTCCAGAAATGCCCAAATCAGGGCCCCTACCTAGAGTCTTTTTCCTTGTGTCTAATGCTGTCCCTGGGGATAGTCTATGGGGTCCCCAAATGCCTGTGGCATTCAGAGCCTCCCCATCTCCACACACCACCAAAGCCTGGTGTTAAAACATAGACTCACCCATCCGCCTATTTGTATTCGAATGACTTTATCTTGATGGTTTAGCAACAACCAGAACTCTCCCTTCAGATCCCTCTATATTTATTTATGGCAAACACAATCCATTTTTGTCCTCTTTAAATACTTCCCTCAATGGTCATGATAAAGAGATTTCCTATCTCTAAAACACATAAAGGGTGTGGGGCTGGGTGGGAAGGAGAAATGCTTTTCCTGTCCCTTTATCCCTAGGGCCCAGGTGTAGCCAGGTCTTCACTGCAATCAGTAGAGATTTCTTAGATTCAAACAAAGATGAGAGCAGAGACAGCATCCCTTATCTTGTCAGGAATTTCTTTTCTTTCCAGCATCACACAATGGGCTTTTGTTTTTAAATTATTTAATGCCAACCTGTATGCAGGACGGCAAGGCCCTCCCAGTCCCAAACACTCTCAAGAATAAAATTAGTATGAAATCCAGTAGAAGAATATTGATTATACAATTAGTCCCAAAGCTCAAAGGCCACAGGGCAACATCATGGGCTTGCTGCTAATAATCGCAATGTTTTCCTCTGTAGAGGCATGTTGTATTTCAGGTATTTTGTACCACACTAAGCTACACCTGCTTCCTCCACATTGCAATTGGATTCTTTTCCAATATGGAGACTTAAAAATAAATAGAAATACCCCTTGACTATTAATAGTTGGGTTTTCTGCAATTGTATCTAAGTTATGTGAACATGAATCAGGGTAATCAGTTTATTCTATTTTAAGACACTGAAATTGAGATCCACATCAAACCATTTTAAATCTACATTCAACTAAATTTAATATAAACAAACTTATTGCATTAAAAGCAAAATGAAACAAAATATCACTGTAGATAAACCAGTAAAAAGTATACACTCTCTGAAGCCCTCATGTTATCCCTTTGTTCAGAAATGTTAAAAGCCTGACCAAAAAAATAATAATAATAGTAATAATAAATAATAGACTTGTCAACAAAACCAGTTCTACAGTTCTACCAGGCTCACAGATTTCAGTCAGTACAAAATGGGCTCCATTTAAAAAAATTCTCTGTATAGCAAAGCCCAGCTCAAAATCACATCCTCTAAGAAGCCATCCAGGCTTCCTAGCCAGAAGTCCTTGGTTTATATCTTGCCCCTAAGTTTACTATGGCTGCTTGGTTTTGCTCTGTTGTTGTGGTAATTTTTACCATATGAACCCTTCTCTAATAAATAATAAGCTCTTAGGTAGCAAAAGAAGTTCTTCCCATCTCCACATTATCCAAAAGTACCTAGAAGAGAGTCCAATGTAGATATGGAATTAGACTCAAGATTTTCATCCATTGTTTTGTCTACAAAAAACAACAAAAAAAGTTATTTTGAAATGAAGAAATAAAACTAATCATTTTATAAACCCATTTGTGGTTTCTCACCTGCTCGTATTTCAAATAACAACTGCAAACAGAACGATGTGATACTAACATTTCATTTTTACATAAAATTTTAAGTCAAACTCAACTTTCCAACTGCTACAATTTGCTGCTAGGCTAATCAGTAATGGTACGTAACCTGAAATGCAAAACACAACAAAAAACATGGTGCTATAAAACAGAATATTCCAGGCATTCATAAATATGCGTTCAACAGCCTCTTCTATGAATGATTCAGCACATAGACCTATGAAATTCTGATGGTACTCTTTATGTATAGAATAAAAACCATCTAGAGGCAGCAAAATGGATGAATTCTCTAATGCATCATACCATGAAACCATCAGAGCCTTGGATGTGAGACTTGGAGGGAACAGGGAAGAATCTGCAAGTCTCTGGGTTTCTCTGAATCTTTACTCAGAGATGTCATTTGCAACTAAATTCATGGGTGTGAGAGTGAGTGTGATAGAAGTGAATTATAATGTGCACCCCTCCCCCCCAAAAAAACTGTTTCCTTTACTCTCCACACTTCTAACAGAAAATGAGTGGGGCTTTTTCCCACACCAACCAATTCCACAACTCTCCAGACAACAACTGGGTGTCCTACAATTCAATTCTGAGACTAACAACCAGGAGTTAGAGCTGACCCCAGAGGTTAAGTCCCACAAGACTGTTCCCCACTTCGGGTGCCAATTTCAAGTCCCAAGTTGTCACCTGTACTTCTGTCGCCTGTACTTTTGTGTGCCATGTCCCCTTCCTCAAGTTTGATAATTTGCTAGAACAGCTCACAGAAGTCAGGAAAGCTCTTTACTATTACCCATTTATCATAATAAATATAATTCATGTACCTTTTTGAATTAGTGTTTTTGTTTCTTTTGGATATATACCCAGGAGTGGAATTGCTGGGTTATATGGCACTAATTCGAAAAGATACATGCACCCCAATGCTCATAGCAGCATTATTTACAATTGCCAAGATATAGAAGCAACCTAAGTGTCCATCAACAGATGAATGGATAAAGAAGATGCAGTATCTATATACAATGGAATACTACTCAGCCATAAAAAAGAATAAAATTTTGCCATTTGCAACAACATGGATGAACTTGGAAGGTATTATGCTAAATGAAATAAGTCAGACAGAGAATGACAAATACTGCATGATATCACTTATATGTGGAATCTAAAAACTACAACAAACTAGTGAATATAGCAAAAAAGAAACAGACTCACAGAACAAATTAATGGTTACCAATGGGGAGAGGGGCAATATAGGGGTGGGGGATTAAGAGGTACAAATTATTCTGTACGAAATAAGCTACAAGGATATATTGTACAACACAGGGAATATAGCCAATATTTTATAATAAAGTGGAATATAACCTTTAAAAATTATGAATCACTATACTGTACACCTGTAACTTATGTAATATTGTACATCAACTATAGTTCAATAAAAAAATTTTTTTTAAGATTATAATTCAGAAAGAGCCAAATGGAAGAGATGTATAGGGCAAGGTATGTGGGAGGGGCATGGAGTGTCCATCCCTTCTGCAGATTTGCACCTGATATGTTCACTAACTCAGAAGCTCTCTGAACCCCTTTGGTTAGAGTTTTTATGGAGGCTTTACTATGTAGGTATGAGAGATTAAGTTATTGGCCATTGGTGATTGAATTCAGTCTCTAGGCCCTTTCCCCTCCCCAGAGGGTCAGGGGCTAGTGCTAAAAGTTCCAGGCCTCTAATCACTGGTTGGTTCCTCTGGTAACCAGCCCCCATTGTCCTGTATCACACCATTAGCTTAATCTCAGGTATGGTTGGAAGGGGGTTATTATGAATAACGAAAGACACACCTCTCAACCCTATCTCCATAGGATTTTAGGAACTGTCGGCCACGAACCAGGGAGGAAGACCAACTATATATTTCCTATTTCCTATCACAATGTAACAGTCTCTCTTAAGTGGCCTTGAAAACATATATTTGTGCAGAAATACATTACACACCTGTGCTGAAGCACTCTTATCCTAAGTGTCATCTTAGAACACAGATCTGATCAAGTTCTGGGCTTGAAAATGCTAATTTCTGTGATCTACGTGGCTCAAACCAAAGGAGATAAAATATGCTAAGCACTTTTCCTGATTCTCTCTTCCACAAACACACACAAATAATAAATTAACCACTCTCCTCCTCATTCTTTCCCTCTAACCATGAGAACTGCTTAACTATTGTGTTCCCTGTATTATCTAAGTGAAATATCTGCCCCTCATCAGGTACAACAGATTAAACGATGTATTAAACTGGATGTTAAATTTGGGATGCTGTTTCAGTCACCTCACTGTCCTGGGGTGACATTTTTCTAAAGGCATTTTCTTTTAATAACTTCAAAAATAAATGATTACATTTTAGGTGGAGGCATGACAGGAATGTCTAATGGTCACACAAATGTCTGTAGGCAAATATATAGAGGCTTTAAAGATGTGAGGAGAGTTATGTATAGTTGGTTTTATACACTAAGTGATTTTAGAAGTGAAACTTCTTAGCTTGAAAATACACACAAAAAAATGAATAAAAGCTCTAACATGGGGAAAGAAAATCTCAGGAAGGTGAACTGGGCTTGAATAACTTGTATTACATGTAAATGGAAATTCCTGTTTCAGAATAGTTTTTTATCGGCTTAACTTTGCGCTAGCTAACAAGCTCAGATTGCCTTGTTATCTCATATTTTTATAGCAATTCAAATAAATGACTGGTTTTTTTAACATCAAAGTTGAAAGAAAATTCAATCTCTTTAAATGTTCATTTTATTTCATTAGGAGAGAGAAAAGTGTCTTATTTTCTTAAGTGGAAAGAGTATACATACCAGTTTTGTTCTTAAATGCCATTGTAAAGATTTGTGATGCTTTTTATTTTTACAATCAGGGTTGCTGTTTCTGCACTGCAGAATACTGCACTTTACAGAATTGTCAGATTGGACAAAAGAAGACAAGAAGGAACATTGAATAACTACCCAGTTTCCTTTAGGATTCTTGCCCCCATCGCAGATTAATAGCCCTCCTTGGTCTTGGTCAGTCTTCTGGTGGCCATAAAACCCCTCAAGCAGACTCAGGGTTAGTCCCATATAAAACCCTAGATAAAGAAGATGTGGCACATATATACAATGGAATATTACTCAGCCATAAAAAGAAACAAAATTGAGTTATTTGTAGTGAGGTGGATGGACCTAGAGTCTGTCATACAGAGTGAAGTAAGTCAGAAAGAGAAAAACAAATACTGTATGCTAACACATATATATGGAATCTAAAAAATTATATATACTACCAAATGTAAAATAGATAGCTAGTGGGAAGCAGCCACATAGCACAGGGAGATCAGCTAGGTGTTTTGTGACCACCTAGACGGGTGGGATAGGGAGGGTGGGAGGGAGACGTAAGAGGGAGGAGATATGGGGATACATGTATATGTATAGCTGATTCAGTTTGTTATAAAGCAGAAACTAACACACCATTGTAAAGCAATTATACTCCAATAAAAATGTTTAAAAAAAAAAAAAACCCTCCCTTTGCTTTCTCCCTGTGAACTATAATAGTAGCCCACAGCTCCTGTTCCCCACGAATAAGATAGAATATTCATTTGCAAAGTCTTCCAAAATAAACTTAGTTTTACTTCTACATAAATTTGAAGCTATCTAGATGTAAGTTACCTATACTCATCTGAAAAGCATTTAACTTGTATCCTGTGCTGATTCAGTCTGGCTTTGGGAGATATATCTGGGTATGAAAAAAAAGAAAAAAATATCAAATGGATTGACTTGAGACCATAAAAAAGAAAAGGTTCTATCTAATCTTTACTAATCCCCCCTTTCCTTTTTTATTTTCCAAGTGAATTGAGTTAACTAATATATATATACATATGAAAATTATTTTGGAACATATACTCTAACTGATCCTCCATAAGAAAAGCAAGCTGTATTTCATAAATAGAATTAAAATGCCTCTGAATAGTATTAAAGATTGTATCGTTAAAACATCCTGTTTTAAACATAATTCCTTTTTCATTCTCTGGTTGCTTCTTTGTACTTTGTGATACACAACAACATGCTATGCACTGTATGATAGCAGTAATGTTATATGCTGTTTTTAGCTTGTTCTGGATTTATCTTTTCAAGGTCAAAGCATTCCAGCATGCCTAAGAAGCTACTCTGTGGAGATCTTTTTTTCATAACTTCTTTTTCTTCTTAATTCCCAGATATATTTAAAATTCTAATCAGAGTGTGAAGGGCCACACTTGAATATAACACAGAGAATCTAAAATCACTCATCCACCACTATTTTGTCCCTGTTTATTTTATGACCCATCAACAAAAAGTTATCTCTGCAATCAATCTCATTAGATGTGCCAGCAATGATGATGTGAGATTAAAAATTGAGGAGAGGTGCTTTTTCTTTTCTTTCCTTTTTTTTCTTTCCGCTCCCCCCTTTTTCCCCATCCCTCCTTTTCTTTTTTTCCCCCCTTTTAGGTGGTATGAGTCACTCTATCAGTGCTGCATTTAACCAATTACTCACATCCCTTCTAATCTATCCTTGTCAGCATTTTCATATTAGCACAACATGAAAGTTCCACTATCAATCACTGTTTCTTCAGCTGCCAGTCAATATTCACTTTGTGAATATTGGCCCTGAATCCTAATCTGTGACAATCTATAAGTTTCATATTTAATTTAAAAAGTTCAATCTGAAAAAAGATACAAAACTATTCGTGAATTCTTGTAAAATGGAAGTGCCAAATTAGCAGCAGGGCCACCATTATTCATGGGTGGAATAGAAAAACATCTACTCCATGCAAAGTCTGGGACTTACTGCTTACCAGTTTCCATTTCCCTAAACTGGCCCTGCTGCCTCCACTGAATGCTGACACTTGAATAGTTTCTGATGGGGCAAGGTTTTTCATATCACAGTAGAATGCAGATTTAAAAGGTAAAATTTCAAAGGAGAGAGTGCAAAAACGTATAAAGAAAAGATATCGACCCTGGAGAAGATTTTGATAGAGGAAACATGGGAAAGAAGATTCTGACTAAATGTCCAAATGCTAAATACAAAATGCCAATAGAAAGAGTATAAGAGGTAGGCTGAGGTCCGGTATTGGAGGCTGGCATGGCAAAGAACATCTCCACTGGGCAGTGAGAGTCACAGGTTTTTTTTGTTTTTTGTGGGTTAAAAAAAATTTTTTTTAAAGTTTTTATTGAATTTGTTCCAATATTGCTTCTAATTTATGTTTTGGTTTTTTGCCCATGAGGCATGTGGGATCTTAGCTCCCCGACCAGGGATCGAACACACACCCCCTGCGTTGGAAGGCAAAGTATCAACCGCTGGACTGCCAGGGAAGTCCCTGAGTCAAATGTTAATAAACAGCTTCTCCCAGCTGCCTCCTGGCTTCTCCAAGTTGTCCTTCAGAATGTAGCCATACTCCTTTGGTTTATTCTGTCTAGGAACTTTTTTCTGCCTACACTTGTGTGCAAAGTCCAAATGAACTGGCACAGAACAAAAAGTGTAACCACAAATGCAAAAATATCATAACAGTTTATTGAAAACTTTGTATAAATGAGCTTTGATATTTCCACATTAAAACAGCATTTTTACTACCACTAATGACTAAGGAAATTATCAAAGAAAAACAGAGAGATGGTAACTAGGATCCAATTTTTGTATTACTAACCCAACTTGAGAGAGTTGGCATATTTTCAAAATCATAGATATGTCTGTAACCTAAAGGTATATTTCACAGCATTTAATTTATTGTTTTTGAGGACTGACGAGTGTATGATTTAATGGGTAAAGATTAATGTATTTTTAAATACTGGATACTGACTACAAATATATGAACTATTACCTGAATAAGATAAAACTTTGTAAATTAATATGTTACTCTAAGAAAGAAAAGATCACAAAAAAAAATGAGGGGAAAAAAAGAGGAATTCCAACACTGTCTCTTTCATAACCTTCTTTATATGTTTATTGCAGTAATTGTTTCTAAGCCTGAGGGTTATTTATTTAAAATTACACACTCAAGATGACTGATTTGTTTGTTCTTCTTTACAAAGTCAAAATCTAAGAAGCATCATTTCATTTGTTTAAATTCAAGGTAGAGAAAAAAAAAATTGTACCAAAAACCAAACTAATTATTTTGATTAGGAGTAGGTGGGGGTTACATTATCTGTTTTATCTCATTGACTTTGAGGTGAATAATTATGTCCAATCTTTATATTTAATCCAGAAAAAAATGTTCTATGGAACAAACATGGTCAATACAAAAGAAAACACTTTATTCCTCATTTTAGCAATACAATCTTTCCTTGGCTTTTAAAATAAATAACTGCTGTTTTTTTTCTCCCTATCGTGTGCTTTAAATCCTGGTAACTTCTAACTGAGTAGAAAGACAATTCCCTTATCTCAGCCACATCATCTCCATGTAAATTGATCTGAGAATGCCTTTAGAATAATAGCAGCTGGATTCTCTACAGCTATTTATGGGTCCAGTTTCCTAGGCTTAATTTTGATTTATAACTATGGAAATTAAATCAGGCATTTTCACTGCTTAAAAGAGTGGCTTTGATTTTACCAATTCAATAGGGAGACTATTTGCCAACACACTGGTAAACATTTCAGTTTGGGTAAGGGCAAAGAAAACAAAATGGTTTCTCATCTCTGATATTTCTACTTGAAATTCCTTCAGAATAAATGATTGTATTATCCATAGCCAAATGGCAGGACTGGATTATTAAATCAGACTCACGTGAACTAAAGACCTTACCCAGTATCAACCTTGCCGAGTAATTTCAAGGATATAAGCTATGGAGAAGTTCAGATGAAGCAATTTATACCCCATCTAGTGGTATAGTGTATGTGACATGCCCCAGGTAGTCCTACCTCAAAGATGCTGGGTTCTACTCACTATAGGAAATCTTTAACCAAGGACATCCTGTGAAAGGTAGAGATAGATCTCTTCCTTCTAGGAAATATTAATCTATTTACTCAAAGGTCCAGTTGACAAGATTTGACCAAGTCTGCCTTGCCTTTCTTTGGGGGACAGAGGCCAACAGATTTAACTCCTCCCGCTAAGTAACAATTTAATTACATAATTATGTTAGAATATAATTAAAGCAATTGTACAAAAAGACAAACAGAATTTGAAGTTATAAAATATATTAGCAGTTATGAAACCAAAAAATATTTTATCTTAGACATAGTATTAAAAGTCAAAAGGATATAGTGGGAAGAGCTGAAGATAGTCAGTTCAAGACATGATTTTTCGCCATATAACTTTGTGCACTGATTTCCTGAGCCTCAGTTGTACTAATATTCAGAAAGGTTGGGGGGAGATAAGCCTGACCAGAGAGACTCTGGAGATTTTAAAAGACGGTATGTAAGGCACAGCCTTGAAGACCATAAAATGTTCTATACAGATGAGAACATAATGAGAATTAAAATATACTCAACTCCTTATTTCACCCATGTGGCCAACAATACCATAAATCTCCTTTCTTACAGATAAGGGAAAAGGAGTCCCATAAATAAGCTAGATTCTGATGGAGAGTTAGAAATGGAAACCTAAGTCTATAGAACTCTTTAAACATGCCTCTATACTCAGGTAAATTGTAATTTGGTAGACAGAGGTATACAGAGGACAAGGAAAGCCAATGCAGAGGAGTAAAGCAGACAGAGAAAACTGTCCATGCCCCTCTTCCCATGTCTGTTCATTTTCCTCTTGGTTCCCAGGAACTATTACTTCTTTTATCCTGTATCTGTCAAAGCAGCTCTCAATAAAGGAACCAACGCACCTATTCAAATTAAAGGCATGAATTTTGGGTGAGGATCAGTGGGTCTCTCTTGGGAGTACATTGATTTTAATAGGCTGCAAAGTTTTTATTTGATTAAAGTTGAAGAAACTGTAATTATGAAGTTTCATGTGTTAGCAACAGTTAGAGAGGAGGCATTTTGAAGACCAAGGGCATATCTTCCTGGCCTATGAAATCACACCATTAGAGCAGCTGCTTACTCAACCTCTTCAGGAAAGCCTAATGTATGAGTTCTTTAATCAGAAAACAGTACCATTCTTTATTTCACCTTTTGTTTCCAGATCTTTGCTTTTGTCTCATTGAGAGCTTATTATTAAAACCAAGTACCCTAATGAACAAACCTGGCTCACAGACAAATATGTCCTACTTTATCAGCAATATGACATTGCTAATAGCCTGTAACCTCTTACCAACTAGGAGACAAAGATGCATTTTGTGTGGAGGAGATGGGAAGGTAGAAAGAGCAATGGTAAATATACCTTGAATGGAATATTTTGCACAGAAAAGTCTGGGGGTCATATTTTTAGCCTCTACTAGTAATGTTCATTAATCTTCATTTTGAATATACAAGAAAAGCGGCTCTAGAAAAGACTCACTATTACAGGACAATGAGGTAAGTTATGATATGATACGATAAAAATGCTATCATGATATCTAAGAGAGAAGATGCTCATTAAAGCTGTGGGTGACCATAAGCTGGAAAGAGTGCCAAGATCTTGAGAGATTAGAACATATTTCAAAGTGAATTTTACAAGTTAGAGAAATGGTTCAATAGAAAAATGAATTTTAATCAGACTAAACGTCCTGTCAGTTTTACCTCCATCCTGAATCTGATAACTGTTCATCATTTCTTCTGCTGTCCCCAGGAAGAACCAGCATCATCTCTTATCTGGCTTAATGCAACAGTCCCCTGAATGGTCTCCCTTCATCCTTTCTTGCTCTTTTATAGACCATTCTACACATAGCTGCTAGAGTGATGTTCTGAAAACGTGAATTAGAGTATATCATTCTTTTCTTAAAATCCTCAGATAATATTTAGAATTCAATCTGAAATCCTGACTATGGTCTACCAGTTGACTATGGTCAATTGAAATGGGTCTTGCCCACATCACTAATTCTTTCTCTTAGTATTTTCTCTGCCTCCAGGTTAGTCTTTTTGTTCCTTTAACTCTTCAATTTACATCAGAGCCTTTGCACCAGTTGTTCCCTCAGAGTATGATGTTCTCCCAAGCTCTTCACAGAGCTGCCCTTCCTGGAGCTCTTGACTGAAGTCACAGCTTTGAGCAGACTTGCCTGACCACCCTGTATCTACATCTCCTACAACTCAGACTCATCTCCACCACAGTTCATCACAACACCTGTTTTTATCTTCTTTATAGAATGTACCACTATCTAAAATCATCTTATTTCTTAACATTTTAAGGTCAGCCTTCTCTCATGAGAAAGTAAGCACTGTGAGGGCAGAGACCTTTACTGTCTTGTTTACCCTGCATTTTCCACCTTAGAACAGGGCTTAGCACCTCGTAAGTGCTCTGTAGATATTTGTTGACAGTCTAGGGAAGCAGATCTCAAAGTGTTATCCAAGAACACTTGGCAGTCCCTGAAACTCCTTCAGGGGGTCAAAACCATTTTCATTTTCTCACAAATGTGCAATGGAGTTCTCTAGAGGCTACATAACATGTGATACTACAACAGATTGACTGCAGAAGTAGATGTGAGATTTTTAATAATGTAAAACAATGCTATTCTTCTTGCTAAATTATTTTAGTTTTGGGAAACAGTTATTTTTCATAAAAGCACTTTATTTTAACAAGCAATGGTGGTTATTGTTGTTTTAAATAAGTTAACAAATACATTTAAATGTTTTCTCAGTGTTTATTCCTAATATAGTAAACATTGATAGATATAACCGACAAAAACAAAAGCATTTTGGGATCCTCAATAAATTTTAAGACTGCAAAGGATTTTTTTAGTCCAAAAATGTGAAAAGCTCTGGAACAGGATATCACCAGCTAGGTTCCCTGACTTCCTAGAGAGTATCCAGTAGAATGTTTTCCTCCAGGTAGAACTGCCCCTAAATAGGGTTTTCTCTCTTCTGATTCTTTGTTTTTTAAATTTTTATTTATTCATTTTTAAAAATACATTTATTTTATTTTTATTTTTGGCTGCGTTGGGTCTTCATTGCTGAGCACAGGCTTTCTCTAGTTGTGGTGCACGGGCTTCTCATTGTGGTGGCTTCTCTTGTTGTGGAGCATGGGCTCTAGGCACACAGGCTTCAGTAGCTGTGGCATGCGGGCTCAGTAGTTGTGACTTGCGGGCTCTAGAGCACAGGCTCAGTAGTTGTGACGCACGGGCTCCGCAGCATGTGGGATCTTCCCGGACCAGGGCTTGAACCCATGTCCCCTGCATTGGCAGGCAGATTCTTAACCACTGCGTCACCAGGGAAGCCCCTCCTTGTTTTGCTATTCATTATTTATGGGAAGACTGCTTATTTTTCTTTTTCTTTTTTTTACCAGCTTTTCAAATCCTAAACATGCTTTGAGGGCATCTAACATACTACATTTTCCATGAAATCTTCTCCTTAGTTCCGGCACAAAAAGTCTTCTCTCTATATATCTTAAAAACATTAATCCCCTGTATTATTTAACTGACAATTTGTATTATCAATACTTAGATTCCCAAGTTTCCTGTAGATTTCTCTGGGGGCATGATCATTCACTAACAGTACTGATGAAGTCTGTATACGTACCATGCAGACAGCACAAAATGAGAGCAGAATCTTATCCTCAATAAACTTTCTTATATTAAAACCTGGAGTATGGGATGATAAAAATTAAATTGGAACAAGAGCACTAAGTTAACTCTCCATACTCGCAATTTGTATCTTTTGAGATTTACTACCTGAGGTAGCCAGCAATTCTCACCATCACCTCCACCAAAGATGTCCACAACCTAATCTCTGGATCCTGTGAATATGTTATTTATATGACAAAGGGGATTTTATAATTAAGGTTATAGACCTTTAAAAAAGAGATATTATCCTGTATTACCTGAGTTGAACCAATCTAATTGCATGAGTCCTTAAAAGAACTTTGTCTAGAAGCAGAAGAGGTGAGACAGAAGGAAAAATCAGAGAGAGATCTGAAGCATGAAAGGGACTTGACATTTTGAGGGGGCAGGGGGAGGGGCACGTGGAAAGCATGAGAAGGAAAGAGGGTAGCCTCTAGGCAAACTCCAGGCCCCCACTGACAGCCAGCAAGGAAACTGGACCTCAATCTTACAACCACAAGGAACTGAATTCAGCCAAAAACCTGAATGGGCTTGGAAGCAGATTTTTCCTCAGAGCCTCCAAGAAGGACTGCACCTCTGCCAACACCTTGATTTTGACCTAAGCATAGACTCTGCCTCAAGGCACTGAAAACAGACTTCTGATCTACAGAAGGGATAATAAATTTGTGTTGTTTTAAGCCATTTGTGGTGATTTTTACAGCAATAATAGGAAACTGATATAGCATCTCTAGCGTGATAATTTCCAATAATTCTTACCACATACATAAAATACAACCAACATCCTTTAAACTCCATATACTGTACTCTTTTCACTCAACCTGCTGTCTTACTGAGCACACAAATTATGCACACAGTAGACATGCTTGCATGATCAAAGACTAAGTAGAAACAGTAATAAATAATCATGGTTTTAAATTTTTGTTTCCTTTGTTTGCTCTAAATATATGCTTGTCCTTCAATAAGGGCCTGTTTGCAAGGTTGTTGTATGAAACTTTATGCTTAAACATTTTGGTCAATGAAGTTACAAGTGAGTCCAAAGGGATGTCTAAATCTGAAATCATCCCAAATGTTAACAGGGTCAAATGAGATTATTTCACCACCAGGTCCATTTGGAAAAGTAACCAGCACCTGATCTCCAGCTGAGTTTCATGTAATTTAGTTGTCAAAGTGATGGAACACAACTCTTTCACTTAATTTATATGAAATCAGTATCGACTTCACTGTATCCTCTGCCAGGCCAATAGAAATTTTTCTGAACAAGATACTCTATAAATGGTGAGCTCGAAACAAAGAAGAAAAGTTGAGAGGCAATAAAAAGTAAGACAAAGATGACAACTTCTCTAGGTGTCCTCTAGGTGTCCTTCCTATTGTATGTCATTTTGTTAGGGCATACCTTGGAGGTAAGAAATAAATATTGACCACATTTATTGATTATTCAGTCACTTGAGAGAAAAATGTGAGGATAAGTTTTTATTTTATTTTGATATCTAGATCAAGAGATTTCCAAAGAGGAGGGAGAAAGAACTCACAATAAAAAAAAAAATCTCTTAAATCATCCAAAAGTTGGTCCTCCCAGTATATTATAGACAGAAGTAAACTCTAGTCCTCCCTAGACACTGTTCTCAGAAGTTAGCAAAGTTATTCATCATACCTAGTCTATTTTTTTTGAATAGGTAACATCATCCTCACCACTATCCCCCAAAAAGCATTAAAATATACAGAGAAAATTATTTCTCCTATCTGTCTTTTATTTGTCCATTTTCCTTCTCAAACATCACCTCCTTCAAAGGTAACTTTGGTGGTGCTATATTATTATTACTACTACTATTATTACTACTACTACTATTATTATTATTTTGATTCTTCCAGAATTGCTTCAGGAATATACAAACAAAAATTAATATATTTTAGACTATTCTACCCCACAATTTCTTTTAAATATAACATCTACAATCATTCAGAATAGTTCAGTATGAAATTCCTAAAATCCTTGTCATAGGTCTCCGAGATGTGAGAGTCATGAAATGCTTACAATGTATCACATACTATATTGACCCAGTTTTCATAATTTACTTCATTTGATTTCACAGAGTAATAGCAAATCTCAGGACCATTTTACAGATTAGGATGTTGAGGCACAGGAAGGCTGAATCTTTTGCCTGGCTTTATACAAACAATTTTGGAGTCTGTATTTCTGCCAGTTGTATTTTATTTTTACTATACCTTGCTATCTCTTTTAGCACTTGATTTCCTACAGTCATCTATTATTCTACGCCAGTTTCATGCACACAAATCATCGAATCGCAAGGGACTGAAAGGGTCTTGGGACTCATCTATCTATCCATTTAATGTTGTATCACACGATAGCATCTGTGTCTGTTCAATGTTTAGATGCCTCTAATAGGTCAAAAACCCCTTAAAGGAAAGAAACATATTTTCTCTACTCTTTTCTCTCTGCTGCCACGTTTCTAGTTATACCTGGCAACGTACTTATATGTTTTCCCAATTAGAATTAGTAATAGCGACGGTAAGAATCATTCATATTGAGTCTCTCATAGGATCCCAATGCTTGATCATAGTTGCTTTTTCATATATTTGATAAATATTCAATACAAAATAAGCACTTGTTAATAATTTCTTTAACTATACACCGATGACTGAAAATGATAGTTATAATGTCAGACTTCTTTAACTTGGTTTCTGAAAAGATTGTTTCATGGGAAATAAGACTTAAAGGTATTTTGAGGAAAAAGCATTATATGGTCAAGCAACTGCTGGAAATGTTACATATCTTAGAAATTCACCATGCCCACTATTATGTACAAAACTCTAAGAAGTGAGTATAACTTTGTTTAAACCAGAGTTTTCTCAACATATCTGCATATGGAACTCCCTTTCATACATGAGCTTCCTACAGTCCATTTTCATGAACCATACTATGAAAAAAAATGTTATAAAAGGATAACAATCTTGTCTTAAAGGATACTGTAGTAGAGAAATAGTCAATTGTATTCAGCATGAGTAAAACACAGAAGATAAGGCATATCTGAAACAATGACATAAATAGCTCAGTTCTCCTTTACAAGCTTCACAAAACTACATAGCTCATCTCCTTAATATAACTCAGAGAAGAATAGGGAAATTTTTCTCTATGCATGTAAATATAGCTTTTCTTGAATTTATAATGCTTTGACCTCCATAGCTCAGATTGAAGAATTTAAAACAATGATATTTCATTATATTTTCTTGATTTTGTTAAACATCTCAGCCAAGAAATCATACATTGCTTTATTTACATTGTATGGTTATTTGTTTTTAGTTATCTTCTCAGGTGAGTTCACTAAAATAAATAACTATGGCCAATATATTTAGCTTTTTTAATCAGATAGACTTTTACGGCAACATACAGCATATAATATAAAATAATATTTAGTCATTGACAGTGATATAAGTATTTCCCTAATGTTAAAAACAATCCCAAACAAATATCTTTTCAGAATTGGTTATTAACTCTGACTGAAAAGCCCTATCAAATGCCCCTTTTGATTTATTCCTTTTTTCCCCTCATTAAGAACAAGGTATGAACAAGAGGTAACAGCTAAATCTCCAGTGGGAGGAAAAAAAAATAAAACCTATCCAAAAAACCCAGCTTGTGACAGTCTCAAATGTTTTGGTAAAGCATTCTATTACTGTTAAGTTTGCTCATTTCATTTAACTGTAAATAAGGTAGATTTTACTTCAAAGCAAAGTCATAATAGAAGTTAATCTTCCCAAGGTCAAACAGTTCTAAGAATATCTATACCTCAGGGAAGTCAACTGAGAAAAAGCAAATACCATTTCTAATAGTAAGGGGGGCAGGGGGGAGGTCAGGGGGAGGGAAGCAAGACTAAAATTCACTTGTCAAGAAGTTGGAATATGTTTAATAAAACCAGGTACTTGTTTTCTGATGGCTGCGGTCATGCATAAATGTAAACTGATTTCTGCACTCTGTAGTTCTACCAGGATGATAATTAAAAGAAAGGAAGAGGGCTTCCCTGGTGGCGCAGTGGTTGAGAATCCGCCTGCCGATGCAGGGGACACGGGTTCATGCCCCGGTCCGGGAAGATTCCACATGCCGCCGAGCGGCTGGGCCCATGAACCATGGCCGCTGAGCCTGCGCGTCCGGAGCCTGTGCTCCGCAACAGGAGAGGCCACAACAGTGAGAGGCCCGCGTACCGCAAAAAAAAAAAAGTTAGAAAACTTGTCTTAAAAGTTCTATTTCAGGTTTTATTTCAGGTTCATCTTTCAGAGAAAGATGTCTCAATATCATCTTCTGCACGTCTTGTTTATACGTTATAATCTATTTGGGGAAGTTTCATATCACATCTGTTTTGGTGATCAGTGGTTGCTCAAATAGGCCCTTGTCTAAGTAGGGAAACCCACAGAGTGACATGAAGTTCATTAGGGTATGGAGCCACTCTAAAAGAAAATTCAGAGTAAGTTAAATGGCAATTTAATTCAGCTCAGAGCTATGCAACAATCAGGATGGCTAACTACAGTTGAAGCTTACTATGTGTCAAACTTCATGTTAAGAATTTAACGTAGATTATAGAGTACCTTCTTTAATCCTGTGGACAGACCTGTGAGATAAACTATATGAAACCATTTTACAGGTAAGAAGACAGAAACAATGAATAAGAAACTTGCCTAAGGTCATATACCCACTAGGTGGTAAAGTTAGGATTCAAACCCAGAGCCTAGGATTTTAAGCTTTACTGTAAAATAAAATAAAATAAAAATAAAAACATATTGCAAAACTATAAATAGACTGTAAGGTATATATGGAAGCAAACTTTGAGTTTTATATATGGAGCTTGTATAAATGCTGGTGGTTCAAATGGATTTCAATGTTCACAAAATTGGCTGTGTTACAGTGATATATAAATGGGAAACTTTCTGGTTATAGAAATGTGTAAATCGGATCCAATTCTAGAAGAGAGTTAGTGACCAATATTAGCTCTATTATCTTCTAACTAAAGAATGGCATGCACTCTCTTGTACTAACATGAGCATAAAATGGATTATAAAACATTTCTACTAATCCAAATACAGTCCCTTTGAATTGTTTTCAAACTATCCTCTTCATGGTTCACAACTGGGTCAGGTCAGATTTTTTTCAAATATATATTGTTCAACTTTAGGCAAGTTTCCTTTACAATTTTTATTTCTAACGGAGTAGAAAGTTTGTGTTACCCTAAAAAAAAGAAGAAAAATTAACATGGATCAGATTGTTAGATCAGTATGCTACAGAATACTTGCAAAAGTATTTAAAAGAAAGATTTTAAGGCATTAATTTTGAAGCTAAATAATTAAAAATTGAATCGATAAACAATTGCATTTTGAGAAAAGTCTCAAAGTACTATGCTAGAAAATCATATCAAATAATATAACCTAGGTGGTTTTATCTTTCTAAATTTTTAAGATTTTTTAATATGTGTAAATTGTAGCTTTTGTCTTATCTTCGTATTTTAAGGCTCTTAATTTCATTTCCTTCACTTTACTTCCTTATCCTTATTATTCATGATCAATTACAATTTCTTCAAAACTTAACTGAGTACAAGGTAAGTACTAACAAGAAGAATAACGAGACATTGGCTCTCCTCCTATCAAAATGAATGTGGCTTATTAATGATATACATTGCTGCAATGTATAGCACTTTCTAATTATAATTTTTAAAATCTTTTTTACAGCTAAAGTTATTGAGTTTCTAAGAGGTAAAATGACTTGCCTAAAGTTATGGAGCTTTATAATGTTTTACAAATTATATATATTATATATTTACATATATATTTTAATAAATATTAATATGAAACATACAACTTCCCAGAATTACTGATTACAAGTATAAATCTATTGCAACTCATAACTGAAAAAATAATTATTTAGCTTGGTATTAAATTGATATTTTGACAAATATATTGATTGTAACAGTAAACTGGACAAAGCTTAATGTTTTATGAAGCTTATTTGAATCATAGCTCTAATGGACTAAAGTTTGATCTCTTTATTCAATTGGTCCTTGCTTTGTGAATTTTATTTAAACAAATTAATACAATTCCATTGCTTATATAGGTTAAACTGAATCACACTGATAGTGTCAATAGTAATATTAAACCTATAAAAGCATTTGAATGCTTTATGGTGAGGATTAAATGTGACAATGTATGAAAACATTTAGCAAAGTGCCTGGTAACATAGTAAGTGCTCAATAAATATGAGAGTAACATGCTTCCTTTATACTTAACCACAAAATATATCATGACATTCATAAATTCAAACTGAAATCTCCTGACCTATGGAGTTGAATTATTTTCAACTTCCCACATATAGTATTTTTCTTGAATCATTCAGGGAAACAAAAGTTAGATAAGCCGAGCATCAAAATACCAGTTACCTCTTCAACCTCACTTTAATATTTCCTTCTTAGTGTTTCCATCTACATGCTTAGGCTGCTGGCTGCCACCCCTTGGCCACAGCTGACTGGCCCATGGATCACTTGATCCAGAAAATGCCCTTATATATAGGCTAACCTTTGGCCCACAATGTACCCACACATAAACAATCTGCCCATACCAAGGGAATAAGAGTAATAAACTAAACCTACTGGCATCTCTCCTATAAATTCAAACTAGAGGTAAAGGAGTCAGTTGGTAGGAGAAGGAAAAGCAGAAAAATCACATATAGAGAAGAGAGACAAATGGAGTAGTTAAGTCAATTAGTGGTGGAGTACTAGATCAATGATCCCCCAAACTCTGCCTTGGATCCAGTCAACCTTCCAGAGGCTGAAGTCTATCTGTTCTCCACAGACCTATCATGAATTTTTTTTTTTTCTTGAAGCCTGGACATGTAGCTACTTCAGGAACATTATGTTTACTATCTTCTTCCTTTCTTTGTGAACCTTTGAAATGCATTTCCATTATTGAAGTAAGATGAGTGACCTCTCTATCTAACTAACTAACTTAACAGAACAGTCTACTAATCCCAGGGCACTTTTTGATGTATTGAATATCTACCTGCTGAGCTATCTATTCATTGCCTTTTCTGAGTTTGAGAAGAGCTTTAAAGCAATAATTACATGATGCATGGGACACACTCTGGCATATTTTACCCAAAAGGTCCGCAAACACTTCTGTTAGCAGGGAGAGTTTTACCTTGGCAAATGATCTTACTAACTGCTATGACAACTTGAGAGCAATTAGAGAATTAGAGATTCTCCAGTTGTATTAAAAGACTCCTCTGAAAACTTTGCTCAAGATGACATTGATTTTAAAAGAAATTTTCACAGGCAATAAGTATATACAAGCTGTGGTTAAAGACAAATTGAAAACATTATTAAATATTTTATTTACTTTGACACTTTTATATTTGATTATATTTAACTGTATGTGTAAATTTTACATGAAATCTATAAAATGTTATTGTAAAATGGGAATGCTATCAACGACTAGGGCGCTTTTAATCTCAATGTGATAACAGAAGACAACTCCAATGTTAAAAGACTGAAAAGGCATAATTGGATTTTTTTTAACTAAGAAACAATGGTCATCCGAAATATTTCCTATTTCAGCTTCTACCTATGTTTTTTCATTGTTTGACATAAAGTCTCCTACTTTACCTTGTTTTATAAAATTTGAACAACCCTCAGGTGGTAGTAGCCAGTTTATCTCACAAGAGATTTCAAATGAACTTGCACCTCATTTAGACAGGTTTAAAGTGGTAACTGTAATTTCAGTTGGGTATATGCAGCTGTCCCTCATGTTTCTGGTCATAAATCTTTCAATTTATTGTCAGGATATTTTCTGAGGAAGGAGAAAAGGAAAATGGGTGTGTATGTATTTGCTTGGCTTAACTTTGATCTGTCTTGCTGGCTTTCATCACCTTTGGAAGAAACTGCATTTCACACTTAAGCTGTTCCACTGTGGAATGATAAAGTGATGCCATCCTGTGGATTTTCACAGCTGTGCAAAAGACATCCAAGTGCACCTGTCTTTGGAACCAGAACGCAGTTAGCCCCTCTCACATTTACTTGCTTCTCACAAAATTGCTTTTGGGAGATTCAAACCTGGATGACTTCCAAGCTAGTTAAAAATAATTCTGGAAGAAAAGTGCAGTGCCGGTTCTTGGCAGTAGAAACGTGAGTAATGTTCAGCTGCAGCAGATTCCTTTCAGAAGGTTCTGATACCCATTTCACTTCCAAATTTCTTGCAGAAGTTATCTTGTACTTTCAGCTTTCTTCTGATAAACGTATTGAAAATGCAGTCAAACAGCTTTTTATCATTTCAAAATTCAAGCTCAAATTTAATCCTGCTGCCCTGATGAAGTCAAGGAAGCTGCTAGGGCATTTTCATTATATCCAGACCTGACTGCAGACCTCCTTGTCATTCTTTAAAACTCTTGACAGCATCATTCATTTAGAACAATGTGATCGATCCAGAGGAAGGCAGTGGCAATGAACTCTGGGTACTCATACAGAAGAGAATATCCTATCCAGCTGAAAAATGTTTCCCTGTTCATTTTTTGCCTAGAGACAAAGTCCCCAGTCATTTGGATTTTAGATTCTGTTAAATCTTAGAGATTTGTCTGTATTGTATTAATGGTGCTTGCATTTACATCTCGGTTAACAGTTGTATTTGTATCATTTCCAGCCAACAATGTTAGAATTGCCTGTATTACTAAGACCTTATTCCTGAAAATGCAGATTGCTAACTGAAATTTCGTATTTTATAAGGATGGTAGGTACTATAAAGAAGCAGTCTACTAATCTTTGATTTACATAGAAATAAAACACTCATTAGTATGTTACGACTAACCTAAGAAAATTACCACAAGGGCAGGTATTCCTAGGGTGGTCAACACTCTGGAAATTAGAACGGATATAAATGAATCTGAAAGTCAAGGAACTTTAGAATTGAGATTACCTCATGTAATGATTTCTAATCTAGGTCCCTCAGCCACTCAGGAAATGGATAAGCAGGTGTTGGTGGTTCATGAATATTTAAATATTTTAAATACTTCAAAAAAATCATAGCAATTGTAACTGAAAGGATTTCACACGTTAACTAAAATGTCAATTTTATCATCATTTGGTTGGAATGATATCAGATTAGCACGGCACAGCTTGGCATTTATTCTTATTGTCCAGTTAATTTTCTTTGTTATAAGACTGTTTGGTTCTTATTGGGAACAGGACTGTGGTATCCCTGCCAGATCCTTACTCCCAGGATAAAGGATTTGAAGCACCTGGGAAAAGGCAAACTTCCAAAAGGAGTTTCATGACCTGAAGAGATCGTCCCCCATAATGAGTAGGGCACCTAAATTACACAAGTAAATGACTAATTTCCCCAGAGAACATGGTACCCTGCCCAAAACAACTCCATAAAGTGGGATGAGAGGTATGAGGTCACACAGGAGGAGAAAAATCTATGGTGGAAGGTATTAGCGGGATCTATTTTGCTTCTCTCCATTCCTCATTCAAGTCCCTCTCCCTTTTCCTCACTTTTTCTTTTCTTGGGAGTGAGTACCTAAGCAGGGGGCCAGGGCAGAGTCTCTAGTGAGGTAGAAGGAACCAAGGTTACTAAAGCCAGAGTCGAGATCACTAAGTGAGCCTCCAGGCATAGCTCAAAGCCTGGCAGTCTCCTAAGAATAAGCAACAGGACTCTGTGCTGTGGCCTCTGGACTTCGCTAAGAGAAACATGGGTCCCATATGGACCTCAGATTCTCTGGTGGTTTCCAAGGGGGGATATTCCTCTGCTTGTGGCTTCCCAAGAGCCAGTCTTTACAGGAGGCTCTCAGAGGGGTTAAGGACGGTACAGCGCTCCTCAGAGCACCGGCAGATGGCATTAGCTTCTTCCACAGATGACCACATGTGCTCACTTGTTGAGGAACAAGCTTGACCTTGGCAGATGGCATGTGATATATGCATGCATTTGCTCAACAAATATTTATTGAACACCTGTTATATGTTTGTTAAGCATTGAGTTACCACCTGGAACCATACAAAGTCTCTGTCCTTATGTAAGTCTCTGTCCTTACATTTAGCAGGACAGGAGGATCCAATCCACTCCAGAGGGTCAAGAAAGACTTCCCAAAGGAAGTAACCTGTGAGACAAGGGTGGCCATATAATTTATCATCCAAACTGGACCACTTTAGAGAAGGAATCATTTTAGAGAAGGGGCACCATTTAAAAATTACACAGGATAACAGGCACAATCAGGGATTTGGTCACCCTAATTATCCCTGATGGAATAAATCAGGAAGATTAAGAGGAATCTGAAAATACCCAACATCTTATTCTCTGGCCTGGGATCTTTGTTTTTAATTGATGCTGGCAGACTTCCTGGCCCATTGAGTAAGGACTGTTGTTTTATGCTTAAGGAATAAACTATCCTTTGGTTCCAGTCCAAAATATTAGACCTTTGGCTTATATTAAATTATTTGTACATTCCTAGAAGGTGGCGAGCACTTGCCAGATCAGAAGATTCCTGTGAGATCACAAGACTATCAAGAGCTCACCTAAAATGGAGGCACTTTGGTGGTCCAGTTTCCTAGTAATCCCATTCCAGAGGATACATTTTGAGTTGAAATAGCAAGACTGTACTCTTATTGGTCAATGGGTGAGGAAAGATATAAGGACATTGGAATTGTTGGCTAGAAAGCATCCACCAGAACATGGGCAATGGTTAAATAAGGTTCTCCTAGATAAAGAAAGGCTAGTGAAAACAGGGAGAGGCCAGTAAAGTTGTCTGCTACAACTTTACATTGTGGGTGAACAGAGAGCTTTCACAGGAGCTACAGATTTGTGTTACGGCTGAAGGTAATTCTACTCTCAACCACGTGCCAAGGAAGAACTCTTGAACAGGTCATAGGTCTTCATGATAACAGTTAAAGGGCCTTACTATTTCAGCAAGCTGGAAACGAGAAGAAATTTAGAAACTCACATCTTGCTCATATAATATATTAACTCCAGACCACTACAGAGAACATTTCAATTCCCACTGCTATAAATGTACACCTGTTCCTCATTCATGAGGCACCCTGCACCTCCAACATACACACACCTCCTCTCTGCACAGAGAGGTCCTTATAAACATTATTCCTGCTTTGTCTGATCTTGAGTTTGACTTCTGTACTTTTCAGCAAGCTATTAGATATCATTAATACTCTCCTCAATTTCAACAGTTTATTCTTTGGATAAGGTTCAGGCATTTGGGTTAATGTCAAATTGACATTTTTTTAGCCTAAACAAACTTTACCCATCTTTGAAGGATTTATGAATCAATATTAAAAAGTGTCAAAAATAAATGGATTAACACTACTATATACAAAACAGATAAACAACCAGGACCTACTGTATAGCACAGGGAACTATATTCAATATCTTGTAATAACTTATAATGGAAAATAATCTGAAAAAGAATATATATATGTATCTATATACATATTTTATATATATATCTGAATCACTTTGCTGTATACCTGAAACTAACACAACATTGTAAATTAAGTATACTTCAATTTTAAAAAATGGAAAAAGAAAAAAAAAATGCATATTCAACTCTTTGCTGGTGAGCGAGCACATAGGACAGGGCTGATAAGCATCTAACTTGAATTTGCCCCTCTGCCTTTTTGACAAGGGAAGGGCAAATATTTACTTGACCAGTTAGTTTGGTTATCAACTCTAAAGTAGCTTTTCAATATGCCAAATTTAATGTGTCCTTATTTTTTATTAAGTTCCTCTCTGTTTATAACTGTATCTAACATTAAATTACAACCAGGTACAGTAAAACCTTGACAAACTTTATCCACTAGGACCCCCTAATGAAGAGACTTTAATGACTCTTTTGGACTTTGGGATAAAAAACAAATGACAGGGCTTCCCTGGTGGCGCAGTGGTTGAGAGTCCGCCTGCCGATGCAGCGAACACGGGTTCGTGCTCTCGTCTGGGAAGATCCCACATGCCGCGGAGCGGCTGGGCCCGTGAGCCATGGCCACTGAGCCTGTGTGTCCGGAGCCTGTGCTCTGCAACAGGA
>NC_041225.1:66570833-66583114 GCF_002837175.3 Physeter macrocephalus
AAAAAAAAAAAAAAAAAAAAAAAAAAAAAGACAGCAAAAAATGAATATAAAATGGAAACTTCCATACAGTTACTGGGTCACTTTGGCTTAAAATTAAGCTCCTATATTCTCAAATTCAACAACCCTGCATGCATAGCAAGTACTAGCCTCTACTGTAAGGCTCTAAATCAGTAGTTATCAATTTGGTAAGTTTAAGAATTAGCTGGAAAGTTTATTGAAAAGCACCTTCTCAGGACCCATCTCCAGAAGATCTGGAACAGGCCTCAGGAATCTGCATGTTTATCCCTCCAAGGTGATCCTAAAATCTGAACTTTGAGCATCACTGACCTACATTATTACAGGAGGGGAAAGAAATTGTTTTTTTTCCATGCTTACTATTAGCTCATAACTAATAGTTAACTATTAGACACAGGCTAAGTATTATATATTAACTAATTTGATGTACACAAAGATGTCAGGTATTAAATATTATTAACTCTATCTTACAGGTTTGGGGAGTTCAATTAACCTGGCTGAGATCACACAGTAACTTATGGGAATCAGGTTCCAAAAAAGAGAAGTCAGATTCAAAGCCTTTTCTTTCCTTTCTAACACGGCTACTCTGTATGCCAAAGCAATAAAGTTAATCACTATGTTTCAAAAAACTTAATCAACCATAAGAATTTAAATTTTAAAAAAAAGCTTTTAGGTTTATCAAATTTAATAAACAAAATCACTCCATTGACCAAGCTCTCCTTTGTCAAAGTTTGATGGTAGCTCAGACCCTTAGTTACCCTGTGGTCAACTTGGTCAGCTAATCAAAAGCTTGGTATAATGTAGGTCAAACCAGGCCCCCTGTGTCCTTATACAGCTTTCCACACTTTTCAAAGGGCTTTTAGGTACATTATTTCATTCGATTCCTCTAACAACACTAATAGATCACACAAAATAGATGACATCTTTGTCTCTTAATACCAAAAATCACAGCAGGGTTCTCACTCTGCTCCTTAATTCAGAGGCATCATCATCTCGGCACTTTAACTCTCATCTGCAGAATGTACTTGAGCTCTTCCCCTTCCCTGTGAGCTTGGTGTCTTTGTGTCCCTATATAACCTCACAACTGCAGCCTCTGTCCAAGGGGGCCAGCCTACCCAGTAAAAGACAATATTAATAGAGGACCTGGCTGAAATGCCTTGACTTCATTTTCTCGGGGAAAATATGTAATTGCAGAAAAATTGTTCTCCAATTATTCAAATTTAAACATTTCATTTGATGAAAATTATTTCTTTTACCCATTTTATTTCTCAGTTTAAAATTGTGGCTTCATATCCTTTGTGCTTGTATATCTGAGAGTTATGGTAAATCTAAAATATTACAGTTACAATGGCTAATTTAACCCTGTGCCCATTTGGAAATAATCTTATTCTAATGTAACGTCTTTATACATAACAACAGAATTTTACCAGAAGCTTTTTGACAGTAGCATTTTATGGAATCAGCAGAGCACAGACCTGGCAAGTGCTCGGCTGGCAGAGGCTCCACATACAGGGTATTCCAGCTGTACCACAAAGCAGCCAGCCATGGGTGATTGGCTTGACCCTGAGTTAAAGTCAGCTTGGAGAGAGAAGAAAAACAAATCATCCTGCCCCTCTCAAACACACGTTGTAATTTCTCTTCTACTTCCAATTACACATATGTAAGGAGCAACTGGTTAGAAGCATAGCATGTGTGTGTCTAACTGTACTTAGCAAAACACTGTAGAGGGAGATTATTCTATACCACTGATTAACAGTGGTGTTTGCTAAAATATGTAACATCATATATAAATATAAAAAGCTGTTTGGTCTGTTGGGGAATAACCCAAACTAGATGAGTTTATTTCTAAGCCCAAATCAAACGTTTTAAGACCCTTGGTCCTTCTTGGAAAAGTGTACTGGAAATGCAATATGATGTGCTTTTGATATTTTTATCATCACCCAAATGTACAGTAAAGTGTTGGTGAATTTGCATTACACCATCACATCCTTGACAATGATCATATAAATATCGAAGAACAGAAATATGAGCAAGCTATATGACTAATATCTAACGGTGAGGTATACAGCTTCTAAAAATTAGAAGCAACTTAGTTGAAACATTAGGGAAGGTGGCAAGATATGCGATAAAGAAAAACGTGAACTGGCATCTGTCTTCCATACCTCTCCCTGTTACCATCTCCAGTAGCTAAATTAACTTTAGTCAAGGTTAACTAACTCCATTCTATTGCCACAGATGGGTCCCTTGGGTATACTTTAATCCTCCTGGACACTGTAAGAGGCCAAATGAAATCTTTCACATTCAGCCAGAGGGAGGAGAGAAGAAAGCCATAAATCAGACCTCACTATAATATATTATGAGAAATTTGTCTCTTTTTAGAGTCATTGCCTAGGAAGATAACCCTTTCTTGTCTTTAGCACTTAGAAGCTAGGTTGGTGCATGTCCAACATCAGGGTCATGGCCATTTTTCTGCTACACAGCTCATCTTGGAAGTGAAAGTTTCCTCCCTCCATCAATCACTAGCCAAGGTAAGTGTCACAGTATATGGCTGCACGAGTTAAAAATAGATGAATGTTAATTGGTTCATTTCATAGCACCAAATACAATGAGGGAAAAGCCTGGAGCTGAGAGTTAGAAATTGCAAATTTGCAGGAAGAATCCCAAAACACTAAATTCTCAGCAGATATTTCTGTATCTTCTGGTATGTGCTAAATCACACTACCAAATGCAAACTTGTGTATCCTGGGGAGCAGCCTGGAATTGTGGACTGTTAGTCTGTCTGAGAGTCAAGATATCTGGCTCCACCACCAATATGAGTAGGATGATGGACAGATTGTTCTAACTTTGCCTTCATACATATGTTAAATGGGCATAACATAATATCTCATATGTTTACTTCATACAGATGTTGTAACAATGCAGTATAAGAAAGGAATGTGAAAACAATTGGAAAAAGAGGAAAGTGCTATTTAATTATATGTTATAATGATATAGAGAGTGGCTTGTAACATCTCCAGAGGAATTTAGGCTAAAATCCATACATGGTGACAGAATCATGAACTAGTCATTATTCTATTGAAAACAATGCTGAAAATGCATATTAAACAACCTCTTCTATTCAAACGATGATTTCACTTTCATCCATTCAAACAGTATCTGGGCAGAAACATGTTCATTCTTTAATACTATGCTGGAAATGGTATCTCACATATATACAAGTTTTGGTCATGTGATAATGATTAATTTTCATCTTCTGATCGGTAGAATGTAATGGTGAGGTGAACATGGGATTTAGGGCATAGCTGGATTCACATATGTGTTCTGACACTTTCTAGTTGTATGCCACTGGGTAAACTTCCACCATTTGACTGTCAGTTTCTGTCATCTGTGATTATAATACTAATGTTTCTCACAGGGTTGCTGGAATGATCAAATGAGAAACTCGATATAAAAGTGACTTGTAAAATGGAAACTGCTTTGAAATAGTGTAATCACTACTATATGGATACAAAGTTCATAAATATGCCATCTACTTCTGGAAATTTAAATAACTCACATAATTTTCCAGATATCTTTTAATACTCACCACACTGAACTTCCATCCTATTTAGTACAGTAAATTCGCTGTCTCCTGTCTTGTGCATTCCTGCCTTATGCTTAGTTCTCATGCCACATTCTCTCTTCCTATATCCATATGAAACACTCTTCCTGCTCCAATCTGTCCATCCTTCAAGGCACAGCTCAACTGCCTCTTCTTCTGTGAAGCCTTCCCTGATGATCAGATTCCAATACTTACTGATCTCTTTTCTAACTCTATTGTTGTCTGAACTCTTAAAGCACTTCTTTTTGGTGCCACTCACTTGGTACTTACTGTACCCATATCCCCTTGCAGTTATCTTTTCAAATAATGTGTATGTATCTTAACTCTACCATTAGGACAAAGGTCACTGAGTTTAAAGAACATGACACACTTTTCTAGCCCCAGCATATGTAGTGAGGTGTCTTATAAGCAGTTATCCACGTGTGTAATGACTGATATGAATGAAATAAATGAAAACGTAATGAATGGTATAAAAATTGAAACCTACATATCTATTCCATGTGACAAGGAAGTACTTTTAAAAAATAGTGTATTTTAAAATGATTTTCCAGTTGCAATTTGCATATTATGCCATTTCAGGATATATATATATTTAATGGTATTGCCAGAAGTGAGAGATTGATATAAAACAACTCATTTCAGTGTTCAGAAGGCTACCACAGATTAAAACCAAACCAATTTCTGTTCATGAGGGAGAAGCATTTAAGAAGATGCCATCTATAGTACATTTGGAGGGAATGCATTCAATAGTGACTAAATTAAAACACAAATCACTGACGAAAGGGAATAGACTCAAGCAACTGGCTAAGTAATAATGAAAAACAAAATAGTAGAACATGGGTGAAAGATAATTACAGTCTAGATCTCAAATTAGAAATCATGAAATAAAAACAAAGAAAATAAACTTACTCATAAAAGCAAGTGCTCCCCCATCTGCCAACTCATTAGCTATGATAACAAAAAATGTGTTGCATTCCAGGTGACTAAACTATCATATCTATCTTGATCCTCAAATATATATCTCTAGGTATAGAAAAGACATGGTTTACTCCATTACTATACTAGATTTCAGGAGCTAACAACTGTTAGGAATTAGTAAATGTCAGATATCATGACAGGTACCTTTATAAACATGAATTTTTTCAATACTCTCAATAGTCATCTTTTGAATTCCTTCACTACTTATTTACTTTATCGTTAATTTGACAATTAATCCTGTACTATTTTGTGATTTCTATTATTTGCTGGAACTATTTATCTCTCATTCTTCCATTTATTCATTCATCTATTCTGGTTAAGTATTTATTAAGTATCTACTAGGTATCAGGCACCATTCTTAGTTCTGGACATAGATTAGGGGATAAAAAAGTCCATTACCTATGGAGGCTTCATGTTGGTATTACTCAATTATTTGTACATACACACATTGTATACCCAAACTAAATTGTTAGCTTCTTGGAAGCTAGTTCCTTCATTGTATTTCTTTGCATCTTATACAGTGTCTAGCATGCTAAGTACTTAACTCACAATTGGTATTCAACAGATATGTGTTACTTTGTTTTAAAATATTTTAAATATCATTACTGGATTTAATAACATTTAAAAATTTTTAAATTAAATTATTAAGTATTTATTTAATAATTTACTTTAAAAATCCTAAGAATAATACAATATCAAATTCCAGCTATCTGGTAAGGACCCAAAGGAAAGTCTAAGTCTAATAAATTGGTATTCCCCACATTCCACATAACATTATCTACCCCCATCCCCCCTGAAACACAATTATTTAGACAGATTTCTAGGTCAGACTTCTCTTCTAGTGGAAACAATACCCATATTTATAATGACTACAGTTTTGCTTCTAGAATGAATTTTTATTATGATTCTCAATAACAAGATGACATTTTCTTAATTGATATCTCTTCAGACAAGACTATTAAGACTATTCCTTAAATTATTTTGATAAGATTTTGCATTTGAAAATAAGAACTCTTGTTTATGTATCAGATGGAAGAGTTTCATGTAGAATTATAGTCTACACATACATCATCCAGTTCATTTTTCTCAGACAGGCAGAAGCTAGGATAGTATTTCTGGTCCCTGGTCTCCACATCTTAGGCTATTCCCTGTTGTTCTCCTTTCTATGCTTTGAAAGGCAGCATAGCATAGTGGTTAAACGCATAGGTTTTTAAGATATGACTTTTAATAAAAATAGCTTCCTCTTCTTAGGACTCTTATGGGAGTCATTTCATAGAAATGCATATAAACATTGGTACCTAGCCTGTCATAGACTAAGTGCTCATCAAGCGACAGATCTTTGTATGTGAGTCAAAGGAAAATAAAAGACCCCTGTTGAAAGCTTACCTTCTTTCAGAAAAGCTTATTTTTAAACTTTTCTGAAACCGGATAAAGTATATGTTGTTATATAAGTATTCTGCATAGGCTCAAAAATTGATTTAGCCACATTTCCATTAATAGAGTTGGCTGTGGACTGACATAGACACACAGACAATACCACGGCTGGCGTATGGGAAGAGATGGGGAAAGGGCATGCTTGCAGATTAATGAAAGATGAAGTCATTCTGCTCTCAAAAAACAAGCAGATAAACTGTTTTATTGTTGTATTTAATCCAACAAAATATAGTTATTTATCTGTAATCTGTTCATGTTACACAAAAAAGAAACTAGGGTCAAAAACTTTAAGTAATACACTCAAGTTCACATAGTGACTTCATTTAGGATTTGACAATGAGTTCAAAGCTGGACAACTAGCCAAAAGCCATCAGTAGCTTAAGTACCAGGACAATAAGGGTCTTTCAACAGAGGTTTTAAGTACAAAATTTTTAAGGGCCAAGTGCTGTGTATGTATATGAATGTGCATATGTGTGTGCACACACGTGTGTGTATGTGCATGATATAAACAATTCAGAGGTGAGGAACTATGGAAAACAGAGAACACCATAACCTAACAAAAGAATGGACATTCAATGTTCTTCCTTTCCTCCCTCTTTCCATGATTCCGTCTCTTTTTTCTTTATCACTAAGTTGATTAAACAAAACAGACCATGTCTAATGGCTGCTTTAGGATGTGCTGCAATGATGTTATAAATTTAAAAATCCTACAGCTTCCGCCATTGTGAATACACTGAAGGATATTCAAAGAATTGGAGATTTGGACCTTGCCAGTGTAAGGTGGGAGACTTCTTATCTTCATTCCTCAACTATCATAATTGTGTTTGTTTAGATTATGTTTTATTCATTAAACTTCTTAGCATAACTCCAGTTTATGAACCCTTATAAAGGATTGAATGTGGGAGAAAATAAATACTGCTTGGTCAGTATAATCAGCATATTCAGGTAAAGAAGGATATAGAAAAAAATAAATTATTTCCATTTTAAAATAAATTTATTATTTAAAATAAATATCATTTCTGTTCCTCTTGCTTATGGCTATTAGAATGGAGGTTTCACAGAGATTGCATATAACTGAAATTTCTAGGTCTTTACATCCCTAATCTTGAAAGCCTTCCTTAAAGCAACTTGGCTTATTTAAATTATTTCTATATTTCAAGACCCTGTTCACATTCAGTGACCTTCCTGAGGTCTCCCCATCATCCCAAATAAAATGCTTGGAACAATAGAAGTGGTGAGGCTGAGTGAAACCACTAACCATGCCCAAAGTAGCCCTCAGACTTCCATATAAATAAATACAGATACATATTTAAAGAACAAATTATAAAAGCATTAAATTATCCATCTCTTCAGGGTGCCAAATTTTCAGCCTGCACAGGCTATCTACATGTTTGTCTCATGCCCTTGCTGTAGACCTGTGGAGCATGCGATCTGATTTTTGGATCAAAAAATACAGTTTCCACATAACTAATATAAATATGCATACATTGTCCCTTTTAATGTTTTTGTTTTTTTTTTTGAGACCACAACTTGAGCCTTGGAAGAAATTATAATGGGGAACTTTATTTCAATAAACTCACACAAATTAAATAGAGCAGAATTTATGTAAAACTGGTCCCAACATGTCTCTTTCAGCCTACCTCCTTTCCTCAATCTAAGGTACACATTAGATACATTTAAAAAGGTAGAGCTACATCTTCCACTTAATTTGAACTCTGCCTGTTTCTATCCATCTGTAAGCAAACAAAACAGTTCTGAGCCCTAAGGGGCTCCTCGCTTGCATGAGTTCCTTATTTTATGCAGTACTGTTGGTTTGGAGGGTGGGGGCATAAGCGGTAGCTGAAACAGGTATCTGCATTCATACCCACATCAAAGGGCTGCATTTTTCTTTCATGGAACTTAGAGCTTTCAGGAGGGCAAAGGATCCATGCTCAGCCATAATGTGCTATTTTGCATTTATAAATCACTAATTGCTGTTTCTCTGGGATCTCCTGCATGTCCAAAGACACTCAGACCGAAATATACATTAGGCACTTCACCAAAGAGATTCTCTGTTCCTGCTGTCAAGTCTTTGAACACATGACAATAACTACTGTTCAGAGAGACACTAGAACACAAGGAAAGCTCCCAGGCGCCACTTAGCTCTTCTTCCTTCCTGCATCCCCTCTCTCTACCCCATCACTGAAACCTGAACCCGCCAATTAGATGAACAGCCTGATACTGTTAGATGCAGCACAAAGCCTGCATCTTACTGCAGCTGTTAGACTGACAATTCAATTCTAGCCTGGAATTGACTAACATTCTCTCATCCAGTTTCTTGGGGCTCAGAAGACTCTCCTTGTCCATTTTCGTACCCCAACAAACAGGCATTTATCTCTAAGAACATGGAAGGCTTAGTTCTATAAAAATAGATGTGAACGTGAAAAATTGTGATCCCAGTTTAGCCACTAGATGACTCAGCTGGAGTGGACTGAGGGCACTCTGAGGGCAGCTCACATATCTGCTATCCCGGAATATGCCTTAAACTCCCACTCACAGAGGAGCATGCCCAAGGAACCATCAATTTCCCTCGAGATGCAAATCACAGAGTTCTACTTTAGCAGAAGTTGGGACAATCTACAATGTTCTTTCCTGTGTCTATCCTATTATAAAATCAGCTCTAACTTATGATAGACTCTAGAAAGTATCAAGAGCAGAATCCTGAAGCATGCATTTCAGAGTTGCTTGCCTTGCCCTTCACTAACTACAAATACATAGCATTCAGGCTCCTCTGACATGCAGCAACTGCTTTTGTGTTTATAGCTATTAAAAAAACAGAAAATAAGAAAGCAACGGCTACCTCATTTTTCTTACATAGAATGTGTTCTCCGTACCTCTGCCAAACAGATGAAGACTACATGAAGCATTCATCCTCAAAAACCAAGTCACTGACTGAAGTGGAATTAGTCCTATACATCAAGAGGATTTAAGAAAAGGAAAAATAAGTTTAAGGAGTCACACTTATTAATTATCTGCTATTTATTAGGCATTGTTATTTTTAATACATTATTTTATTTTACTTTAAAAAATTGAATTAATTTTTCCTGTTAAATGTGTGAGGTGGATATTTTCACTCACATTTTACAGATAGGGAAAAGTGATGCAGAAGATTAAATAACTTACCCAAAGTTAAAGAGCTGGTGAATAGCAGAGCTGGAATTAAAAACCTAATCTAGAATCTGCTGAAGAGGGAGGAACCAAGATGGCTGAGTAGGACGTGCTCTCACTCCCTCTTGCGAGAACACCAGAATCACAACTAGCTGCTGCACAATCATCAACAGGAAGACACTAAAACTCACCAAAAAAGATACCCCACATCCAAAGACAAAGGAGAAGCCACAATGAGACGGTAGGAGGGGTGCAATCACAGTAAAATCAAATCCCATAACTGCTGGGTGGGTGACTCACAGACTGGCAAACACTTATACCACAGAAGTCCACCTAACTGGAGTGAAGGTTCTGAGCCCCACGTCAGGATTCCCAACCTGGGGGTCTGGCAATGGGAGGAGGAATTCCTAGAGAATCAAACTTTGAAGCCTAGTGGGAAGTGATTGCAGGATTTTGACAGGACTGGGGGAAACAGAGACCCCACTCTTGGAGGGCACATACAAAGTACTGCGTGCATTGGGACCCAGGGGAAGGAGCAGTGACCCCGGGGGAGACTGAACCAGACCTACCTGCTAGTGTTGAAAGGTCTCCTGCAGAGGCGGGGGGTGGCTCTGTTTCACCGTGAGGACAAGGACACTGGCAGCAGAAGTTCTGGGAAGTACTCCTTGGCGTGAGCCCTCGCAGAGTCTGTCATTAGTACCATCAAAGAGCCCAGGTAGGCTCCAGTATTGGGTTGCCTCAGGAAAAACAACCAACAAGAAGGGAACCCAGCCCCACCCATCAACAGTCAAGTGGATTAAACTTTTACTGAGCTCTGCCCACCACAGCAACAGTCAGCTCTACCCACCACCAGAGCTGCCCATCAAGCCACTTAGATAGCCTGAACCACCAGAGGGCAGAAAGCAGAAGCAGGAAAAACTACAATCTTGCAGCCTGTGGAACAAAGAGCACATTCACAGAAAGACAGACAAGATGAAAAGGCAGAGGGCTATATACTAGATGAAGGAACAAGATAAAACCCCAGAAAAACAACTAAATGAAGTGGAGATTGGCAACCTTCCAGAAAAAGAATTCAGAATAATGACAGTGAAGATGATCCAGGATTGGGGGCTTCCCTGGTGGTGCAGTGGTTGAGAGTCCACCTGCCAATGCAGGGGACATGGGTTCGTGCCCCGGTCGGGGAAGATCCCACATGCCGCGGAGCGGCTGGGTCCGTAAGCCATGGCCACTGAGCCTGTGTGTCTGGAGCCTGTGCTCCACAACGGGAGAGGCCACAAAAGTGAGAGGCCCACATACTGAAAAAAAAAAAAAAAAAAAAGATGTTCCAGGACCTCGGAAAAAGAATGGAGGCAAAGATCGAGAAGATGCAAGAAATGTTTAACAAAGACCTAGAAGAATTAAAGAACAAACAGAGATGAATAATACAATAACCGAAATGAAATCTAAACTAGAAAGAATCAATAGCAGAATAACTGAGACAGAAGAACAGATAAGTGACCTGGAAGACAGAAGGGTAGCTGCCCATCAAGCCACTTAGATAGCCTGAACCACCAGAGGGCAGAAAGCAGAAGCAGGAAAAACTACAATCTTGCAGCCTGTGGAACAAAGAGCACATTCACAGAAAGACAGACAAGATGAAAAGGCAGAGGGCTATATACTAGATGAAGGAACAAGATAAAACCCCAGAAAAACAACTAAATGAAGCGGAGATTGGCAACCTTCCAGAAAAAGAATTCAGAATAATGACAGTGAAGATGATCCAGGATTGGGGGCTTCCCTGGTGGTGCAGTGGTTGAGAGTCCACCTGCCAATGCAGGGGACATGGGTTCGTGCCCCGGTCGGGGAAGATCCCACATGCCGCGGAGCGGCTGGGTCCGTAAGCCATGGCCACTGAGCCTGTGTGTCTGGAGCCTGTGCTCCACAACGGGAGAGGCCACAAAAGTGAGAGGCCCACATACTGAAAAAAAAAAAAAAAAAAAAGATGTTCCAGGACCTCGGAAAAAGAATGGAGGCAAAGATCGAGAAGATGCAAGAAATGTTTAACAAAGACCTAGAAGAATTAAAGAACAAACAGAGATGAATAATACAATAACCGAAATGAAATCTAAACTAGAAAGAATCAATAGCAGAATAACTGAGACAGAAGAACAGATAAGTGACCTGGAAGACAGAAGGGTGGAAATCACTGCTGCGGAACAGACTAAAGAAAAAAAAATGAAAAGAAATGAAGACAGCCTAAGAGACCTCTGGGACAACATTAAACGCAACAACATTTGCATTCTAGGGGTCCCAGAAGGAGAAGAGAGAGAGAAAGGTCCAGAGAAAATATTTGAAGAGATTATAGTCGAAAACTTCCCTAACATGGGAAAGGAAATAGCCACCCAAGTCCAGGAAGTGCAGAGAGTCCCATACAGGATAAACCCAAGAAGAAACACGCCGAGACACATAGTAATCAATTGGCAAAAATTAAAGACAAAGAAAAATTACTGAAAGCAGCAAGGGAAACATGACAAATAACATACAAGGGAACTCCCATAAGGCTAACAGCTGATTTCTCTGAAGAAACTCTACAAGCCAGAAGGGAGTGGCATGATATACTTAAAGTGATGAAAGGGAAGAAACTACAACCAAGATTACTCTACCCAGCAAGGATCTCATTGAGATTTGATGGAGAAATCAAAAGCTTTACAGACAAGCAAAAGCTAAAAGACATCAGCACCACCAAATCAGCTCTACAACAAATGCTAGAACTTCTCTAAGTGGGAAAAACAAAAGAAGATAAGGGCCTACAAAAACAAACTCAAAACAAGAAAATGGTCATAGGAACATACATATCAATAATTACCTTAAACGTGAATGGATTATATGCTCCAACCAAAAGACACAGGCTTGCTGAATGGATACAAAAATAAGACCCATATATATGTCAGTAAATTTAAGAAAGCTGAAATCATATCAAGCACCTTTTCCGACAACAATGCTATGAGATTAGAAATCAATTACAAGAGAAAAAAAGTAAAAAACACAAACACATGGAGGCTAAACAATACACTACTAAATAACCAAGAGATCACTGAAGAAATCAAAGAGGAAATCAAAAAATACC
>NC_041225.1:66583570-66584248 GCF_002837175.3 Physeter macrocephalus
TACAGACAAATTACAACGAAAACACGATGATCCAAAACCTATGGGATACAGAAAATCAGTTCTAAGAGGGAAGTTTAGAGCAATACAAGCCTACCTCAAGAAATAATAAAAATCTCAAATAAACAATCTAAACTTACACCTAAAGGAACTAGAGAAAGACAATAACAAGTAATAAAATTGAAACTGTGATTAACAATCTTCCAACAAACAGGGCTTCCCTGGTGGCGCAGTGGTTGAGAGTCCGCCTGCCGATTCAGGGGACATGGGTTCGTGCCCTGGTCCGGGAGGATCCCGCATGCTGCGGAGCGGCTGGGCCCGTGAGGCATGGCTGCTGAGCCTGCGCATCCAGAGCCTGTGCTCCAGAATGGGAGAGGCCACAACAGTGAGAGGCCCGTGTACCGCAAACAAAAAAAAAAAAAAAAAATCTTCCAACAAACAAAAGTCCAGGACCAGATGGCTTCACAGGTGAATTCTATCAAACATTTAGAGAAGAGCTAACACCCATCCTTCTCAAACTCTTCCAAAAAATGGCAGAGGAAGGAACACTCCCAAACTCATTCTATGAGGCCACCATAACCCTGATACCAAAACCAGACAAAGATACTACAAAAAAAAAAAATTACAGACCAATATCACTGATGAATATAGATGCAAAAATCCTCAACAAAATACTAGCAA
>NC_041225.1:66584454-66585085 GCF_002837175.3 Physeter macrocephalus
CAAACTCTTCCAAAAAATGGCAGAGGAAGGAACACTCCCAACCTCATTCTGTGAGGCCACCATCACCCTGATACCAAAACCAGACAAAGACTCTACAAAACAGAAAATTACAGACCAATATCGCTGATGAATATAGATGCAAAAATCCTGAACAAAATAGTAGCAAACAGAATCCAACAGCATATTGAAAGGATCATACACCATGACCAAGTGGGATTTATCCTAGGGATGCAAGGATTCTTCAATATATGCAAATCATTCAATGTGATACACCATATTAACAAATTGAAGAATAAAAACCATATGATCATCTCAATAAATGCAGAAAAAGCTTTTGACAAAATTCAACACCCATTTATGATAAAAATTCTCCAGAAAGTGGGCATAGAGGGAACCTACTTCAAGATAATAAAGGCCATATATGACAAACCCACAGCAAACATCATTCTCAACTTGAAAAACTGAAAGCATTTCCACTAAGATCAGGAACAAGACAAGAATGTCCACTCTCACCACTAGTATTCAACATAGTTTTGGAAGTCCTAGCCATGGTAATCAGAGAAGAAAAAGAAATAAAAGGAATACAAATTGGAAAAGAAGTAAAACTGTCACTGTGTGCAGATGACATGAT
>NC_041225.1:66585685-66586007 GCF_002837175.3 Physeter macrocephalus
ACTCCCTAACACCATACACAAAAATAAACTCAAATTGGATTCAAGACCTAAATGTAAGACCAGACACTATAAAACTCTTAGAGGAAAGCATAGGAAGAAGACTCTTTGACATAAATCACAGCACGATCTTCTTTGATCCACCTCCTAGAGTAATGGAAATAAAAACAAAAATAAACAAATGAGACCTAATGAAACTTCAAGGCTTTTGCACAGCCAAGGAAACCATAAACAAGATGAAAAGACAACCCTCAGAATGGGAGAAAATATTTGCAAACGAATCAACAGACAAAGGATTAATCTCCAAAATATATAAACAGCTCAT
>NC_041225.1:66586475-66603197 GCF_002837175.3 Physeter macrocephalus
AGTGAAGTAAGTCAGAAAGAGAAAAACAAATATCGTATATTAACGCATGTATGTGGAACCTAGAAAAATGGTACCGATGAACCGGTTTGCAGGGCAGAAGTTGAGACACAGATGTAGAGAACAAACTTATGGACACCAAGGGGGGAAAACTGCAGTGGGGTGGGGATGGTGGTGTGATGAATTGGGCAATTGGGATTGACATGTATACACTGATGTGTTTAAAATTGATGACTGATAAGAACCTGCAGTACAAACAAACAGACAAACAAAAAAAAAACAACTAATACTAAACTTTCTTTGGGTTATTTGTATGGAAATATGTTAATATAAATGTTTCAGACACATGAAATTTCTAAAAATCTTAAAAAAAAACAAAAAAAACTAATCTACTATTACCAGAATTTATTTAACAGAGTTAAACTATGATTGTTCCAGTTAGAGGATTCAGGAAATGCCCCTTGGTGATAAACAAACAACAAACAAAAAAACAAACAAAAAACAACTCAAAAGAAACACATGTCTGAAACTGTATCTGCAAGGGGTCTGTAGACCCTCCACTGCTCTTTGAAGGCATGGTGATCATACTGTAAGGGATTTATCTCTGAATGAAACTAGCATTCCATAATAAGACTAGTCTTTGCTGTATGTCAAAACTTATTACATCTATTGTATATCAAACCTAATTTTTAGGTTCATGTATATAATTCGAGTATATACTTATCATTTAGTCTATTGATTCTGGAGTAGATGATGGTGCTACTATGATTTAAAAAGATCAAATCCCCAAGCTAAAGGTGCTCACAGCAAAAGAGGGCAACAAATGTATTCATTTGGTGCATTACCAGCATAAGCAGAGTATTAAGAGATCATAAGGAAAGAAATAATAACAGAGGCAAATTGTAAGCAACCTAAACAATCAACAGGATATTGTCAGGTAACTTATGGTCTAGCCACATGATGGACTACTAGTCAGACATTAGAATCACATTGTAGCAGAGTACCTGATGACTTTGGAATATTTTTGATATCTATTGTTAAGTCACTAGAATGACATGTGAAATAAGACTGAAAATGCAGAAGTGCTTGACGTGACCATAGTCTGCAAGTGGAAAGCTTTAAGAACTGGTCAAGGATGCCTGTATCTTGGCAGGCTTGGAGAATTGTTACCTTAAGTCCTCCATTTACTTATAGCCAAAATGCTCAGGTCCGTTTCCCTTCAAAGTCCAGTGTTTTGATGCCTGGCTACATTACTCATGCATCTTGAGCTATGCCACTGAGCAAGGAGGAAGAACAGTTTGAATCATTGTTGCTATTTGGGAAGTCAGAATTATTAACAACCAACTAATCTAGGAGAAAAGCCAGAATCTCTCAGGAAGGCTTTCAGTACCTCTGGGCCAGTTTCTATGAATTCAACAACTTGGAAAGGAAATATGTTAATATAAATGTTTCAGACACATGAAATTTCTAAAAATCTTAAAAAAAAACAAAAAAAACTAATCTACTATTACCAGAATTTATTTAACAGAGTTAAACTATGATTGTTCCAGTTAGAGGATTCAGGAAATGCCCCTTGGTGATAAACAAACAACAAACAAAAAAACAAACAAAAAACAACTCAAAAGAAACACATGTCTGAAACTGTATCTGCAAGGGGTCTGTAGACCCTCCACTGCTCTTTGAAGGCATGGTGATCATACTGTAAGGGATTTATCTCTGAATGAAACTAGCATTCCATAATAAGACTAGTCTTTGCTGTATGTCAAAACTTATTACATCTATTGTATATCAAACCTAATTTTTAGGTTCATGTATATAATTCGAGTATATACTTATCATTTAGTCTATTGATTCTGGAGTAGATGATGGTGCTACTATGATTTAAAAAGATCAAATCCCCAAGCTAAAGGTGCTCACAGCAAAAGAGGGCAACAAATGTATTCATTTGGTGCATTACCAGCATAAGCAGAGTATTAAGAGATCATAAGGAAAGAAATAATAACAGAGGCAAATTGTAAGCAACCTAAACAATCAACAGGATATTGTCAGGTAACTTATGGTCTAGCCACATGATGGACTACTAGTCAGACATTAGAATCACATTGTAGCAGAGTACCTGATGACTTTGGAATATTTTTGATATCTATTGTTAAGTCACTAGAATGACATGTGAAATAAGACTGAAAATGCAGAAGTGCTTGACGTGACCATAGTCTGCAAGTGGAAAGCTTTAAGAACTGGTCAAGGATGCCTGTATCTTGGCAGGCTTGGAGAATTGTTACCTTAAGTCCTCCATTTACTTATAGCCAAAATGCTCAGGTCCGTTTCCCTTCAAAGTCCAGTGTTTTGATGCCTGGCTACATTACTCATGCATCTTGAGCTATGCCACTGAGCAAGGAGGAAGAACAGTTTGAATCATTGTTGCTATTTGGGAAGTCAGAATTATTAACAACCAACTAATCTAGGAGAAAAGCCAGAATCTCTCAGGAAGGCTTTCAGTACCTCTGGGCCAGTTTCTATGAATTCAACAACTTGGAAAAGATTTCTACTTCTAAAGCTACCCAGGGAGTCTGGAGAAGGGGCGAACATCCTGCAGTGGCTGAGCCTGGATCACCAGCTCAGATCACTTACAACCTGCATTGGCTGCGGGCAGACCCTGATGCAGACTAGGTTGCAAACACAATGTGGCCAGCATACCAACGAAAGACTCAGTAGTAAACATGATGACTTCTGGAGAGTGCTGTGTATTAACCATTGTTTTTTGTTTTGGGGGGGTGTTTTCCCCCAGGGTACACTGAAAAACATCATAATTTACACAGGTTCATATATCACCCGTTTGCTAATTCAACACTAAAGAGGTGACACGAATACAGGTTCTTGCATCTTTTTTGTTTTTTCTCTCTCTTTTTTTGTAATATCTAAATAGAGTTGCATGCCATTTCAGGTACTTACTCAAATACAAGATTCATTGTGATGATCTTTATTACCTTTGTTACACTAAAGCCCATAGTTGTGGTTAATCATAAGATTCTCTAGGGTGACACTCTCTAAATTAAGCTACCAAGAATTGATATTTTAAGCTAAGCTAGCTCCCAGGTCTTAATAGTATCTGATCTGAGACAAAAATAAAATCACACTGAATGTTAGCAGCAGGGCAGATGTAAGGTGCACAGGTACTACTGAAGAAGGAAAAGATGATGAAATATTCCTGGGAAACTCTTTCACATGCAATGAATGTGATGGGGAGAGTTTAGACATAGTTTTTGAGCAAATGTTTGAGCAAATGTTTTTGAGCAAACTATTTGAGCAAATGTTTCTAAACCTGTATTTTCTCTTTGAAATTCTCAAAACCAGCAAGTTAATTTAATATTAGAGTATTTTAACCTATGATTCATAATTACAATAGTTGTTTTCAGTTGTAGCTCTTTATATCATGCAATTTAATTGCTTGACACATATTAATGAATGGATAAATGCATTTAGTTAAATTAGAAAAATATTAATCATGTGTTGTATGACTTCCTACGGGTAAAAAAAATTGGCTGGGGCTTCCCTGGTGGCGCAGTGGTTGAGAGTCTGCCTGCCGATGCAGGGGACACGTGTTCGTGCCCCGGTCCGGGAAGATCCCACATGCCGCGGAGCGGCTGGGCCCGTGAGCCATGGCCGCTGAGCCTGCGCATCCGGAGCCTGCGCGTCCGGAGCCTGTGCTCCGCAACAGGGGAGGCCCACAACAGTGAGAGGCCCGCGTACAGCAAAAAAAAAAAAAAAAAAAAAAAATTGGCTGTCTAGCTGAAGATTACACCTTTAATGTAGATGTGAGATTATATTTAATATACAAAAAAGAAAAATAAATTATCTGGATAACTAAAGCAATAAGTAAAAACACAACACTATTTAAAAATCGAAGTAATTAAGGGGAAGAAAAAAGAAAATTTTGTGTGTATGTGATGAGTTTTTATTTAACTAACCATTCATTTATTTATTCAAAAAATATTTACTGATACAGGACATGCACTATTCTAGGCACTAGGAGTACAACAGTGAACAAAAGCTTCAAAGCATCTGCACTCTTGGAGCTTTCTCCCTGACTACTAGGATAAGCAATAATTATTCACATTTAAATTTGTACATTTAGATTTAGCTCACTGTTAATACTAAGCCACTTTACGTGTGAATTACAAAGCAATGGAGAGAGAATTAAAAGGTCTAGTCTCTTATCTAATCTCTATGTGACCTTGGCCTTGACATTTAACCTCTGAAAAACCTTTTCTTTTAATCTATTAAATGTGTTGATTGGTAAGACTAGATGATCTCTAACATCTATTTAAGTTATAAAATTCCATGATTCGGTGTTTCTTGCTGAGAGAAAAATATTTTTGACTCATGTTTATAGTGTATATAAGTGGAAAGTTCTTAACAATTAAAGAAAACAAAAGTAACTGACTAATTACAGTCAAAAGCAAACTGAGAAAGGTATTGCAGTACTTAAAAATATGTAAGTGAAGCAGTGATGGGCAAAGTTAACGGGAAAAATCACCACAGTGATTACAGCCATTGTGAAGGGTTGTCAGAAACAGCAAGTAAATTACAGAGAAAAGGATCTATAAATCCTTTTCTGAAAATCACTACTATTATCATGATGTTAACTGGGTAATTTTTCCAGCATAAGGGGCAAATGCATTTTTAAAAACATAATCAGTTGGATGGTAAACATAGAAAATGCAATTCTTACAACAGCTAATCTGAGGTTATTCTATTAGATAAAATAAGCAAAAAACAAAATCACATTGCATATTAGCATAAAAGTTATATGCATAAAATGATAGATCTTTTAGCTAGTCTTCATTTATTCAGCTTTCTTTATAGAATAGAGAACAGAGAAAGAAATCTCAGAAATCACAACTCATATAGACATGGGCAATCAATCCGCATTAATATTAAAGATAATATCCATAAAAATAAACTTTAATTAATTATGTTTGGATTACCCAGTATTTTCATTAAAGAACAACAGAGCATGGAGTTGACTGCGAAATGGCATTTGTTTCTAATTGCTTATGATTTAAATAAACCAATGTCAGATTAAAGAGCTTTTACTCTTAATACCATGGAAGATTTGCCTTAGGGTGTCCTGGGCACAGTTTATAATTTTAGAGTTGGTGAGAATCATATTCCTCATAAATTACAGCCCATATGCAGAAGCTGTTTCTTTCACACTTCACTACTTGTATATCTAGTTACATTAACAGGTACTTGCTATTCTTTGTTTTCTTTAGCTCAAATAATACCTTAACTCCTTTTATTTGTACTGTGATTCATGTTTTCAAAAGTGTTTTCATATCCTTTTTGTTGTTTAAATCTCAAATACTTCTTTGAAGTAGATAAGGCAGGCATCAACCTCTCTGAGCCTCAGTTTCCTCCTTTGTAATACGAAAATAATAACAGTAATACCTCAACAGAAGTTTTTCTGAAGATTAAGTGAGATGTTGGTAATGATGATTATATTTTACATTTATTGATCATTTACTATATGCTAAATATCATTCTAATTGTGCTACATCAGTTAACTTATTTAATCAACATAGTAACCCTATAAAATAGGTCCTATTATTATCTCTATTTTAATCTAAGAAATCTGAGTCACAGAAACAAAAATAATTTGCCCAAGGTTACACAGAAAATCACAGTTCCACTAGGTAACGATGTAAGCTACCTAGAATTATATCTGGCATCATGTTGCTTCCTTTTGTCAATAAACAAATTATCACATTGACTCATGGTTTCATCAAGACTCCAATGCAGTAATTTCAAATCCTTAATTGAAAGAGGAATGACATAAATTATACAATATAAATTCTATCAATTCTGAGTAACTCACTTTGATCCTATACTTAAAAATAAACAAGTAGGACCTAATCTTAATGCATCATATCATATATAATAGTCATGAATATCATTTGACCAATTTAAAAGAAGTTAGAGTACGGCTAGAAAGAGGACTAAATGAATAAGAAGTATTCTAAGCAGTTTTAAATGGTTTTTGGAGCTCATGGAATTGGAAGAGGTTAGAAAAAGAGTTAACATTTAGAAGCTCTGTATTTCATACAGACACACACACAAACACACACACACACACGCCATCTATGAAGCAGGAATTATAAAAAGATATATTTTAAAAGATACATTTTATCAAAACCCCTTATGCTTAAAGAGAAATCATTCCTTATTGAATTATATTAAAAATATTTTTTTTCTAAAACAAAACTGCCACTCCTGAAGTCACACGATAAAGAATTCATATTTTTATTCTAAGCAAGATTCTGATCACAACATATATGCTCTTTTGCCTGAGCCATAATGGTATTCAATAAATGTTTCATTTATAAAATTTGGAACCCAACTCTCTTTATTCTACCAATAGTAATATATATCATCACACACACACGCACACACACACACACACAACCTTCTTCCCTATAGCTAAAAATAAATTTTACTTGTTTTTCTTCTACCAAGTGCCCTCTATCAAAAACTGATCATGATAATCCCCAATAGTTCACTCTTTATTTAAAGAAAATAAATCTTAAAAATACTAACACCTTGACAGTGATTTTCAAATACAAGAGTAAATATATTAATTAGCATAATGAGAAAATGAAGGCATTTATAAAGTGCCATGAGGACTTATCTACTCAGAAGATATTTATTTTAATTAAATCTACTACCAAGTCAATATAGGAAAAGAAGATATTGGCTCCAGTGTCAGAGTTAATAAAGTTAGCACTACATGAATCAGGAGACAGAAGAAAGGGGCTTTGAACAGAAAAAGGTGGGCTGGAGTGAGGCGGGAAGGATACTGAGGTGAGCTGGAATCCCTGTCCTATTGACAAACCTCTGAGTTACTGTCAAAGTTATTGCATATCCATAGAGTATGTTTTTCCAAATTAGGAAAAGGTTACCCTTTATCAAGACTTATTATTTCCATCTGTTGGAAATTTTTAATCTATTCTTAGTGTGTTAGAACCAGATTCTGTACTATCATCTTCCTTAAAATTGTTGTAATAAGCATACAAATCAACAATATCCATGACACAAATGGTATCGTGTTAGACATGATGGCATAGTGCACCGTACAACCACATACAGCAGTCCTGGTTCCCGTGTTCAGAACAGAGACTTCTGTATATGCCCCACAATGTCCTTTCACTACTAAGAAAGAGCCTGAAACTTTTGTCTACAAATGACTTTTCAGAAAACCAAGTCCTAGTGTTGGACTTGGACTACAGGGAATTCCCTGGTAGTCCAGTGGTTAGGACTCCGCGATTTCACTGCAGAGGAACTGGGAAGAACCGGGTTTTATTCCTGTTTCAGGAAATAAGATCCCACAAGCCACGAGGCCAAAATAAATAGATAAATAAATAAATAGATAAATAAATAAATAAAAGGTTAAGACAATGACTGCCTACTAAATATAGAGCCCATAAAGCAAAACATCAGCTGGGCACTTGCAACATTGTTCTGGAGAGCAATACTGGTTACCTACTGCATTTCTGTGTTCAATAATACAACTTCCACCTACCAACTAAAGGAACGGTGTTTTATTAAAATAAGGGCTAGTATGTTTTAGAAAAGTATCCTCAAAACTATAGAGCTAGCATATTTACTAAATTCTGCTTTGTTCTGACCCAAAGAGGTTTGAATGCATGGTTTATAACACTTTATTGAAAACACCATATGCTAGAGGTGATTTTCATCAATCATTTTTAGAAGAGTCTTATATACTATTGTGAAACCTATATTTTAAATTGTTTTTAAATCTATAGAATAACATTCTTTTACTGCTAATCTTATAACACATTTCACAACAGGATAGAGCATTATGCTGTCTCTAATCTATAAAAATTTCTTACTTATTTTCCCCTCAAATAATTTTTTAAAATGCATTCTTATGTTGTACTAATATAAAAAAATTTCCTAGTGTCAATAATTATGTCTTTATTGGTATGGTGTCTCTCCTTTGATTGTAAATTATCTGAAAACTGGAAGATCTCTAAAACTGAAATCTTAGTCCAGAAATTAAGCTAGATAGCTAACGTTTATTTGGGGGTTTTATTGTGCCACTCACTGCACTACACACTTTACAGAGTTCTTCTCATTTGATCCATACAACATTGTAATTTTGGTAAAATAATTATTCATAGAATAGAAAATAAAACACAGAAATTAAGATGTGCAATTTTTTAAAAGATAAGGAAAGTATCACAATCTATAAAGACAGAATTTATACCCAGGAACCCTAACTCCAGACGTGCAGCCTTAACTGCAGGGCTAGATTATGCTACTCTACTTCTGTAAGGAAGCTTTTGGTCTTCTGAGGGAAAGTGATATGGCGATTCCAAATGATATGGAAAATAATGAATGAATGCTTCCCAGTTGTCCTCTATGATTTGCTCCACTTGTCTTCAGGCCTCTTTTTAAAAATCTATCAGCACTTCTCACCCTCTCATCAGCCTAAAGAGCAGCATCCCCAAAGGAATGTGGAAAGTTGTTATCTCGCATCACACAAATTCACTCTTGCTTCACATTCTCCCTGACAACTCTATTCATCAGCCTGTCTGTCTGCTTCAGACTCACAATTCTCTTAAGACTTGGTTTTGAAAGCAAGGCTCAACATTTCTGTTCTTTACTGAGCCTGTCGATCCATCCCTCACATTCACACAATGCCTCCTTGTGCATGACAGAGATGCCCAAGTTCATTATCCACGGGCTGCTGCTGAGTGAGATTTCATCCTTTCTTTACCGTCTTAACTAAAGCAGTTCTTCTCTTTTCCTTTGTCATCTTCCAACCACTCTCTGAGACAGATGAAGCATCCAGCATGTTCTATTTCCATAACATTTACATAGTATTAATAGCAACACAGGCCAGTATTCAAAGATGACACTGAAGAAGTTTGTTCACATTTCGTAACATAACTCTCCAAGAAGATGATCTTGCCAGTGTTCTGCTGAAACAAGTTCCTTTTTCTCAACTGAGAGACGTGGTATTTATGTATCATTTTGGGAAGATTCTTATGAACTATTTTTTTTTAAATTAACTATTGTCAGTCTGACTGGAATGGTGAAATGACATCAACATTGTCAGTTTCAACCAAGAGTCATTAGAGTCACAATAAAATATCATGCCTCTAGAGACTATTTATTATAGTATAAAAAGGAATCGAACATAACTTCAACAAGATTTCTCAGACCGTGTCTTTGTCTGAAAGAAGCTTCTTTTCCATATCTAGTCAGTCAGGTGATCAAAGCTCTTTCCCACCTTCTCTCATTAACTGCCTGTTGACCAGTATGAACTTCAAAACAGAACAAAAGGAGACTCCTTGCATCTCTCAGATGGTATGTAATTTACTGTGGTGTATTGTGTTGGTCTATGATTATTTCTTTGTTTTTCTTCTACTTTGACTTCAAAATTTTCCCATATCTCTCTTACTGTGTTTGCATTCTCTGAGAATTTTCACTTCCTCCTTGACTATAACTCAGACAAATTATTCATTACAACCTCCTTCAGTCTCTGATTTTGATTTCTGGCCTTGTTCCTCAATGTTTGCAACAGCCCCAACAGTAGTTAATTTATACGTTTAAGAAACAGCCATGAAATTAAACTTTGGTAATTACTTTCACATAATCCATATTTGTCCTCCCATATAAAAACAAACATACATCAACTCAAATAAAGACGATAGGAAAATGAAATAAAACACTGGGATGAATTAAGAATTGGGGTGACTTTTTTAAGTACTTAGAATTATTGAATTTGCTACAAAAATTGAACAGGAAGTTCCCAAGTTAAAAACAAGTTATATTCTGATTATTCTTTTCTAGGTTAGTTGCTTGGATTTTCGAAAGCACTTATATAAACGACTAAATTCGGGGAATAGTCTTGGTAGATACAGATTTTAAAATCAGAGTTCGAGCAGATGTGGTCAGGGAGATGAAGGAATAGAGTGAGGAAGGGAAATGTAGAGCTACCTAACTGAGACATTGGTGAGACCAAAAGTGCCAATCACCTAGAGCGGTGGTTGGCAGTTCACAAAGTGTGCCTGAGGGTTAACAGGGATAACTTGTATCAGCATCACCCTAGGTGTGTTAAAAGTGCACATTCCCAGAACCCACCTCTGATCTCTTGTATCAGAATCTCTGGGAGTGGAACCCAAGGATTCTCCATTACAGAGAAGCTCCCTAGGTGACTGCACAACTAAATTAGAGAACATTTCCATAGCTATAAATATATAGAAAATCAATATACAGCATTATAAAAACTAAAGTAAATGATGCAACCAAGGCCTTTACCATTTTATATTAAAATTCTTCTATCCAGTTGTTTGATTTGACTCAGGGTGCCCTGTTTTATTTTGGCTGCTGGCCTGATGGGCCAAGCTCTTTATTTTATGTCTGGTCTCTGTGCTGTTACTGTCAGAGAAAAGGCTAATTTGAATCTTATTGGAAATGTCTGCCTCTATCTGGGTCATAAAAGGTAAGAGTGACCTTTAAGTACTTCATATTTTCTTAAAAATATGTCAGTATCATGCACATATGTATGTGACCTTTCAGGCTGGCTATACAATCACATGTACTTTCTCTACCCATAATGAAGTAGAAAAGTGAATATTTGAAAATACAATTGATTTTTTGTATTCTTAAATGAATATACATATAGTCATGAAAAAATGGAATGTTTTTCTTCCTGGAATGAAAAGAAAAAAACAAGGAACATGAAAAGAAAAGAAAAGAGTCAACTGCAGGAAAGGAAAGAAAATAAATTTCTGGGAATGTACTGTTCCTAACTCAGTGTTTTCAGCCAGTGATTGAGCATCATAATTACTATTAGAATAGAAATACTTCAGACAAGGCCTGAAGTCAGCGATCAGCTACTAAAAAGAGCAGTAGTGATGAACATCGCCAGGATCACAGTAATAAGGGAGCAAAGCAACACAATCTGTACTTTTACTGAGTGAGGCCTAGAATATTTAGATTATGTTTTCTTTTTCAAATTTTACACCTGTTTAGAATTACAGATAAATATGTACTTACAAGATTACTGTACATATGTTTTATTGAGGGAGAGCTATTTAGTCAAACCTCTTAGATTTAGGGCAATATAGAGTCAAACTAATTTGATTTTGATTTTCTTTTAAATCTGCCTCTCAAGAAAGTATAGAAAAGACTCAAGTAAAGATTACCTGCGTAGGTGCAATACACAGTTTTGTTCCTTGTTACTGTCTACCACTTCCATGTACTATAATCCTTTCATGCCTATTTTTTATCTCTACAGAACTCATCTCTTGACCCATGATATTCCAAATTAAACTAAAAACATAGAAGCACAAAGCTGAGCATAAAAACAGAAAGTTTGATCTCAGTAGATTTTCTTCTAGTACACAGGATCCTATTTTCTGATTCACAATCAAAGATTTATGTCCGATTACATCAGGTAGCTCAGATTCCAGTGGGGCCACTACCCTCAAACAAGACACTAATTTGTTATTCATAACTAAAAATATAGCAAGCTACCTCAGGAATAGAATTATTAATATAACTGTCCTGTCATTCACTGAGTGAAATACTGAATGAGGGGAAAGCCTTTGTTAATTATACTTTAAATAAACATTTAACATTCCAGTGCTTTAGATGATGCAATAGGGAAACATTTGTATAGAATGAAACCTGTTTTTACTGTGGATTGAATCAAAACTTTGTAATGTTGCCAGGTAATGGACTAGTACACTTATAGAAAACCAAATTTAATTGGACAAATTAATTGATGAAAAACAAAACAAAGTAAGTAAAAATTGGGAAATAATTTATTTTTATTGCCCAAATCACAGACTGACCCAAAATTTTGCTTAAATTATTTATGTTTATTTTATATTATAACAAATGAAAGAAGACAAAAACCCCAAAATTTGCCTAACGATTGCTTCATTTGAGATGAGAAATGAGCATTAAGTGATTAACGGCCAATCCAATAGTGATAAATAAATATTAGTTATCTCTGCAGACTATTCTGTTTCCCTGTAAGGTTTTATTTCTTTAAACAGATAATATAATTGCCTTTAACAAGTGCAAAAGTAAATATAGTGATGATTATTTTTATCAGACTACCAGAATCAACTGTTGGATAAAGATACCAATGTGAGTTCAGAATTTGCTAATATTTAGAGAAGATTAATATTGATAATACAGTTGTGATAATAATCAAACATTAAAAATAGGTTAGATTAAAGGAAATCAATTTTCAGAAGGTTTAGTCAATGGTTTATAAAATATTTCTAAGAATGGAAATTGGATTGAACTAGCAAAGGTGCTGCCTTTATTCTTATTTTAAGATAATGGTATAACATATTTTTAAATGCTTTAACTACCTAAGAACTCTATTTTTTTCATGTTTGCATGTATGTGTGTGTGTGGGGGTGTACTTCTGAGATGTTTATGTATCGTAGCTTTTCATGTGTTTTAACTACTAAAACTTATTCATAAATTACCTGAAGTCAGGGGTTGTAAATTAGGAGCAATTTTGCCCTCCTACCAGAGGACACTTGGCAATGTCTACAGACATTTTTGGTTGTCACAAGTAAGGGGGGGCGCTACTGGTATATAGTGAATAGAGGCAAGGGATGCTGCTAAACATCCTACAATACACAGAACAAGCCCCCAGGACAAAGTGTTAACTGGATCAAAATGTCAGTCATGCCAAGCTTCAAAAACCCTCCCCTAAATCCTTCACTTTGACCCTAATCTCCAGCAAATTCTTAGCTCAAAAAGAAGCACTTTTCTGTGGAGCATAGAATGTTGCATCCTGGTAGCACCTCTCTTCCTCAGTACCACTGGATGGGTAATGCATTTACACTGGTAAATGTGAATTCAAAATAAAACAAGGGCAAGTCATCATTTCAAGATAAAATGACTAAGATGAAACTTCAATAGCCCTTAGTGTTTTATTGCTTTTTTTCCCTCTGACAATAAACATCGTATTTATGCTTACTTTCTGTTTTGCTAGGTGTGAAGACAGAATTTTAATGAACCATCAAATATAAAAAAGGAGTGAGAACAAGCACCTGGCTCAAAGGCCCACTGCCTGCTCATATAAGGACCTCAATTCACTCTGGAAGGCGCTATATAACAAATGAGCCATAGAGAAATGCTTTTTGCTGGCAGTATACCTATAACTTAAAATATTTTTCACCAGGAAAAAAAATAAAGTACACACACACACACACACACCCAAAACAACAAAACTCCTCTGTCTATTCTGTTGGCTAAAAAGGCAGAACAGACACATTTTAAAGTATGCAAGTATATATTTCACTACTAAATTATTTCAAGCAAATAAATCTAGAGAACAGAAAGTGAAATAAACAGGACTTCAACATATCCAAATGTCAACGAATGATAACTAGTTGAAAGACCAGCCTTTTAATATGCATCAAGACCAGTTATTTGGCTACAAGATATCTATGTACACACTCTCCTTTAAAAAATCCACTTCAAAGTGAAGGATGTGTTGGAAGATATTCTACTTTTTAAACTATTTCGATTTGGCCTTTGGAGTGACATTAGCCTATTCTTATTAAACTTAAAAGCTTAAAGAAGAAGGTAGAATTTAAATTCTTAAGAATTTAAAGTCTTTGCTTTTCTTTTATTACCAATCTTAAATAAAAATTCACTAGGAGAAAGATGCTAAGACATATATACCTTTCTGGTACATTTGTAAAATATTTAGGGAAAATTTCACCAAACCAGTATTTACAGATTTTATATTTTAATTTATTTATATTCAATTATGTTTCAAAAAATTAGCTTTACAATTCACTTTATGGCTAACAAATATGGATACAAAATAGCAACAGAAAAAAATAAATTTGAAAGTTTATTAAATTAACCAAGAATATAGGAAAAAGGGAAAATAAGAATAATGAGATGGAAACATGAGTGAAGTACACACAACATACAGTCCTAGAGACTTTAGAAATGACCCACATATTTGACTCTTGTTTATTTAATAATACATTTTAAAGTTGCTGAAGAATGTGCACATGCAAAAGAGCGACAGAGAGAGACTAAGTCACTATTTTTTGGATTCAGAAAGGGCATTAGATTCAATTACACTAACATTCTACGCATACTCTCTCTCGTTGTACCCCTAACTCTTCTACAAGCCACTAGAAATTTTGGGAATGTTTGCTCAATTTCAATAAATGACTATAAAATACGAGCTTAGTATATTCCATAATCGGCTAAGATATCACAATCTCTAATTTTAGTAACACTCTAGTCTTTGTCTTTTCATTGCCCTACCTAAAAAATAACCCAGTCTTGTTAATAACCCAATAATTCCCTTTACCTCTTCTATGCCATGTCCCTCAGTTAGTGCCTACACCCAGATGACTAACATATACATTACCCCAGTACAGATCTCTTTTCTCAGGTCCAGATCCATGCATTCAACTGCCTATTTGTCACTTATCTTATATGACCACAAGGTACCTCAGCTCTTATTCTTGATATCTCCCTCTGCTTCATTCTATGTATCTGAATACACTGACAGCTTTCTATCTTCACCACCTCCATCCAAGTCCAAGACATTATAATAGGAACTATTGCAACATCTTCCTAACAGGCTGTCAAATAGCCATTCCAAACACCCTCTAATCTGTGAAAACAAATCTGATCATATTAGCTCTTCATAAAACCTTAAATAGTGTCTCTTTGCTATTTTAGAATAAAAACAAAACACTTTAAATGACCTAGAAGACTTGGCTTGTTCTGGAAACAAAATTCAGTCCCATTTCAAACCTCTCTCTCCCTGCTCCCTGTGCTAATCCAGCTACAATGGTCTTTCACTTGCATTCTCCCTCCTCTGTCCTACTACAGGACATCTGAACATGCTATCTTTCTCTACATGGAACATCTTTTGTTCTCTCTTCACCTGGTTCACATCCAATCACCCTTTCAATTCAGTCACAATGTGATTTTTTGGAAAATTTTTCTAAGAGCCTTTGACTAGGCCAAATCTGACCAGAAGAGACTCCTAGAACTCCGTGTTTCTCTCCTTCCTAACTGCCTGAAGTGGTTGCAATTTTAGATTTCTTTGTGGAATTACCTAGTGAGTGTCTTTCTCCCTACAAGAATATCAAAGAGGGCAGGAACTATATGTCTGGCTTTGCTCATTACTAGACCCTTACATCTTACCATGGTGCTTGGCACCGACTGCATGCCCAGGAAATATGTATTAAAAAAAATTGGACATTGCAGTGATACCTTAAATTAAGAATGATAAAAAATTAACTATTTGTGGGGTTGGTCATAATTTCTGAAGCAGTGATACATTGTGGGGAAAGACACATTTTTCTGAAAATGGTATGAAAGGCCAGTGCTTAAAAATTATTAAAACTATAACGACTTGAGACCAATAAGAAATTCTCACTTATGGAACACTTAACTGTACCATTTAGACACATTATTATTATTTTTAAAAAATCTTTATTGGAGTATAATTGCTTTACAATGATGTGTTAGTTTCTGCTATATAACAAAGTGAATCAGCTATATGCATATGTATATACCCATATCCCCTCCTTCTTGCATCTCCCTTCCACACTCCTTATCCCACCCCTCTAGCTGGACACAACGCACTGAGCTGATCTCCCTGTTCAATGCAGCTGCTTCCCACTAGCTATCTATTTTACATTTCATAGTGTATATTTGTCAATGCTACTCTCACTTCATCCCAGCTTACCCTTCCCCCTCCCATGTCCTCAAGTCCACACTCTACATCTTTGTCTTTATTCCTGTCCTTCCCTTAGGTTTATCAGAATTATTTTTTAATTTTTTTTAGATTCCATATATATGTGTTAGCATATGGTGTTTGTTTTTCTCTTTCTGACTTACTTCACTCTGTATGACAGACTCTAGGTCCATCCACCTCAGTACAAATACCTCCATTTCTTTTTCTGTCTGAGTAATATTCCATTTTATATTGAAGATGTGCAACATCTTCTTTATCCATTCATCAGTTGATGGACACTTAGATTGCTTCCATGTGCTGGCTATTGCAAATAGAGCTGCAATGAACATTATGGAACATGACTCTTCTTGAATTATGGTTTTCTCTAGGTATATGCCCAGTACTGGGATTGCTGTGTCATATGGTACTTCTATTTTTAGGCTTTTAAAGAACCTCCATACTGTTCTCGAGAGTGGCCGTATCAATTTACACTCCCACCAATGGGGCAGGAGGGTTCTCTTTTCTCCACATCTCTGCAGCATTTATTGTTTCTAGATTTTTTTGATGATGGCCATTCTTACCTGTGTGTGGTGATATCTCATTGTAAGTTTGATTTGCAGTTCTCTGATGATCAGTGATGTTGAGCATGCTTTCATGTGTTTGTTGGCAATCTGTATATCTTCTCTTCATGAATTATGGTTTTCTCAGGGTATATGCCCAGTAGTGGGATTGCTGAGTCATATGGTAGTTCTATTTTTGGTTTTTTAAGGAACCTCCATAGTGTTCTCCATAGTGGCGGTATCAATTTACATCCCCACCAACAATGCAAGAGGGTTCCCTTTTCTCCACACCCTCTCCAGCATTTATTGTTTGTAGATTTTTTGATGATCGCCATTCTGACCCGTGTGAGGTGATACCTCATTGTAGTTTTGATTTGCATTTCT
>NC_041225.1:66603484-66604819 GCF_002837175.3 Physeter macrocephalus
AGATTTCTGTGCATTAATTTTGTAACCTGCTACTTTACCAAATTCATTGATTAGCTGTAGTAGTTTTCTGGTTGCATCTTTAGGATTCGCTATGTATAGTATCATATCATCTGCAAACAGTGACAGTTTAACTTCTTCTTTTCTGATTTGGATTCCTTTTCTTTCTTTTTCTTCTCTAATTGCTGTGGTTAAAACTTCCAAAACTATGTTGAATAACAGTGGTGAGAGTGGGCACCCTTGTCTTGTCCCTGATCTTAGTGGAAATGGTTTCAGTTTTTCACCATTGAGATCAATGTTGGCTGTGGGTTTGTCATATATGGCCTTTATTATGTTGAGGTAAGTTCCCTCTATGCCTACTTTCTGGAGGTTTTTAATCATAAATCGGTGTTGAATTTTGTCGAAAGCTTTTTCTGCATCTATTGAGATGATCACATGGTTTTTTTCCTTCAATTTGTTAACATGGTTTATCAGATTGATTGAACTGCATATATTGAAGAATCCTTGCATTCCTAGGATAAACCCCACTTGCTCATGGTGTATGATCCTTTTAATGTGCTGCTGGATTCTGTTTGCTGGTATTTTGTCGAGGATTTTTGCATCTATTGCAAAAAGAGATATTGGCCTGTAGTTTTCTTTTTTTGTGTGACATCTTTGTCTGGTTTTGGTATCAGGGTGATGGTGGCCTTGTAGTATGAGTTTGGGAGTGTTCCTCCCTCTTCTATGTTTTGGAAGAGTTTGAGAAGGATAGGTGTCAGCTCTTCTCTAAATGTTTGATAGAATTTGCCTGTGAAGCCATCTGGTCCTGGGCTTTTGTTTGTTGGAAGATTTTTTTTTTTGTGGTATGCGGGCCTCTCGCTGTTATGGCCTCTCCCACCGCAGAGCACAGGCTCCGGACATGCAGGCCCAGCGGCCATGGCTCACAGGCCCAGCTGCTCTGCAGCACGTGGGATCCTCCCAGACTAGGGCACGAACCTGCGTCCCCTGCATTGGCAGATGGACTCCCGACCACTGCGCCACCAGGGAAGCCCTGTTGGAAGATTTTTAATCACAGTTTCAATTTCAGTGCTTGTGATTGTTCTGTTTATATTTTCTATTTCTTCCTGGTTCAGTCTCAGAAGGTTGTGCTTTTCTAAGAAATTGTTCATTTCTTTCAAGTCGTCCGTTTTATTGGCATATAGTTGTCTTTAGTAATTTCCCATGATGCTTTGTATTTCTGCAGTGTCAGTTGTTACTTCTCCTTTTTCATTTTCGAGGATTTTTGCATCTATTGCAAAAAGAGATATTGGCCTGTAGTTTTCTTTTTTTGTGTGACATCTTTGTCTGGTTTTGGTATCA
>NC_041225.1:66604829-66604925 GCF_002837175.3 Physeter macrocephalus
GACCAGGGCACGAACCTGCGTCCCCTGCATTGGCAGGTGGACTCCCGACCACTGCGCCACCAGGGAAGCCCTGTTGGAAGATTTTTAATCACAGTT
>NC_041225.1:66605006-66624674 GCF_002837175.3 Physeter macrocephalus
TATGAGTTTGGGAGTGTTCCTCCCTCTTCTATGTTTTGGAAGAGTTTGAGAAGGATAGGTGTCAGCTCTTCTCTAAATGTTTGATAGAATTTGCCTGTGAAGCCATCTGGTCCTGGGCTTTTGTTTGTTGGAAGATTTTCTGATCTGATCTTTATGACTTCTTTCCTTCTGCTAACTTTGGGGTTTTTTTGTTGTTCTTTCTGTAATTGCTTTAGGTGTAAGGTTAGGTTGTTTATTTGAGATGTTTCTTGTTTCTTGAGGTAGGATCGTATTGCTATAAACTTCCCCCTTAGAATTGCTTTTGCTGCATCCCATAGGTTTTGGGTTACCGTGTTTTCATTGTCATTTGTTTCTAGGTATTTTTTGATTTCCTCTTTGATTCCTTCAGTGATCTCTTCGTTATTTAGTAGTGTACTGTTTAGTCTCCATGTGTTTGTACTTTTTACAGTTTTTTTTCTGTAATTGATATCTTTCATTGTGTTGTGGCTGGAAAAGATACTTAATATGATTTCAATTTTCTTAAATTTACCAAGGCTTGATTTGTGACCCAAGATATGATCTATCCTGGAGAATGTTTCATGAGCCCTTGAGAAGAAAGTGTATCCTGTTGTTTTTGGATGGAATGTCCTATAAATACCAATTTAGTCCATCTTGTTTAATGTACCATTTAAAGCTTGTGTTTCCTTATTTATTTTCATTTTGGATGATCTGTCCATTGGTGAAAGTGGGGTGTTAAAGTCCCCTACCTTGATTGTGTTACTGTCAATTTCCCCTTTTATGGCTGTGAGCGTTTGCCTTATGTATTGAGGTGCTCTTATGTTGGGTGCATAAATTTTTACAATTGTTATATCTTCTTCTTGGATTGATTCCTTGATCATTATGTAGTGTCCTTCTTTGAGACACGTTATTTTATTTAATTATCTCAATTGCTCTATGAGACCGATGGTATTGTTCCCATTTTAAATATGAGAAAATTTTAAAAGGTTAAGTAACTTGCCTAGGCTCTTATAAAATGTAAATGGTAGAGCTGGGATTTGAACCCAGGCTGCATTCATTCTAAAGTCCATGACTTTAAATTGTCTGCTTATGTAAACTTAGTAACATTTAATTCAGATTACTGTTTATTTTCATAAAGAGTCATGAACCCCTTTTTTTAATGTTAATAATTCTCACCCATTTTATAATTTTGGAGGATCACCCTCTATGGAATAGCCTTGTTCTATTTTCCATGTCAATATACAAGGGTAATACTTTCTTATTTTGGGTTTTTTTGTTTGTTTGTTTTTGGTCACACTATTGACTATAAGATGTAGTTATTCAATGAAAGTCAGTTCTAAAATGGTCAAAATATTTCATTATAAAAAAGACTATTGACAATAGCCCAAAGACATAACAAGGATCTCATGTGGAAGGTAGTCTTTCTCTTAAAGATCTTAAAAAATAAAAAATCAAGAGTATAAGAATTTTATAAGGAAACACTAAGGAATATCAAAATATCAGAGTCACAAGGGTTATTGAGGAAGGTTTATGGGAGGCAAATTTTCTCCAAGCATGGAAATTCTAAAAGGATGGGTCATGGGTGAACCCTACCTGAAGACAGACATAACTAGCTTGGAAACCGTGGGTGCTGGAAAACATTTATTACAGAATTACTTTTTACACTAAATACTGTTTCTGAGGACTACTTCTGGCTTGAAATGGCACAGATGAAAAAACACAAAATAGAGTTGCATTTGGCTTGCAGAATATCAACCAGAGAGTAAGCACGACCTTTCCAAGAACAGTGTTTTAGATCATGCCCACTTTAAAAAGGTGAATAAATCTTGCTTAATTCAGTGAAATTGCTGGCTTTAGGAAGAACCTATTTGGGGCCAAATTTTTTAAAAATTCAATACTGGTTATGCACTGGGAAAATTTTCATATTAATAATATCACATCTCTACACTGACTCTGACCCTTTACCACTGACCTCCATAAGTTGACAGAATTAGGAGTTTTGTATGTATTCCAAATTTAAAAAAGCAATTCTCTGGTTCAAATGTCAGCTCTCTGCCTGCCTTTAAACAATATGTAGCCATTTAACATCTAATCTATTCAGAATTGAAAGAATATCACACAAAATGCTCTACTTTCCATGTACAATAAAGGTATAGAAACTTCAGATTTCTAAGCAGTAACAGAAAAATATGGCAATACTCTCAGCCATTAGAGTATACAGAGAAGGCAGAAGTTCTTTTGTGGAAACTGGCAGATATTGGCAACTCTTCTGAAATCTCACAGAAGTTTTTTTATTATTGTCAATCTGATAAAAGCTTTAAATTTGGGGAGGGAAAAAGGAAATGTCTCAATAATCAAGTATTAAACATAACTCACTACAGGAAGGCCCTAAAGATCTCAGATATATTAAAAAATAAGGAGCATGTTTATACCTGGAAAGAATACCAAAATCTAATTAAAACTTGAAACAAAAGCCTCAGCCATCATGGGGGAAGACAAGCAGGGCCCCCGAGGTTAAATGGTGGCATCCTGATTGCGTATCAGGCAACTAGATGTAAAGTGAGAAGAGGGCGTGGGGAGGGGGTGGTTAGAACTGCCTCAGATAACCAGGTCTGTCTTGGTCACCAGGCTTCAGTGTCTTTATCTTTAGAAGACTTGGTTTGAATCAGTGCTAAGACTTGATTTAGATTTAAAATACTAGATTAAGTTTTAGATTTAAAATTCCTAACTGTCTGTAGAATACTACCTGCAAAGGAAGCTAGACCTGGACTCTGAATTTCTGAGTTCTAATTCATGACAAGCATTCATATTTCCTATAACACTGTATGTTGTAAATCTGTGGATGGCAAAAATTCTTACAAATGCTTGCTATTAAAGATTTTCTGGTAGCACAGTAGAAATAGACAAAGGACATTAGATTCACGGAAGATATTTTATCAAGGAGACTTTCTTCTATAATTAAAAATTACAAGTTAGTATTGTTCTCAAGATACCCTTGTTGGGGCTGAAAACACAGTGTATTAGTCACAAAGTACAACAAAGCTTTATTGTCTCCAAATGCTTTCTCTGTACCCCACTTGCTTAAAAATCTTCAGTTGAACCATATGAAATTTCTGATATTCATCTCTTTTGACCTAAACAAACCAGTAATTCTATATGGTGTAACCTGTACTAATTTGTTTGTATACATGTTTGTATATATACATATATATGTGTGTGTGTGTGTGTGTGTGCATAACACTAATTAAAATGGTAGATAAACTCAATAATCAATATGGTTACCTATATTATTCAGAAACTTTACTAAATGAAGTAAGCTTTTATGAGCTACTCTAGCTCATTGGTCCTTCCCTATTCCATAAGAAAAGTTTTAATCAATGTTTATTTATATGATCATTTTCGTAAATACACACAGCAGGAGGGAATTTTAACATCATTATTTAACAGTGAAATATCAAAAGTTAAGTGAGTTTCTTGTTTAATGGGCTATGATTTGAAAAGGGGGCTAAAGTATTCTCAGGCTTAAAAACTTATTAGTACATTCACAGGGAAATATGTGGGGTGACTCAGGCTTGTGTCTTTTATTGTCTTTGACACATAGTAGAATTTGGTTAGTTTGACTGTTACTTCAAATACTGAAAAATTGTCAGTGATTCTAAAAGTCAAATGGCAATGCAAGCATAGTTGTTCAGTATAGGATGATTTCTCCAAGCCCCTCAGCATTTACCATATCACTTTTTATCTGTACATATGATTCATGAAGCTGTGTATATTTCTCAGTCAAGGTTTTGGAATTTCGCTTTGTGCATAACACTAATTAAAATGGTAGATAAACTCAATAATCAATATGGTTACCTATATTATTCAGAAACTTTACTAAATGAAGTAAGCTTTTATGAGCTACTCTAGCTCATTGGTCCTTCCCTATTCCATAAGAAAAGTTTTAATCAATGTTTATTTATATGATCATTTTCGTAAATACACACAGCAGGAGGGAATTTTAACATCATTATTTAACAGTGAAATATCAAAAGTTAAGTGAGTTTCTTGTTTAATGGGCTATGATTTGAAAAGGGGGCTAAAGTATTCTCAGGCTTAAAAACTTATTAGTACATTCACAGGGAAATATGTGGGGTGACTCAGGCTTGTGTCTTTTATTGTCTTTGACACATAGTAGAATTTGGTTAGTTTGACTGTTACTTCAAATACTGAAAAATTGTCAGTGATTCTAAAAGTCAAATGGCAATGCAAGCATAGTTGTTCAGTATAGGATGATTTCTCCAAGCCCCTCAGCATTTACCATATCACTTTTTATCTGTACATATGATTCATGAAGCTGTGTATATTTCTCAGTCAAGGTTTTGGAATTTCGCTTATTTATTTGTGTTTACCTCTAAGTAGCTCTTAAAACTGTACCCTTTTTCCACCTATTTTCCTGCTCTACTTTTGTTAGGCATTCAAGTGATCCGTGCTTCTAGGGAAACTTAACTTTGCCTAGCTCTGGGGGCAAGAGTCTTGATTAGCCTAGAGATTCTTGGTAATTCTCTTCTAATACCTGTGACTGGTTTAGGAAAGAGTCAATGAGATCGGAGGGAAAATGCTTAGGAACTTGTGGGAAAGGCACACACACACACACACACACACACACACACACACACACAGTCCTAGTCTATTTTAGGATGTAGTTATATGAGCATATTTGAAGCATATATGAGCATACGTAAAGCTACTGCACTCATCTTGTAATCACAACTAGACAAACCTAAGGACGAAAGCCAATCAATATGCTGAAGATGGCAGAGAGATAAATGGCCAGGTTCAAGAGAATCTAGAGATGTCAAACTCTCTGACTTCTGGATTTCTGGTTATGTGACATAATAAATTTGTGATTGTTTTCCTTGAAGAGGAAGTATTCTGACACAGATAAAAACTAAATCTTGGGCTTCCCTGGTGGCGCAGTGGTTGAGAGTCCGCCTGCCGATGCAGGGGACACGGGTTCGTGCCCCGGGCCGGGAAGATCCCACATGCCGCTGAGTGGCTGGGCACGTGAGCCATGGCCGCTGAGCCTGCGTGTCCGGAGCCTGTGCTCTACAACGGGAGAGGCCAAAACAGTGAGAGGCCTGCGTACCGCAAAAAACAAACAAACAAAAACTAAGTCTTAACATCTTCCTGTCAATCTTATTTTTCAAGACTCTAGTAAAGAGCAGTACATTGCAGAGTGCACAGTAAGCATTCAGGAAATTGTCCCTGAGTACATAAACGGGAACAAAGTGGACATTTTTTAGGGCTATCTCAATATGATGAAGCCAAACCATTACTAAATCACCACACTTCCAAAGAAATTATGTATGCAGAGTATCAACCTAATGAAAATGACAGATATTCTTTGTGTTTGACTATGTGAATGTATCCATTTATATTTATATAAAACAGTCAATAAGATGGTTAATACTGAATTTTTAAAATGAGTTTCCCCCCAGTATTTCTTTCCTAGCATAAGTAAAGTAGGTTATAAATTTCCTCACTTTTTATGCCCATTTCAATATTTAGTGTAGGAGGCTCAGATGAGTGAGGGAGAAAGAAGAGGAGGAAAATGGAATAAAAGTTCATTTTGGAATCAAAAACTGATTAGTAAGAAGAATAATTTTAAGCAATTCACTTTTGAAGAAGCTGTCATAATCGATGACTTCCCACAGCTTGGTTCATGAACCCTATTTTTAGTTGAACTAGTAATATAGGAAACAATTAGACATCATCATCAACGTTTTCATGCATTAATGCCAGCACAAATTAACTCCTACCACTAAAAATACTCCTTCTCTCTGTCACAATCTGTGAAGGGTATGACTTACTGCACTTAGGGCATAATTGTATCTCCTGCCTACACAAAACTGACACATAAAAATCAATATTAATTAAAAAAGATCAAAACTATCCTCATTATCTTATTTAGCTGTCTCTCCAAAACCAGGTTACCATTTATGACAGAAACACACCCTAGTCTGGACTTAACCAATTCTGCTGCCAAATAATAAATGTTCATTTATTGGTTGTGTCCAAGTAACTGTTTCCCTAAGAACAGAGTTATTTATAGTGCAACCTCGAAAAAGGACCTGGTGTCTAACTATAAAGTTCATCTTGACTAAGATACTGCCGTACTTAAAAAATTTTTTTCTGTTCAACACATCTGTATTCTCGATTCTCCTCCCCACTTCTCCCCACAAACACTTCTAATATGAGAAAAAAATAAAAATGTATCTCAGAATTCCAGAATCATTGTGCCCTATAGAAAGTATAAAAGGCATGTATTTTACATCTTCTATTTTATCTTAAAAATTCACATATTTTATTTTATTTTATTATTTTTTTTTGTGGTATGCGGGCCTCCCTCTGTTGTGGCCTCTCCCGTTGCGGAGCACAGGGGACGCGCAGGCCCAGCGGCCATGGCTCACGGGCCCAGCCGCTCCGCGGCATGTGGGATCCTCCCAGACCGGGGCGCGAACCCGGTTCCCCTGCATCGGCAGGCGGACGCGCAACCACTGCGCCACCAGGGAAGCCCCAATTCACATATTTTAAATTTCATTATGTTATTGCATTTATTTTAATGTAAAAGTAATGACACACTATGTTCACCTGGTGGCTTTGCAAATGTGTGCCTCAGTTTGTGAAGCCTCAGGATAACTCTTTTTCTTGCCACTCTGTCTCCATTTTCTCCATGCTATCTGTCTTTCCTCAAGGCACTCTCAATGAAGAAAGTGGTAACAATCCCAGAAAATGTTACCAGCACTGAGATTATTTACTCTGCAACCCTCACCCTAATCATGTCAAACACACTGACCATCAGGAACAGGAAACACAGGGTTGGAGTCTCCTCTGTCCTTTCCTGGTTTTGGTCCCAGTTATGCCTTGAGGCCACGTCTGAGACCTGGGACCCTAAGTGATGTGAGATATTTTATCAACATCAAAACTCATTCAAATGATTTTAGTTTTAACAAGTTGGTGTTTGCATGCAAATAAATATCATAACTAACTATATACCACCCACAAACAAAAAGCCAAAGGGAGAGAGAAAGAGAAGAAATATAAGTGATCTATAAAGATGATCCATCATCTTTAATTTTAGGTAATTTTATCACTTATCTGGTCCCATTTTAACTATTTTTGCCCAGAGTATAGGAAAATGAAGTATAATTAACCTCCTTTTGATAAATGTTCCAGAAGGAAAGAAATTTAAGTTTGAGATTTAAAATATATGTGTATATATTATAATATGTAATATATTTTTGTCCTCAAGTTGTCACTCACACATAAGAGTACACGGGCTTTGCAAGTCTGAGTAGTTTGGTTTGGGTTAGAAACCTAAGTCTATGTAATCATGGGCAAATTACTTAATCTCCAGTTCTCAGTGTTTTAACCTATAAAAGGTAATAGTACTTGTCTAATACGTCCCTTGAGAAGATTAAATAAGTGCTTAATAAATGGCAATTGCTACTATTAGTAAATAATAATATTGGCAGAGTCTTAGACTCATAGTCATGCGGACAACAATTTCAGGAAATATTCTCCAAAACATTACTTATTTCCACCTTTTTACTCAAGGTGAGAAAATTTAACTTTCTGAGGTCAGTAGACAGACCCAAGGTCTCTCCAATTAGCTGCTGGCCTAAACTGGACAAGTGGAGAGGTCTGTTCAAAGTCATTAGAGTCTGCTGTAGCACATTTCAAAATGTAGCAGGAAAAAAAAAGGGATATGGGACAATGGTGATTTCCAAAGTAATACAGATTTTTCCATTATAGAAAGACATGGCATAGACGGTTCGAACACTTAAGTACCCTTGAAAAGGGTGTGTTTTGTCTTCTATGACAGAACTTTTTTTTGTTTTTATTTTTGCATTAGTGAGGTCATTTGCTATTTGAACTTGAGTTTAGGTCAGTCTCTACCTCATTCTATTGTTGCTATTTATACACTTTAAATATAAATGTCCTGGTTTCCTTCCAGGAACTAGTGAGCTATGTGCTTGAGGTCACTTAAATTTAAAAATGTGCATACTCTATGAACAGAATTAATAAGGAGTTGCTAATGGAGAAGGTAAACTGAATCTAGGAAACTGGTCAGCATTTTTTGTCAGAAAATATTTCAAATGAGATACTTTCTTGGTCTGGTAGTTTATGTTAGCTGAGAAATGGGAAAGAAAAGTTGAGGTAATGTTTGAAGAAAGAGGGGAGCATGTAATGAGCATTAAATACATAGCGGACTTAATGCTAAGTACTTTCCACATCAATTGCTTTTTCCAGAAACCCAATGAAAAAAGGCAATTTGCAGATGAAAAAAGAAAAAAAAAACTGCGTATCAGTTAATTTGACAAATAACAAAGACATTTTAAGAAAATGAAACCTGTCTGATTCAACTGTCACATGATCTTTAAAAAGCTCACTACAGTTCCATCTTTTGCATCTTTTGTCTTTATTGATAAGGAAACCCTAAAATTCCCTTTGGTGTTAAATACGCATCTACCTAGGACAAGAGTTAGAAATAACTATTTTATACTGAATTTTATTCAATAGCAAAGGATTTAATAGCAAATTTTCAAAGAATTACACTTCTGTGAGAGAATGTGGATAAATAGAAAGAAACAAATAATTTTCTCCCCCTCATAGAATCACCATATACTCACTAGTCTTAGATCTAATTTTAGCTCAAGATTGCCCTGAAATCAGAATCAACACAAAACTGTACTCTTTATAGACCCATAACTGTGAGGGGTTGGAACTCTCACCCACACTGAGCCTTTTCTTCCACATGTTATTTCTGTTTTCACATCTTTTGAGAACATTTATGTACAATACCAGTCAAGACCTGAGCCACACAATTTAAAAAGTAGTACTTACAAGCTATGGCTTTATAGTGAGAAGACTATGTAATAACAAGAATACTATTTTTTTAGAAAAGAGAATAATATAAATGCTATCATAGTTTCCAGTGTTTTGATCAAAACAGAATAACATTTTAATAATGAATCTAGGAGGATAATATTTATAAGAACAGGAAATCTCCCATCTGGAAAGAGAACAGTATAAAGAGCATATGAGTAGAAGGGGCCTTGGAGACCTTTCTCACAGGTGCTCGTCTCCCCAAATAGGACTAAATGGTATGTTATATTAGGAAATATTTTATTTATAGTAACAGTAATAACAACCATAATAATAATACTAGAAGACATTATTAATAATCACAGCTATTATTTCTTCAGAATCTATTAAAGCTAAAGCACTATGCTTAGCACTTTCTAGACATTCCTATTGACCGTTGTAAACCTGTTTTCCCCATTTTATAGATGAACAAATTGAAGTCCAGATTAGTTAAATGACTTCCCTAGAGCAAAATCTAAGTAGAGAGGTGTTACCTCTTTAATTAATTGCCTTTCACAGAGCTTTAGATTATGAATACATATTCATAATGGTATGATTATAGCTATGAAACTGAAAAAACGCTGTTCTTTTCTTGTAAAATAAATACATGTTTAGCATAGAATGTTAAAGGCAGCATGGAGTAGTGCAGGACAAAATTAATTTGCTATCAAAATTATTGCAATAAAAGCATACAAAGGAGTTTTTCTCAAATCAAAGGGTTTTAACTAAATCATAATTTTCTGACTGAATCATTTGACATTTCTCTATTCACTGCTTTTTGCATCACATCCTGTCCTCTCAATGAAAGGCATCTATGAGCAGGCACTCCTCACTTTAATATCTGGCTGGAAGGCAGGCAGCATCATAGTTAATTAGACAGGCTTCAGAATCCAACCAGCATGATGACATCCTAGCTCCGTCACTTGCAATCTCTGCAGCTTTGGGCAAGATACTTAATCCCTTTAAATGGCTGTTACTCATCCATAAAATGAAGTTGATAATGGTATCTACATGAAACTGTTATTGCTAGGATTAAATGAGATAATGCAAGTGAGGGGCCAGCACAGTATGTGGTCCATGGTAAGCACTCAGTAAATCATAGATATTTTTACATTTATAGCTGCCCCTCTGGGAGTTGCAAGGAACTGCCTTAACTTTTTCCTCTACAGATGCCATTGCTATTGCCTTCCATTCCTTTCATTTCCTTTCCTTCATTTTTTTCTTTCCATTAAGGAATTCAAACCTAACTTGAACATGGCCTTCCTCTCTCTGTCTTGGCATAGCCCATCGTGTCTTGATTCACCAAAAGGTTAACAGATGGTGGTGGGAAATATGATGATAATTAAGAAACATCCAGGCAAGAATACAGGATCCTCTCCTCTCACTGCCAGTGGGACCCTCTAGTTCAGCCTCCTCCCTGCTCAGATCACAAGAGTAACTAGCAGTGACTGGAACCTAAAGGAGTCCCATTCAATTTCCGACCACATCATGTTTTCTCGGCATCCAAAGTTATAATTAGACTTTGCTATAGATATATTGATATGCTAGGTGACAACATTCTAACAATGGCTGTTGTACAATACTATCTGCCTCAGGGACATTAAGGGTTAAGGAGACTTCCGTGAGCTCATTGTATCAATGAACAAATGATGTCTGAGTTTCAAGCAGCTAGTTCACAAAGGCACTTTTGAAACAGTCCACTCAGAGACTGGGGGCTGACTTTCCTTTTTTGTTGTTGTTGACTGGGGCCTCCCTGGCCACTAGAGGGTTGCTTATGCATCATCTGCCTCATCAGAGGCTCTTAAAGCTCAGTTCTGAAATAACTACATTTCAAGGGCAGAACCATATTCTCCTCCACTCCTACAGTATCTGCAGAAAGAGTGTCCAGAAATGAGAAGGACCATTTCAACAGCTGATCAATATCCTGTTTGGGAAGATAGATGAAGGCAGTGGGTGGAAAGCAGAATTTTTTTTAAAAGGGGGGAGGATATGGGGAACAGCTGAATCCTCCAGTTAGCTTCCTTAACCCATTCAGGGTGACTGGAGAATGCTCACACTTCTGTTCAAAGCAAGGAGAGCGAATTCCAGGAAGTGTATTAAAGTATACAAAGGAACCCCACCCACAGACTTCTCTCACATGCTCTGTGTTCAGAGTAGATTATTAGATTAAGCAAGACAGAGGCTGGCACTAGAGGGTATGCAATAGGTCATTTAGGTTGCACAGGGATCAGAAAAAGATGACCACAACTCAGAAGTGACTTTGTACTCAGGTCCTTGACCTCTAGCTTTGTCTTTCTGCAGAATTTCTTTCCTGGCATTTAGCGTTTACTTGGTATATTCTTGGCAGTTGGGATAGGAGTGGGGAGAATCAGGCAAATGGGAGGACAGGAAGGGAGCCAAGAATGTTCACATTTGGGGGGATGTTCCTCCAATTCCTACAGATTTCTTTGTGGATGTATGATGGAAACAGATGTCTCCCTTTTTGTTTATTTTTTCTTGTTTTTGGCACATCATAGATGTGCCAAAAACAATTATGTCTGCTGGATTTTTGAGGGTTCCACCCCCTTCCTTGTTCCTCTTTCAAGTCTATTTCATCTCTGCCCAAGACAGTCTAGATGGTGGAATTCCAAGTATGATTCCAACTTCAAAGCCAGTGAGACCACACCTAATACATCTGTTTTTTTCTCCTTCTAACAGACTTCAATGACTCTTCTTGAGGCAGGTCAAGATTCTATTTTCTTTGGTAATTTTCTCTGCTTCATCATTCATGAATAAGTTTTTCCACATGGGTAACAGTAACAGCAATAACACCAATGCTTCTATGTGCTAACCTACTAGTCCCTTTACACATATTCTTTCATTTAATCCTATGAACTACCCTATCAGGTAGACAAATCACTAGCACCATTTTACAGAAGAGAAAACTGAAGCACAGGGCAGTTGAGGAATTTTCCCAAGGCTCACAGCCAGGAGAAGGTGCATATGGGATTTGAGCCCAAAGAGTCTGTCTCCTCCGTATCATTCACAGTGTCCTGGCTTCTGCTGGGCACCATTTCCTCTGCTATGACCACAAGTAACCTCCTATTTTGAACTGCACCTATTATGTACCATACATGATAGTAAAGATTTCACAAGCCTTATTTCACTTCACTTCAAAAACAACATCATCAGCTAGGCATTGCCCTTACTGACAGATGAAGAAACAGAGGTTTGTTAGGGGTTGGTGGGTTGTCAGAGGTCACACAACTAGTAAGTTACACAACCAAGACTAGAATCCATGTTTCTCTAACTCCAAAGGCTATACTTTCACTCAGCATCCCATCCTGGCCCTACAAAAAGACTCTGCCCAACTATTCCTGGACACAGCACAGGCCTCCTTTGACACAGTGTGCAGCACCGATAAGGTTAAACGACAAGTGTGATTATGCATTATTGTATTGCTAATATCTCTATGAATAAAATGTCTATTTGATTTTCATTTAACCCCAAAAGAATCTGATTACCAAATAACCATTGAAGAATTATTGCCAATTATGTTCTGTAATTATGGCTCCTGTTAATGACATTAGTGTGCAGCCTTTCATATTTAGTCCTGTTAATTAATCCCCGTAAGCCTAGAAAGTTATAATCGATACAACAAAGGCACCATGGTAAATTACAAATAATTCTCAAATCCTTCAAACAGTTTTCAAGGCTCCTTCAGTTTCCTTGGTTAGGATACATTTAGTGTGGGAGCTGGAAGAGTCTGTAGTAATTGATAGCTCCTCACCCGGAATCACCTATTTCAGTAATATGCCTAATTAGGCAAATGCTTAAAATTGGAGTCCCATCTGCCACTAACAAGTATAAATTCCTATAGGGCAATAAAAATAATTAACTGGTTGAGTCAAGAGACCCCCAACTCAGATATACGACATTTCAATTCTCTGAGCAATATATTGCTTCAGATAACACCTATTGTCAGTGAGTGTCTGGTTGAATACAGCCAGTTGAATACAGAATACAACTTCTGAATACAGAAGTTGAATACAGCAAGTATGTCTGATACTGAAAGTCCCACAAAGAAAAATTCCTGATGGCTCAATCTCACAGATAGACAAGATAAACAGGCATACTGACAGTGATGCTAGGAATTGATGCTTTATGAAAAACTGGTCTCTGAATTTTATGTTTTTCAAAATCTGCCAATCCATCCTCAGATTTTCCTCAGATTTTATCAAACCTATGTTGATATACATTAGATTTCTAAAATGGTTATATTTATATATTTTATCTGAGACAGCTACAGCTATAGTTGTCCAGAGATGTTACAAGCTGTCTCAGAAGTAGTCCATTGCAAGAAGATGTGGCATGATAATCCATTCTGCATCACTGGAAACCAGACTAGTTGGTTTCTGAAGCCCTGATCTATGTTAGTCTAGAAATCGAAGAATCCTGTTCTTTTTGCCAGAAAGGAAAAGGGTCAGAACTCGATCCCCGTTGGCATCCCATGCCCTTCCCTGATTCCATTCTTGTTCTGGATGATTTCCCAGGGGAGAGTATATAACCCTCAGCAGGTGTCTGGCCTCAGAAACAATTTGGGAGGAGGAAACAGAGGCTCAGAATAAATAAAATATCTATCAAAGCACCATTGCATCAAATATAACAGAGAACATGGTTATCTTTAAAGGATTCAAAAAGAGGAATAAAATGACAATTTTAGACTGAATATAAATTGGTTCCTTCAGATAAATAATTGTTAGTGGAGAAATCAATCTAACTGGCAATTTAGAAGAATTAATTTGTAAAATTATAATATTTAAGATCTGGAAATAACCTTAAAGGTCATCTGAAGCCACCTTTCCATTTTACAAATAAGGGAGCTGAGATTCAGAAAGGGTAAGGAACTTGTCCAAGGTTACCCAGTAAATCAATGGTTGGAATAGGACTGGAACAGAGACATCTTAATCACACCATTTGCCACCACTCTCAAACTAAATGACTAGTTCAATTTTAAAAGTTTATAATAAGGAATGATAATAGGTACAATCTTAGATTTATGGTTTTAAAATGAAAGACTCCGTCCTAACATCACTGACAGTCACTGTTAACATGGATCCTCCACCTTGTCAATATGCAGAATTAAGATTTGAGTAGACATTGGGAGTGTGACCTATACTGCCATATGTTAGGACCGGAGATCTTACCAGATACTGCAGTTCATATTCTACCGTCAGCAAGTTTTATACAAATTAATGATAATAATAATAATGATGACGATTATGATGATGACAGATGATAATGATAGAAGCCTATACTGTTTTAAGGCCAAATTTCATACATAGCATTCAGAGTCCTTATCTGACCAGCCATCATTTTTTAATTTATTTTTTTTGGTGGTTTCCCTAGAGTTTTACTTTAATTTTTTGTTTCAATTATTTACCATTAGTTAAAAATTATAAAATTTCACTTAAAACCTGGGTGCTCTTTTCTTATAGGTAGCTCACTAGATGTTGAAAAACAGAACAAAAAGGGGAAAGGGAAGGGAAGGAAAGGAAAACCAAAACATTCCTTTCCTGTTTGGCTGAGCAGTATTGGAGTTCCTGATTCTGCTTTAACGTTTCCTTATTCTAGCATCACCATCAAAATTGCTACACAAGTGGTTCTTCTAACCACCACCAAAATACCTATGCAAGTACTAATTAGCTAGCATAAGTGAATGTAGATTTCCTTGAAATTAAAAGCAGTTTTCAGAGCCATAGAGAGTGACTTCTATCTGCATTACTACAGGGGTCACAAGGGCAAGTTCGGCTTCAAACTCCTGGAGTCTGAGTTCTGACCCAATGGGATCGAGATATGCCAATAACAACAATTACAAAACTGATATGATCAGAAAAGAGATTTATGTACATAAAAGCGTGATAGAGGAACTGAAGAGAATAATCGATGACACTGAAATTCCCAAAGAGGATAATGCTTTGTTGCCTCCTCCTGACTAAGGGTGCCGGTAGGAGCTTGAAATCATCATTGGAGATGAACACATTTCCTTCATGACATCAAAAATTGATTCCCTTATTGATGTCAATCAATCCAAGGATCCAGAAGGCTTACGAGCATTTTATTATCTTCTCCAGGACCTGAAGTGTTTGGTCTTTGGTCTTACTGAATTACACTTCAAGATTAAGCCAATCTAGGGCTTCCCTGGTGGCACAGTGGTTGAGAGTCCATCTGCCGATGCGGGGGACACGGATTCGTGCCCCGGTACGGGAGGATCCCACGTGCCGCGGAGCGGCTGGGCCCGTGAGCCATGGCCGCTGGGCCTGTGCATCTGGAGCCTGTGCTCTGCAACGGGAGAGGCCACAACAGTGAGAGGCCCGCGTACCGCAAAAAAAAAAAAAAAAAAAAAAAGAAGATTAAGCCAATCTAGATTGAATATTGGTGTGGACACAAGGAGTGTGGGAGTAGCTGCTTTTAATCACCATTATCAAGACATTTTTGTGTATAATATTTTTTATAAACTACAAATGATTGTCTTTAATAAATAAGTAACATAACCAAAAAAAGCAGTTTTCACCCTTCTAACTTCAAAGGGAATAAGAAATAAATCTTCAGAATGTCATATTCAATAACTATGCTTCTTAAAGCAAAATATATAGAATGCATCATCGAGGATACATATTCCCTCATGAATAATGCTTATGGGATTGGCCCTTTCTTTGTTATATTTACTCCTTCTTGCTACCCAATAAGAACACACTTTGAGAAAATAAGACAAAAGAAGACATTCTGATTTAAGAAGAAAGTGAAGGGGAGAGGTGGCAGTGGCACAAGTGGCATCTAAGGTCTACCTGAAGGTTCTAAGAGATGGGTTACTTGTGCAAAGCTATGCCTGTGAAAGCCTTAACTTGAATTTAATGTTTCCCATGCACGGTTTAATCACATCTATAGAAGTGTTTTGATAGCTTTGAATAACTAAGAGCTTACTACTTGAATATTTAGTCCATTGAGCATTATTGTACACATTTACAATTGTGAACAGATAAATTTGTGTTTTCCGTTGAATGTGGGTCTGAGTTAGCAAAGTGCACTCTCAAAGAAAGAATTCTCTAGGACCTGATTTCATCTTCTCCCAAAGTAGGGCTTATATACACACTGGGGGAAATAAACTTCCAAGTGATAGCAGCAAAACCCAGCTGTTTGTGCAAGTCACACTGCCTTGCACGGGAATTAACAAAAGCTTGCCAGCAAACATGCAAGAGCTGCAATTCTCAGAGCAGAAACAGGCTCCACCCTACATACCACCTTTTGTAAGTACAGGACTTGAAACAGCATGTGGTCAGGGCTCCTTGAGTGTGCAAAGGTGTGGAAAGGCACGCATGATCCCCCGTTTTAATGATGGCTCCAGTATTAGAGAGTGGAAGAATCTCTCCTCAGCTTTCTAACAGCCTACTTACTCTTAGCCAGGAAGAAGAGGAAAAAAAATAATCATACAATTCAATGAGCCATTTTCCAAATGAAAGATGACTCACTTAAGCAAAACTTTCTGCAGGTGTCACTTCTCAAGGATGCTTAAGAGAAGGGCCCATCAAACCTGTTCTGAGAGCTAAAGCAACGCACAATCTGTATCACCCAGCATGGTGCCTGGCAAATAGTAAGAACGAGGACATAGTTACTAATGAAATTATACACAGCCTGCCCAGTTCAGAACAGTTATCCTGAGCACAGAAGCTCTTAAGCACTGGTTTATACAGAGATGGTTACAAGTATTGATTCAGACTCAAACAGCCCCTTTTAACACTGTTAGTCTTTTTTTTTTAACATCTTTATTGGAGTATAATTGCTTTACAATGGTGTGTTAGTTTCTGCTTTATAACAAAGTGAATCAGTTATACATATACATATATCCCCATATCTCCTCCCTCCTGCGTCTCCCTCCCTCCCTCCCTATCCCACCTCTCTAGGTGGTCACAAAGCACCGAGCTGATCTCCCTGTGCTATGCGGCTGCTTCCCACTAGCTATCTATTTTACATTTGGTAGTATTTATAAGTCCATGCCACTCTCTCACTTTGTCAGCACTGTTAGTCTTAATCCAACTGAATTATTTTACAAAATAAGCCAAAAACATAAACTCAGGTAAATTAAAAATAGGTAGGGCTTCCCTGGTGGTGCAGTGGTTGAGAGTCCGCCTGCCGATGCAGGGGACACAGGTTCGTGCCCCGGTCCGGGAAGATCCCACATGCCGCGGAGCGGCTGGGCCCGTCAGCCATGGCCGCTGAGCCTGCGCGTCCGGAGCCTGTGCTCCGCAACGGGAGAGGCCACAACCTGCGCACACGGAGCCTGTGCTCCGAAAAGGGAGAGGCCACAACAGTGAGAGGCCCAAATACCGAAAAAAAAAAAAAAAAAAAAAGGTAAAAGAGCATACAAATCCTCAAGAAACAACAATTCTTTGGCCTGCCTATCATCTCTATTTGTAAAATTATTCCTTTCCTCCAAGGTTCACAATGCTTAGCCTTCTGATGATGTAAATATACCTCACAGGGTATTAACCTCTGTCAATGGAAATAAAACTGTAATTGATTTGGTTCTGTGATTATTTAACATATAAACATGTGCTCATTGAGAAAAATGATGTCTGGACAACTGACATTGTATTTCTGCCAAATACCAAGCTGATGTTCATAAAATCTTACTGGAGAGCACCCAATGCTAACTATAGGATTTCAAACTGCTGATTTGCAGAGATGAATCATGAAGCAATCTACATTGTGTGGGTAATTAGAATTCCCATCCTTATCCATCCTCTGAAAAGAAGCCTAAATTTTTTATTTGGAAGCCACTTTGAAAAGCTTTCATTAATTTAAATTTCAGAACAGATTTCTCCCCATTATGTGTATTCAACTAAAAGCCTATTAAATACAACACCACGATAAGAGTGAACAAATAGCAGGTTTTTCCAAGGCATCCATTTTATTTTATTCCAGGATCCAGAGGCATTGACAATTCAGAGATTGCTGCAACACTTAGCATCTTTTGAAGACTAGAAAGAATCGGTAATAATTTAGTGATTTCTAATCCTCTAAGATTTGTTTAAACATGTGAGATAAATGAGTCCGTGTTCCTTAAAACTGCCCACAACTTAAGCAATTTAATAGTTGCTAATTAGATGCATTTAATTCCAATTTAAAAACCATCTTTACTTGGTATGCTCTTCATAGAAATACTATTCAGCTGAATCCTATTATAACTGACATGGTTTATTTATTACACTTCATCTGAGGAAAAAAGTACATACCCAAAAAGCATCGTTATTTAATCTTGCTGTTAATTTACTCATATGCTTCAAAAGTCTAGAGATTTAGTATTATTTGAACTTGGTGAAACATATGTAAAGTTTCTTGCCTCTGCCTTTAATATTTGGGGGGAAAATGATTCTGTTAGGGTTTTCAAGATGGCTAAGACTGTGGAACAAAAATAAGAGAAGAGAATAAAATAAGGCTGAGATGGTATAAGTCCCATGATTTTATATATCTATAGAGGAGAGGAACAGGTTTTGAGGAAATCACAATGGGGATTAGACGCGTTAAGCATGTTGAACAGAGAAGGCTCCCGGCAAAAACAAATAAGATGCCAAGATGCCTCTCCATTATGGCCAACACAAAAGGAGAAAAGAAGACGACAGTGTCACAAGAGTCTACAAATAACTAATCCCTCTCATGTACATCTTGATTTGCAGTCCAGCCTGGCAGCAAAACCTCAGCCTCTCCATTACCCACTTACAAACCAGCTTCACATGATAGACTATTATTATTAGCAGCATTATTATGAACATTTCCGGTTATCTTTTCTCTTCTTATCTCTCTCCTAAGGCTGTTACAAGAAGAGATTACCTGAAAAGGGAAGGAAATAAGTACCCAAGAAGGTTAAAGGAAGAAAAACTGCATGTTTTCAGAAAACTTTGTAAGACTGATGAGGTAGGGGAATAAAAAGAATAAAATGATTATATCATGTTCCATGCAGTCTGACAAGGTAATCCCTAAGTGGGAGAATTTTTTTCTCAGCCACAAATTTCTAGCTGTGTATAGAGTATGACTGACAAGCCACAAACATAAATTAGTGAAACTGAAAGGAAGCCATTTGGCTGCTCGTTATTTTACCATTTGCTACATTTCAATAAATTCATGACGACAAGTTGAGGGTTAGGGGGAATTCCTAAAGGCATTAATGTACTGGTTTAGTTGAAGAATAAAATAATACTACAGGAAAATAACTGGCTTTGATAAACATATTGAATTAGTATGCCATAAAAGGAAAATGGATAGGTGATTCATTCACTGTTCATTTGCGATTTCTTAAATTATAAAAACAAAAATAGCCTGTTCCCTATAAAAAGACAAAGGAATGCCATTTGGTGTTTTGATAATCAGGCCTACTTGTGGGATCACTTGTGGGATCACTGATCTTCTGATTAGATATTGATCTCACTTCTAAGTGATTTTACTATCACAGTATGCTCCTAGTTCACCTTACATATATACACGTTCTCTTTTTATTTATTAAAAATAAGTTTATAGCTAATGTTATTATCTTGTACACTTAAACATCTGTTAAAAGGATAAATCTCATGTAAGTATTCTTACCATAGTAAAATAATACTGAAAAAAAAAGTTAAATTTGAAGGAGACTAAACTCAATACACCACACTTACTAACACAAAGTGAGAAGGCGAACCAACTGCTTTTTTTCCCCAATCAATTCCTTGCTTTTTTTTTTTTTTTTTTTTT
>NC_041225.1:66624694-66628257 GCF_002837175.3 Physeter macrocephalus
ATGGCTCACGGGCCCAGCCGCTCCGTGGCATGTGGGATCTTCCCGGACCGGGGCATGAACCCGCGTCCCCTGCATCGGCAGGTGGATTCTCAACCACTGCGCCACCAGGGAAGCCCAATTCCTTGCCTTTGAAATGCCACAGTTTTCTATATGTCATATAAAATGGTATGGAATATGAATTATATGGAAAATTTCCTCAATTGTCTATTTCACTTTGCAATATGAACACAGCTTGCATTTATACCCATAAATTCAAAGGGAAAAATGCTTTAAAGATATATCAGGCTACTGTAATCTAAGCATATTGTTTTGCTGTGGTTCCTTTTCGGGACTGAATATCAAGATGCAGTCCACTATGCCAAAAGCCTCTAGCTTTCCAGAAATTGAAAGCCTTCGCCAACAAATCACAACTGTTTTACCATATGCCTCTTTGTTCTGCCAAGTATTACCAGCCTGTTCTACTTTTAAGCAAATTTCATTATATTATAGCTCAGAGCAATGTTCATTAAAAAGTATTACTGAAAAATGTCAAGTTGTTTTTATATAGAAACTGGAATTTATTTTCTACTGAAAAGTCAGATATTTATTGAACACAAGACATTTTAAAAATATTGATCTCATTTCACAAGTCACTTCAAAATTGTCAGTCTCCATCTTGACTGTGAAGGTTCAGGCCACATAATGATTGTCTGAAGCATTTTCTGTCTTGCACCAGTTAACTTTCACTAGTATCTCCCATTGATGCAGATCAACCCTAACCTTTCTGGCATCGACCTAGTCTCAGATCAGTGAAAAATCTCTTCCCTGTTTCTTCACACTCATATTCCTCCTCTCCGTGACCAGTTTGCTTATTTTTCTGTCTCCCAGCTGCAGCCTTCCTGATAACGTCCCAATGCAGTCATATTTTAGGTGATTATAAACTTCATTATAGCCTGTTCACTTTATATAGTATGATATAGTCCAAATAAAACTAGCCAAGAAATCTCACCTGCACAACTTCTAGTGATGTGACCCTTAATAAAGTCACTTAATCTTTGGAGTCTTCATTTCCTCATCTATAAAACGGATGACTACTTCCTGCCCTTCCTTTTGAATCCAGTTTGTGAGCACAAAATTTGGTAAGGCATGTTCAGACATTCTGTATCTCATTTACCACAAACGAAACACAAAACCAGAGAGTTTCATTTTGAAGCACCAAGCTCTTTCCTAAGGAACTGTTTCTCTTTCTCTTCAGATGGTAAAACCCACTGGACTTTAAGAGTCTGTGATCCAAAAATGATAGGATTAATCTTCATTACCTATTGTAACTAGGTTTAGCATTTGATTCTAGGTCCAATGAAGACTCATAAAATGCTGGGCTTTAAACCAGGAGAAAAGCAAGATATTCTTGCTTCCTCTGAGGAAAAGGAATGTTTTTAATCCCCTGAGGAAAATCAGATATACTCAAATTGGGCCACATTATATATTTATGCTAACAATAACAACGATAGAAATAATTCAATTGTTCTTAAATCCTAGGCCAAATCAGTCTGTGAAGATTTCTGGGGCTTTCTTAAGCTCTGGAGGGGAGCTGAATCATGCATTGAGGCTGCCTTTATTCTAATATACTACATTTATACCCAGTAAAATCAGGATAAAATGGAAATCAAGGTCACTTTTGATGTGAAAGAAGTGACAAAAAAGTATCTAGAGGGACAGCAAGGAACAGAATGGGGGTGAGATAAGAAAGAACAGGCCTACTTAATTTGCCTTGCTAAATGTTATGAAGAGACTCTGAATTGTGAGCATTGCGAGCTGGGTATCTGTATAAAACCCACAAGGCTTTTCTTTGCACTTCCTTTTGCTATAATCTCTTTCCTTCCCATGGGGATCTTTCTCTAGTATTGTCTATCTCCTTAGCAATGAGGGAATGGAGGCTGGCCAAATCATCCATCATGAGTCTGTCACCCCTATTCTCTAGGTATGGCTTCATCTAAAATAAAATTACAAGCATATAACTTCCCATCTCACAAATACAGGGGTGACAGGGAAGCTCAAAGTAAAGCAGAGTGCATTCTGGATGCTAGTATAGAAATTATGATCATTTAAGTACTGCATTTAAACCGCATTTATTTAGAAAGAGCTCAAACAGAATGACAAGAAAAACACTGACTCTACTAAACAAATAAATACAGTCACTTTCGACGTTCTGTTAAGAGATATTTATCAAGAGCGTGAAAATGTTCATACCCTTTGTCCTATTAATTCACATCAGGAAATCAACCTAAAGAAACACTGTTTTCTGCACAAAGGTGTTCATTGCAGGATTATTTAGAAAGGCAAAGCTTTGGAGAAAACCTAAATATCCAACAGGAGTAAAATAGTAAGTCTATTAATAAAGAATAGGCAGTTAATTTTTTTTAAATGTTAGTGGAATAGAAAAATATTCTGATATGTTAAGATCAACATGATCGCAAATTTTTTTGGTTTATATTATACACATAAAAAGATTAGGACATCAAATCAAGTTTTAGCAGTGCTGGAATTATAGCTACTTTTTTTTACTTTCCTCCTTAGAGCGGTTTGTTCCTAATAAAATCAATAAATATTATGTCATTGTAAAAATAATCCATACCTGTTAGGTATTTATGTGTTAAAACTGAAAGCCTAATCTTTAGCTGGAAGTCTGAAAAATGGTTGTGTTTCTGTGACAAAAGAATGCTTTAAAGAGAAAAAGCACAGCATACTAATGTGAGAAAGCCTGTTTGTCTTTAAATGGGATGGTTTTCTCGGGGACACACTGAAGTCAATCTTTTTCCTCCTGAATGACAGGATTTCTGTATTAAAGTGTTAGTATGTGGAGACAAATAGTGCCTCTCAAATGTGCAGAGAAGCATCTTGAGTAACCAACTACAGGATTCCACAAAAATTATGGAACCCTCCTTTCAGGTTCAAGTACATGAGTTAAGCAGGAAGAGTTATAGAATCAGTAAAAAAAGGGGAAGGGTAAGCTGTGACAAAGTGAGAGAGTGGCATGGACATATATACACTGCCAAACGTAAAATAGATAGCTAGTGGGAAGCAGCCGCATGGCACAGGGAGATCAGCTCGGTGCTTTGTGACCACCTAGAGGGGTGGGATAAGGAGGGTGGGAGAGAGGGAGACGCAAGAGGGAAGAGATATGGGAACATGTGTATATGTATAACTGATTCACTTTGTTATATAGCAGAAACTACCACACCATTGGAAAGCAATTATACTCCAATAAAGATGTTAAAAAAAACGGGGGGGGGGAGAGAAAAAAAAAAGAGTATGGGAAAGAAATAGTACAAAAAGAAAAGGAGAGCAAATTGATAATGATTTTGTAACCAGACAGACTGTGGCATGAGCAAATAAAACTAAAGAAACAGAGAATAAGTCTCATCTCTCTCATTACACACAATATATCCCTATTTAAAAAGTTCTCAGGGCTTCCCTGGTGGCGCAGTGGTTGGGAGTCCGCCTGCCGATGCAGGGGACACGGGTTCGTGCACCGGTCCGGGAAGATCCCACATGCCGCGGAGCAGCTGGGCCCGTGAGCCATG
>NC_041225.1:66628421-66636440 GCF_002837175.3 Physeter macrocephalus
CCTGTGCTCCGCAACGGGAGAGGCCACAACAGTGAGAGGCCCGCATACCGAAAAAAAAAAAAAAAAAAAAAAAAAAAAAGTTCTCATTAAAGCACTTAATTAAATATTGTTTAGTAATATGAGTAATACCCTAATATGGTGTAGTAATACCAGTCAAAGCTACAAATTATCTCATCACTAAAATGGTGCCCAAGCATTGACAGTCTTTGATGGGACTAGATTCAAGTATGTTGGATTCTCTTTTCCTTATGCTTCATGTCATTTCATGGCAAAGTTGCAACTTTGATGCTTAGAACTGCCAATGTTTACTTAATGGCTGACTCTCTAGTTACCAAGGTTAATTAGCTAAAAGACCAAATGTAGATGCTAACGAAACCTAAAGGACTTATCTAACAGTTAATGCACTGGAATATTATTCATTAAAGAGCAAGAAACAAAGGTTGATTATATCTTCCTTCTTATGAGCTATTTTTAAATAACCATTATTCTGGCTTTTTTTCCCCCCAGAAATGAATTAGGTTGGTGGTATTCTTTGCTGCTTCTCTGTTTCACTTTCCAGAGTAATATGGTCTTTTTTTCCCCCCTTCTGTCCACACTGGTCGTGCAGATCAACTTCATGTCAGAAAATAAAAACTAAAAGAAAAATCACTTTTGAGAGCTCTCACACATCTATCTTCACCAAACTAATCACAAAGCTATGCTTCCAAGACCATCAGGTAATATGAGTGTGGTCTATTCCAGCACGAGGATTCTTTCCAAGGCAGTTTGGCACTAATTTACTAGGGCGACTGGTGAGTCAGGTTTTCATCCCATAAAATGATTATGGCCCAAGGGAACATATGAGAAAACAATGCACAAGGGTTTCTAAGTTATTAATTAGCATGAGGATTATCTTCAAACCAAAAATAAAAAGCAATCATTAATTCTTGGCAACAGCATAAATATGACAGCAATGGTGTACACAGGTTACTTCTAAACCGGGAAACACTTTTCAATAATTCTCATTAGGGGAGGAGGGACAAATTAGGAGTGTGGGATTAACAGATACAAACTACTATACATAAGATAGATAAACAACAAGGATTTACTGTATAGCACAGGGAATTATATTCAATATTTTGTATTAAGCTATAATGAAATATTTGAAAAAAAACTGAATCACTATGCTGTACCCCTGAAACTAGCCCAATACTGCAAATCAACTATACTTCAGTAAAAATAGATAAATAAATAAATAAATAAATCTCATTATAAACAAGTCACTATTATTAGTGAAATATTGGGGTTAAATCACACTTTGCCCATGTATGTATATTTCAAGATAAGAATGATACCACTCATACAAATCCTTCTTTGTTTGCCTGTTTAATTAAGAGTAGAATTTGTAAATCTTACAGTGCATTGCATGCAATGTCTTGCTGACTAGTCAGAAGCGGAGCTGATGGGAGCCTGGTGCTCAGAGACTTCCTGAGCTCTGAGGTTCCACATTTTGGGATGTGTTCTACATATGGAGCATATCTTCTCAGCCTGGGCATCTAGGTAACTTACACATGTCAAGAACACTGGCAAAAAACAAGAGGCACTGGATGAGGAGCCAGTCACCAATTTTGCCACCATCTTGGCATAAGATTCAGGAAATATCAATCAGTCTGCATCTCAGCTACTGAATCTAACAGAAAAGATAAGCAAACAGTTGGGAAGAATTCAGTGAGACTGAACAAGAAAGTTCACTGAAAATAATACATGTTGTGAAAGTGCAAGACACAGTTATGAAAGGGCTAATATGTCAGGAACATCATAAGCTTCAGAATAATCCCTTATGGTCTATTTTTGCTTCAGTTAAGGAGATGAGGGTAAATATGCTTATGCAATTTCATGCTGTGGATAGCAAAGATGGGGCCACCATGGCCAAGAGTTTAGTTAATTAATCTGGAAACTTTCCTGACCAGTGTTGAGCACTATCAATCTAAATGACTTGTGTTTTCATTTATTTAGTGAACAACTGATAAAGGTCATCAGAGTGAAGATCACTCCCATAGCATATATAGCACCACCAGTTAATTGGAGGAAAGGTATTCTCCACTTATCAAGTCTCAGGAAGCTGCCTCTAGGAGAATTACAGCTTTGGCACAAGCAGATCATAGACTCAGTTTATGCTTCAGGAAACTCTATTTAGTGGTGACTGCACATAGGTCATTTTTAAAAATCTCCCTGCACACAGCCTGATCCTGTACTACTCAAACACGTCAATTGTTATGATTCAATATTCTTCAAAGGCCTCAAGCTGATGTTCAGTATTCCACTGGGAGCTTGGAAAATAGATCTGTCCCTTCACTGAGTTATTAGGAAAGTTTCAACACATCTTTTCATCAGCATGAGAGAGTCCAGAGAACCCAGCCTCTGTAAATTCAGAGAAGGGATCTTGTAGTTTCTGGCATACGGAAAGGGTGTTAGTCAGACATTGTTTGTTTCAACTATAGGCCTCTGCTCAGGCCCCTCTCTTCTCTGTTTCCCTTTACCCTACCAGTCAAATCTTACCTATTCCTCAGACCTGGACAGAGTCCCATCTCCTTTATGAAGACTCCTCTAACAAGGGGAAGTCTCCCCTCTGCTGGACTGTGAGGCAGCTCTCCCCACTCAAATCACCTCTTCTTCTGCAGCTCCTATCTTGTTAAGCCACCATGCACTCTTACCATACCCACCCTCACCTCTACATCCTGTCTTTAAAAAATATCTCTGAGAATCCCTAAATACGTATCTCAGATCCCACACCTCAAAAAAAAAAATCCTGTAACCCATCGTAGCAGTGAGTTTCAATTGTGTGTGCATATGTGGGGGGACTGATGGGGACATCAAATCTCTAAGGCAGGGTGGGTAGGCCGGGTGGGTGGGGCATGTGTAATATGACATGTCCTTCCACGGCTGCCTTACCTGGAGCTGAGATTCTCTGCTCAGAGCCAGTACCTCTATTTATTCACATTGTCCCAGTCTCTGAAACTTCTATCTCACTCAACATCCTCTCAACTGATATTCCCACCTCTGGTCCTATTCTACTAACCATGACCTCAACCAACCAACTAATTCTCTACCTTGCTTGCTGAGTGATCTTCGAAAATGCAAGCCCGATTCTGTCATATGCCCTTGTTAAGTCCTTCAGTGTCTCTCCATCCACTTTCCAGTAAAGTCCAAACTTCTCAGCAAGATAGAGAAGGCTACCACCTCTGTTCTGACCTTTCCTAGCTTTTTAGCCCTTTCCCCATCCTCTGACCCCTTCCTCCTTTCCTAGCCCAGCTCTTGTCCTGCAGCATTATGTGCACTTCTCTAAATAGCACCAGTCATTTCTTTAGAGCTTTTGCACAAGCTGTTCTTCCTGGCTGACCCTTGCTCCACCTTGCCTGACTAAATAGGCTACTTAGCTTCTTCTCTTTAAGACCCTCTTCCTTATCACTTCCTCCCAGTGCCCTCCTTTGACCTCTGCAGGGCTTTTAGGAGCCCCCCCCTCCTTTTGCTTTAGCATTAAATTACCATGGTCCTTATCACAATGTATCACACACTAATTACCTGTTTAGCTTCTGTCACCATCTCACATCACACTGAACTATCATTTCTTTAAGCCAAGGCAGGTGTCTTATTGGTTGTTTTCTTTCTTTTTTGGTATGCTCAGTGTCTGGCACTAAGGAGTGACTGAATACATGACTGGATAAATGAGAAGACATTTCAAAAAGCCACGAAAAAGTAAAATGAGTCTGTACAGTATAATGGAATGGTTATGAAACTCACACTCAGCAGTTTTTTGAATCTCCACACATCAAACTACTTTAGGGCCAGCTTATCCAGTTTTATAATAAGATTATTAATATCGGGCTTCCCTGGTGGCACAGTGGTTGGGAGTCCGCCTGCCAATGTGGGGGACACGGGTTCGAGCCCTGGTCTGGGAGGATCCCACATGGCAAGGAGCAACTGGGCCTGTGTGCCACAACTACTGAGCCTGCGCTCTGGAGCCCTCCACGGAGCCCGTGCTCTGCAATGGGAGGGGCCACCGCGGTGAGAAGCCCGCCCACCGCAGCCGGGAGTGGCCCTCCCCACCCCACTCTCCGCAGCTGGATAAAGCCCACGCGCGCATCAGCGAGAACCCAGCGCAGTGAAAAATAAATAACTAAAATAAATAAATAAATAAAAGATTATTAATATTCTCTACTTCTCAAAGTTTCTGTGAGGATAGACTAGTTTCTGTAATTAAAAGCTATATGATGCTACTATTAATTAGTCTCAACTGGTTACTTCATTTCCTGACTGCCCAAAACACTCTCTGGATCATGGATTTTCAACTGCAGGGCCAGAGAGAGCTGGGATCAGGTCTATCCGTTATTTTACAAATAATCACTTCTTAGTTAATTTCTCTAGGCCTCAATTTTTCCATCTGTGAAATAACGATGACTACCCTGTTGTTTTTTATGGCTACTAAGTGGGATAATACATATAAGATATATAGCTTAATTAATTCCTAACACTAATAAGAGCCTAATTAATGATTCCTCTTCCTCTCCAAATTATTATTATTATTATTATTATTATTATTATTACAGCTGGTGCCTAAAAAATACTTGATGCATTAAAATTAATCAGTTTAAAACTTTTAATATCTAAGAACTAAATTTCTAATTTTGCTTCCCAGCCAAGATGTGGAGGGAGAAAAGGAAGGAGTACAGCACAGAAAGATTAGTTTTCCTCCAGCACATGTCAGAGTTCTCCACTTTTGTCTTGTAACTCTGCCACTGAAGGTGATATTTCATCCTATGAAGTCGGTTATGAGATTTCCTATACAGAGTAATGAAAAAGCCTATAACAACTAGTGACCTGCCTTCCCTGCTGTTCCCTCCACAGAATAATTTTGCCATAAAAAATAAAGGGGACATCTCCTTTTATTGAATTATGACAAATTTTCAACTGACTTATTCCTCTTGGAAGTTAGGAGTGTCCTACTTTCCCCTCCGATGACACTCCCACTGAGATGACATGTGACACATCCCAGGGAAACATAAGAACTAAAGAGAAGGTTAAGACTGGGCCACATCCATCAGCACTTCCTTTTCCTTTAAGAAGAAACATCACTCCCCATCATCACATCAGTCTGCCTCTCTCTGTTCTAAGGATTCTTTTATTTCACTGCCCAAGAAGTGATTTACAGGCAAAAGCCCATGCAAAGCAGCAAAGATACCAACTATCTCCCTCCCCACTCCCTCCTTCCCTCCCTTTCATATATATATACAATATCTACTATGTGCCAGCCACTGAGCAAAAAACAAAACCTGCCCCTACGGAATTATGGGAGGACATGACATAAAGCAAATGTGTTCCTAAAGAATTCCAAGTTGAACAAATGACAACCAAATCATACTTTAAATGCACCAATAAAACATGATCTCTACAGCTGAGTTTTAAAAACAATATTGTCTTTGGAGGCTGGCAATCATTTAGCAACTTAGCTCCAACTACAGAAAAGGTGAAAATTAGCAACATGCATTGAACATTTATTATGTACCAGAAACTCTGCTATGCCCTTTTCAGGTATCCTCACGTGACTGTCACACATACACAAAAATGCCTATGTGGTAGTATGCTTATCATTATAAACATTTTACAGATGAGGAAACAGATTCAGAGCGGTGAACACTAAGCCCAAAGTCATATTGTTAGTAGACGGCCTTGAACCCAGGCATCCAGGCTGTAGAGCATGTGTGCATAGATAGAGAGTCTCTGACACATTGCCTGCAAAGGTGCTTCAGAAAAACATTGAAGGAGTGAATAAATGAGTGTCATGAATCTGAAAATCAAACCACATCAACACCACTCAGGATCACTAAATTGCCAAAGTGTTCAAGAGCTTGATTGGTTGTATTCATAACTTTTCAGTATATGATGGAAATAAGTCCCTCATCTCCCAAGAGTAGCATACCTGTAACACTTCCTGCTGAAGATATTAATCATGTATTTATAAATTTGCAGAGAAACTTCCCTCAAAGTTCAATTGTCTATAAGTTGCTATTGTTGTTGTTTAAACAAAGAAGACATCTGGTACTTCCTGTTTCATCTTATCTCAAGTTGAGATTTGTGGGGAAAAAAACAGATATCAGACCAGCTCCTATGAAAACTACTCTGACCAACCAAGAGATAGGTTCTTTCCATGGAAGCAATTTAACTATCTTGCAGAACATCTGAAGCACAATACTTAATTTGAGGAGGAAAAATTCCTTTCTTTCCTTCTCCCATTCTAGTAGACGTTACCAGGTTTTCCTGTGTCCATAACACTAATTGTTCACTTTAAAAGAGAGACAACCTAAACTTTCTGGAATGTAACATAACTGTACTAGGTTAGCCATGAGGAAATGTAGCCTTAGAAGGAGAGAGAAAAGGTAAGGGAACTCCTCTCAGACGTAATGAAAACAAGAGCAAGTTGTCACCAGGAAAGGAAAAGTATCACCTCCTAGGTACATGTCTATCTTTTCTCATTTCTCCTTGTTTCCTTGTCATCACCACTCCAGGGAAGGGTGGAGTAGAGGATTTCCTGCCAAACAATGCTTTAGTACCAACTGAAGGATGGTGATTGTAACTGCATTCCGGGTCCTATATGCAAGTTCGAGGGAAGGGGGTACTGAGGAGAATGCATATAGGACACCGAATGATGATGCTTCTACATGCATTGACAGGGCCAACTGGAATATCTGCATATACAGAATAGCAAGGCACTTGCACAGTATTTCAGTCATGCTTCTTGTAAGAATCTCATAAAAATCGGAGCATCAGAGTGGAGAGGTTAGGAGGGGGGAAGCAGGTGAAAACAATAATAAAAACAGTGAGCCAGAATGTTTTAAGCTTTCAGAAGCTCAACAGAGCAGAAGCTATTGTGAGATAGGAATGGAAAGGTACTGACAGATAAATTGATGTATACCAGCAATATCTTAAATTAATTCCTTGCCACTGATCACATGAGAAATCAAAGTTAACAGTCTCATGGGTCTTTACACCCAGGGGGAGGAAGGAAATTTTGAATGACCTGGTCTTTTGTATCTGGGCAGATAATTAGACAATTAGAGCTCGTCATGTGCTACAATGAAGCTCTCGACTGTCACGAATCACAGTCATGCTCATTTTAAAAGAAGATTCATAAGAGTGAACTGCTTTTTAAAGAATATATTGCTTTCACATTTCTTCCAAGAACCATAGAACCAGGGAAGAGAGGTTTCTATCCAACAGAAAGAACAGAAATGGGCTTTGACATGCTTGGCTAAGCATCTTCCCCATGATTTATGGGCTGAGGTGTTGCTTACATGGACGGAATGGGGTTGGAGTGAGGGAACTGAAATCATGATATGAGAAGCACCTATATCAGAAGCAACGGAATTGCTTACAAAATTGTATATCCCAGAAGAAAGAAGAACTACAATCCTGCAGCCTGTGGAACAAAAACCACATTCACAGGAAGACAGCCAAGATGAAAAGGCAGAGGGCTATGTATCAGATGAAGGAACAAGATAAAACCCAAGAAAAACAACTAAATGAAATGGAGATAGGCAATCTCTGCAGAAGAGAATAAAGAAAAAAGAATGAAAAGAAATGAAGACAGCCTGAGAGACTTCTGGGACAACATTAAATGCAACAACATTCACGTATAGGGGTCCCAGAAGGACCTGAGAAAATATTTGAAGAGATTATAGTCGAAAACTTCCCTAACATGGGAAAGGAAATAGCCACCCAAGTCCAGGAAGCACACAGAGTCCCATACAGAATAAACCCAAGGAGAAACACGTGAAGACACACAGTAATCAAAATGGAAAAAAATTAAATACAAAGAAAAGTTATTGAAAGCAGTAAGGGAAAAATGACAAATAACATACAAGGAAACTCCCATAAGGTTAACAGCTGATTTCTCAGCAGAAACTCTACAAGCCAGAAGGGAATGGCATGATATACTTAAAGTGATGAAAGGGAAGAACCTACAACCAAGATTACTCTACCCAG
>NC_041225.1:66636775-66656433 GCF_002837175.3 Physeter macrocephalus
GACAGTAACACAATAATAGTGGGGGACTTTAACACCTCACATACACCAATGGACAGATCATCCAAAATGAAAATTAATAAGGAAACACAAGCTTTAAATGACATTATAGACCAGATAGATTTAATTGATATTTACAGGACATTCCATCCAAAAACAGCAGATTACACTTTCTTCTCAAGTGTGCATGGAACATTCTCCAGGATAGATCATATCTTGGGTCACAAATCAAGCTGCAGTAAATTTAAGAAAATTGAAATCATGTTAAGCATATTTTCTGACCACAATGCTATGAGATTAGAAATGAATTATAGGGAAAAAAAAGTAAAAAAAAAAAAACAAAAACACATGGAAGCTAAACAATATGTTACTGAATAATCAAGAGATCACTGAAGAAATCAAAGAGGAAATCAAAAAATACCGAGAGACAAATGACAATGAAAACATGATGATCCAAAACCTATGGGATGCAGCAAAAGCAGTTCTAAGAGGGAAGTGTATAGCTATACAAGCCTATCTCAAGAAATAAGAAAAATTTCAAATAAACAATCTAACGTTACACCTAAAGGAACAAGAGAAAGAAGAGTGAACAAAACCCAAAGTTAGCAGAAGGAAAGAAATAATCAAGATCAGAGCAGAAATAAATGAAATAGAAACAAAGAAAATGATAGGAAAGATAAATAAAACTAAATCTGGTTCTTTGAGAAGATAAACAAAATTGATGAACCATTAGCCAGACTGATCAAGAAAAAGAGGGGGCTTCCCTGGTGGCACAGTGGTTGAGAGTCTGCCTGCCGATGCAGGGGACATGGGTTCGTGCCCCGGTCCGGGAAGATCCCACATGCCGCGGAGCAGCTGGACCCGTGAGCCATGGCCACTGAGCCGGCGCGTCTGGAGCCTGTGCTCCTCAATGGGAGAGGCCACAACCGTGAGAGGCCCACGTACCACAAAAAAAAAAAAAGAAGAAAAGGAGGGAGAGGACTCAAATCAATAAAATTAGAAATGAAAAAGGAGAAGTTACAACAGACACCACAGAAATACAAAGCATCCTAAGAGACTACTACAAGCAACTCTATGCCAATAAAATGGACAACCTGGAAGAAATGGACAAATTCTTAGAAAGGTATAACCTTTCAAGGCTGAACCAGGAAGAAATAGAAAATATGAACCAACCAATCACAAGGAATGAAATTGAAACTGTGATTAAAAATCTTCCAAACAAACAAAAGTACAGGACCAGATGGCTTCACAGGTGAATTCTATCAGACATATAGAAAAGAGGTAACACCCATCCTTCTCAAACTCTTCCAAAAGATTGCAGAGGAAGGAAAACTCCCAAACTCATTCTATGAGGCCACCATCACCCTGATACCAAAACCAGACAAAGATAATACAAAAAAAGAAAATTACAGACCAATATCACTGATGAATATAGATGCAAAAATCCTCAACAAAATACTAGCAAACAGAATCCAACAGCACATTAAAAGGACCATACACACCATGAACAAGTGGGATTTATCCCAGGGATGCAAGGAAACTTCAATATACGTAAATCAATCAATGTGAAACACCATATTAACAAATTGAAGAATAAAAACCATATGATCATCTCAATTGATGCAGAAAAAGCTTTTTACAAAATTCAACACCCATTTATGATAAAAACTCTCCAGAAAGTAGGCATAGAGGGAACCTACCTCAAGATAATAAAGGCCATATATGACAAACCCACAGCAAACATCATCCTCAACGGTGAAAAACTGAAAGCATTTCCTCTAAGATCAGGCAAAAGACAAGGATATCCACTCTTACCACTATTATTCAACCTATTATTCAACACAGTTTTGGAAGTCCTAGCCACGGCAATCAGAGAAGAAAAAGAAATAAAAGGAATACAAATTGGAAAAGAAGAAGTAAAACTGTCACTGTTTGCAGATGATATGATACTATACATAGCAAATCCTAAAGATGCCACCAGAAAACTACTAGAGTGAATCAATGAATTTGGTAAAGTAGCAGGATACAAAACTAATGTACAGAAATCTCTTGCATTCCTATACACTAATGATGAAAAATCTGAAAGAGAAATTAAGGAAACACTCCCATTTACCACTGCAACAAAAAGAATAAAATACCCAGGAATAAACCTACCTAAGGAGACAAAATACCTGTAATCAGCAAACTATAAGATACTGATGAAAGAAATTAAAGATGATGCAAACAGATGGAGACATACACCTTGTGCTTGGATTGGAAGAATCAATATTGTGAAAATGACTATACTACCCAAAGCAATCTACAGATTCAATGCAATCCCTATCAAATTACCAATGGCATTTTTTACAGAACTAGAACAGAAAATCTTAAAATTTGTATGGAGACACAAAAGACCCCAAATAGCCAAAGCAGTCTTGAGGGAAAAAAACGGAGCTGGAGGAATCAGACTCCCTTATTTCAGACTATACTGCAAAGCTACAGTAATCCAGACAATATGGTACTGGCACAAAAACAGAAATATAGATCAATGGAATAGGATAGAAAGCCCAGAGATAAACCCAAGCACCTATGGTCAACTAATCTATGACAAAGGATGCAAGGATACACAATGGAGAAAAGACAGTCTCTTCAATAAGTGGTGCTGGGAAAACTGGACAGCTACATGTAAAAGAATGAAATTAGAACACTCCCATACACAAAAATAAACTCAAAATGGATTAGAGACCTAAATGTAAAACTGGGCACTATAAAACTCCTAGAGGAAAACATAGGAAGAAGACTCTTTGACATAAATCACAGCAAGATATTTTTTGATCCATCTCCTAGAGTAATGGAAATAAAAACAAAAATAAACAAATGGGACCTAATGAAACTTAAAAGCTTTTGCACAGCAAAGGAAACCATAAACAAGACCAAAAGACAACCCTCAGAATGGGAGAAAATATTTGCAAATGAAGCAAATCCAAAAATGCACAGAAGACCTAAATAGACATTTCTCCAAAGAAGACATACAGATGGCCAAGAGGCACTTGAAAAGCTGCTCAACATCACTAATTGTTAGAGAAATGAAAATCAAAACTACAATGAGGTATCTATCACCTCATACCGGTTAGAATGGGCATCATCAGAAAATCTACAAACAACAAATGCTGGAGAGGTCGTGGAGAAAAGGGAACCCTCTTGCACTGCTGGTGGGAATGTAAATTGATACAGCCACTATGGAGAACCAGTATGGAGGTTCCCTAAAGAACTAAAAATAGAATTACCATATGATCCAGCAATCCCACTACTGGGCATATACCTAGAGAAAAGCATAATTCAAAAAGACACATGCACCCCAATGTTCATTGCAGCACTATTTACAATAGCCAGGTCATGGAAGCAACCTAAATGCCCATCGACAGACGAGTGGATAAAGATGTGGTACATATATCCCATGGAATATTACTTATCCATAAAAAGGAACGAAATTGGGTCATTTGTAGAAACGTGGATGCATCTAGAGACTGTCATACGGAGTGAAGTAAGTCAGAAAGAGAAAAACAAATATCGTATATTAACGCATATATGTGGAACGTAGAAAATGGTACAGAAAAACCAGTTTGCAGAGCAGAAACTGAGACACAGATGTAGAGAACAAACGTATGGACACCAGGGGATGAAAGCGGCGGGGGTGGGGGAGGGGGTGTGATGAATTGGGAGATTGGGATTGACATGTATATACTGATGTGTATAAAATTGGTGACTAATAAGAACCTGCTGTAAAAAAAATAAATAAAATTAAATTTTAAAATAAATAGAAAAAAAATGCATATCCTGGCCAATTCTAAAATACTGAATCTCAGAAGAAAGCCCCCCAAATTTTCATTTTTAAAAAACTCCCTCCCCAGTGATTGGTAGCATCCTTCAGTGAAGCAACTACAGAGGGCAGAAAAATTCACATGGGTAGGTGGGGGGAGTTGGCAAAACAGGGTTACAGGTGTCCTAAGTAACCAAACAAGGCTTCAGGATTTAAAAGTTCCACAATACTTGTAGTATTAATGATGGAGTATGTTGGAATTAATTTCACACGGAATGATATGACATCAGTATAACATGGTTTGTTGCTGCCTAACCCCACGTATGAACATTTTAAGGGCATTTCTTTTGGATAAACTCCCACAGGTAGATAAGCTCCACAAAAACTGGTCACCGTGGTCACCAAGTAGGGTCAATTATTGAGACTGCATTGTTTCTCCAGTGCAGATATGCAGGTTATAAGGGCCCTCATACTGGGCAGGGTAGAAAGTACAGCACTACTAAACACTTAGCAATATACTAATAAGTGAAAGTCATAACTGAATAAAACAAACCATACTTGGAGATTTGTCTAAAGGAATGAACCAACACCTTTATCCATACCAAGCCATTTCAAAGATGGGAAAGCCACCGAAAAACATTTGAGTAAAAGTAAAGTTAATGAAATATCTCAAATATGACTAGATGAAAGCCTTCTGATTTTGACTATCGTGAGAATTTGGGCAACTACATTAGTTAATTTGAAGGAGCCCCACATGCTGAAGGCAGTAGTCCAGGGAATTTGTTTAGGCCCTACCTAGTCAAGCTTGAGAGATGGCACAGCCCTCACAGCCACGGGGAAAAATGCATGGGCATTTTAATAGTATCTGCCTTAAATACTAAGTTTACAAATGCCCTAGGTTGTTCAGTAGAGATGGCACAGCCCTCACAGCCACGGGGAAAAATGCATGGGCATTTTAATAGTATCTGCCTTAAATACTAAGTTTACAAATGCCCTAGGTTGTTCAGTTGTATTTATATATATATTTTTAATGTACTGGTTTAATTGGTTTCACACAATAATACATCTTTATTATCCCACTTAGCATCTTGTACTGTAATCAATGATTTTTACATCTTCTCCCCCAACTAAATTGTAAACTTGACTGCAGAATGAATGAATGAATTTTAAAATCTAAAGTACCTAGTATTCTGGGTAACATTGTAGCACACATTTTCCAAAACTGCTTACCAAATCAATTTGTCCTTCTAGATTTTTATTTGGCAGAGAGGATTTGTATCAGACAATTCAGTGAACATTAATGTAATGACTACTAGATTTCTGGCACTGTGCTAAGGCACTGGGGACAAAAATATGAATAGAAAATAGCTCCTGCCCTTGAGAAGGTCATAGTACAGTAGAGCAGGAAATCTCTGAATGTATTACAATGCTACGATAAATGTCTTTTCTAAACAACAAATAGTCCCTTAAAATGAATAGTTCCTTGAATAATGCATTCAGATTTTCATATGTTGTTTGCTTGAATTTACCTATGCAATGTAATTTACATTATTAATGCATTCTAACTTTGGGCCATACATGTAATACAAATAGGGGAATGTAATTAACATTTGTTTTAATTTAAATATGCCCAAATATATAGCTGCACACTAAAGAAACATTGGAAGAATTCAGATTTATAATTTGTAATTGTGTTAAATTACATCAGGTGTAATTCTGGTTTATAATTTATCATATTTTCATTTGTTGATATAAAGACAAATCATAAAAAACACTAACTGTGTTAACAGGATTTCTGCCCTGAATTTCTGCCCAAGCCTGGGGATTGTGTATTTTCAGAAATGTGCACCCAACTCCTTTTCTCATGAATCTGATGTGGTTCCTTCCCTGATGCAAAAGAAGAAGTGCTGAGACCATTGTTTGGAATTCTCTGCAGTATATTTCTTACCAAGTGTAAGAAGTATGTGAAATGTTCTAATGAAAAGGGCATTAAGCTCAGAGATAAGGAGGTACAAATCTCAGTTGAAAATGTAACTAATAGAAAAAATAACTAATAGATGAATTCAGACAAGGAGTCAATTTTATTTAGGCTTCTGTTCCTTTTCTTATAACAGAAAAGCCTTTAACTAGGAGGTCTCTAATGTCACTTCTAGCTCTTAGTCTCTAGGATTCAGTGATGAGTAGTATCCTCAGAGAGTTTACGTGGGAGAGATGGCTGGCTGCAGCTGGGTCACTGACAATCTAGTGAGACTCACATATTGAGAGTTCACAGCTCCCTCAGCTTCACACCCTTCAGCTGCACCCTCATCCAATTCCCACAATGCATGTGGATTCAGGAATCTCAGCTGGCAAAGCAACAACCACCACAAACAACAACAACACACATTCACAAGTAGCCTGAACTTGAAGACCAGAACTTCTGTTGGAATTTTCAGGACATGGTCTCAGCTATCCAGCTTCCTGTAAAATAAAGTATGTGGCAAGTGTTAACAACTCATGTTTTCCTAAAAACAGGTAGAGAAAAAATGTAAATTGTTCTTTCACATCAAGTTATGAGGCTTTGGCAATGCTGGGGGATAAAGCTATGGTTTCTGGGTTCTGCTTTAGAGATGCCCCTTTTCCACACCGCCACTCAGGTATCTATGCTTTAGAGAGCACCAAAGGTATCTCTTCCAATTCTAGAAAGCAGCCCTTAAAATCTGCAGTTAAGCAACAGGCCAAAGCAAGCCTATAGGATCACAGATGGGTTATCCAACTCAATCACAGACATTCCTCTAATCTCCAGCAAGGAAACCTGCTGTCTCTCTAACGCACTAACATCAGTCTCCTGGGACAAAGTCTGGTTTCTCTGGGTGTCTTATTCGTAGAAATAGTATACATTTTTGTAAACGCAAATGTAGTCAAAAACAATTCACAGAGTGGTGTGTTTAAAAGAGGTGAAGTGAGAAATCACTTTCCCTGTATTTATTTTCCCAAGGTTTCTCACCCCTTTGCAGAATGATATTCCAGCTTTAGAGACATTAAGAAACCAGTAACCATGGGACACATTGCCTGGAAACAGCCTGATTACAACCAACTCACTCAGCTACAAGGAAATTCTCCCTGATCCTTTAGGACCATTTGTCAAGCCTTATTATAATGATAAAGAAAATTTATACTTTTGTAAAGCCTTCAAAAATTATTGCCATGAAACTCTGAAAAATCTGGGCATCTGCTTTGGGGAAGAAATGGGAAATTAACATGACCATCCAGTGTCAAAATTTGACAGCCTAGACAAAATAAAGAAAAATTAGTTCAGCACCATGCACAGAATTCAGAAATCAAAAGTCCAAATCTAATGCTGAGCAAATAATGTCTGGGAATTGTGCTGTCTGCCATGGGGGTTAGAAGCCAAGGCAGCCAGAAGTCACTAATAAAGGGTATTTGTATTCTGCAGCAGTGCTGCTTAACTTGTATTTCCTTGTACATCTACTGCAGAACTTTCAATCAGATGCTGCCATTAACAGCTGCTTTGAAACATATACCAGTTGCTTCTGTCATGCCTGACAGGTGGACAAGAGTTGTCAGGGCAATAACATTATAAAAACATTGCAGAAGTTTAGCAAAATCTAAGAATGTGTATACAATGTTTTAAAATCATTAATGATCGGTCTCAGAAAATAGGACCTATCTTTACTGGAATAATTTTTTAGTTACATGACTCTGTGTGTGTGTGTGCGTGTGTATGTGTGTGTGTGTGTGGTGTGTGTGTGTGTGTGTATATTTATAGATAGACAGCTAAATATAAAAATAAATTTTTTTTTTCTGTCAAGCATAGCAGGATTTATAAGGATGCACCAGGGAATCCTGGCTTCACTAAAAGATTTTTCTTGCTATTGATCCACTCAGTTACTTTAGACTAGGGTGCTTCTCACAGGACAGCTCAGATGTGGCCTGGGACCCATCTTAATATGGGCTTTGCCATTGCTTGAATCCAGAATTAATTTCTAGACACATCTATTACACTCTGGCTGGGCTATCAGGATGCATGTTTCAGCAAAACTCAACTAGCATTGTTTTGAATTAAATTATGTTATCTTGATTGTAGGAAATGAATTGAGTTCCTTCGTTAACTGTAGGTAAATGCTCAATACTTGAGAGCAACAGAGATTTGTGGAGAGTGAAGTTTCTAGCTTAAATTTAGCTATAGTGCTAATGAAAGTAAACAATTTTTACTTTGAAAGGACTATTCCTCAATCCTTCAGATATTTCATGCACATCCACAGCACTCTTAAATATAGCTCCAGGCTAAAGTGTAAGCCCTCTAGAACCTAGGCTTCAGGGACATGTCTTAATTTCATGTGAACCCTTGATACTTATCTCAGCCCTAGCACACAGTGGACACTCATGAAATCTCTGCTGAGCTGAACCAGGCACCAGCATCATCAAAGTAACTGACAATGCAATTTTAGAGCCGACTGAGATAGACATGAAAAGAAAAAGAGGCTATAGATTGCTCTAAAGAGATGTAAAGATGATATTCCATTTTCCTAGAAGGATAATGGTGGGAGATTACATGGGAAAACGAAGAAAATCACCACAAGAAACTTTCTGACAATCTTTAGTTTCCATCTCTACTTCCTATGCCATTCATACTATATGGTATTGTCAGAATGATTCTCCAAAAACACAAATCCCAATACTACTCAGCTGCTTAAGAAAATAATGAATGAATAAATGAATGAATATAATGACCACTGTCCACAAGAAACTTACGATTTGGTTACCTAGATGGAAATAACACATGATGTTTTCAAGAAAATATGACTTGAAAGAAAAGTTCAGTGTGAGCTGAACTGTCAGCAGAAGTTGCCAAGGGATTTGAACCAGGTCTATTCATCTGAATGAATAAAGGTGCAAAGTTAAGCTATTCCCAGTTAGGCAAGAAACATAACCAAAACATAGAGATAAGAATTTGAATAGCACATTAGGAAAGATACAAAGATACATTGGGAGGTAGATTATTGATAAGAGTAAGAGTTTTGGTTAGAACCTTGGATTGTATGAAGTATTTCTTCCCATTAAGAAAGTATTAAAAAGGATGCTATGAGTTGCCAAGATTGCTCAGTAAAGGGCTATTTGTGGAATAGGCAGCAGTTGGGGTGAACCTAGGGCATTCATTCATTCACTCATTCATTAAGTATTTTTTGAACACCTATTATGTCCTACCCACTGGAGATAAAGCAGTAAACAGAGAGAATCCCTGCCCTGATAAAATTTGTATGGATGGGGGTGAGGGCACAGATGATAACAAAATAGACAAGTAAGTAGATAATCAAAGGTCAGCTAGTGATAACTGCTCAAGCAGGGTAAGGATCTCAGAGAATGGGGGTGGGGCAGAGGCTGTATTTTAAAATATCAAAATTTTACCATCCCCCAAAATATCTAGCATAGATATGAGCATATAATGATAAAGAAATATAGCTGACTGGGGTAATGCCAGCTGACTAAGAATCTTGGGCTCACTGAGATACAAAATTTCTCCAAATCAGATCTACAGGAAATGAATCAGCATTCCCTGCTGTTCATGCCTAACACACGAAAGCCTGGGTCCAACCCAGCTTAACCTAAAAGATGAGGATTTCTGGAATAGGTTCCACCAGCATACAAAGTGGGCTGTACTGTAGAATTATGAGTATTCTTCCCACATCACTTAGGGCAAGTTGCTGATAATGAGCAAGAAACATTTGTTAAATATTTGTCAAGTAATGTGCCTGCTACGATGCCACATGCTTTTTTTTTTTTTTTTTTTTTTTTGCGGTACGCGGGCCTCTCACTGCTGTGGCCTCTCCCCGTTGCGGGGCACAGGCTCCGGACGCGCAGGCGCAGCGGCCACGGCTCACGGGCCCAGCCGCTCCGCGGCACGTGGGATCTTCCCGGACCGGGGCGGCTCCGGACGCGCAGGCTCAGCGGCCATGGCTCACGGGCCCAGCCGCTCCGCGGCATGCGGGATCCTCCCGGACCGGGGCACGAAGCCGTATCCCCTGCATCGGCAGGCGGACTCTCAACCACTGCGCCACCAGGGAAGCCCGATGCCACATGCTTTAAAGACTAAAATAATAAATGATGCTCATGATATTGACTTTCTTATTAAAGAAAATTAAACTCAAAAGTCAGAAGAAAGATCAGGAGAGTAATGATAGAAGAATGAACTTGGTTTTATGAAAAATTTACAAAGAAGTTCAGGGGCTCCCGTGACATGTGAAACTTGAAAAAAGGAGGGCCACTTGTATTATATAAATGCTCATGCCATCATGACTCTGAGCTCTTCAAATCCTGTCAGAGCAAGACATACAAATGTGACTTTCCAATCACAATGCCTAATTTGTCCTGACCCATCCTTGGTCACTGGTCGAATTTCTCATATCTCTGATACCATCCCTCAAATATAGGCTCATGATCACACAGTGAAAACTTCCTGTGCACAAAACTAGCTGGTCCAAGTGGGAAAGGACAGTGTGAGGGTAGCAGATATTCACACTGTGGCTTCTCTGAGTTAATGTCTACAGGTTGTAGGTGTTGTTAGGCATTAATTTAATGTCCTACAAACAGGGACAATAGGGGAGACTTACCCTTATATTGTCAAATAAAGAGCAATTCAATTACTTGAAAAGATGAAGACAGCACTTTCCTTTCTCACTGTGCTCCTTTCCTGCAGGAAGTTTATTAGTGAACATACTATTAAATCCCAGGAATAAGCTGTGGTACAGCTACTTTACCTACTTCACTTCCTTTACCGAGGAGAATATTTATTGTTTCTATAATATTATAGCAATTTGAACTCTACAATATTTCAACCCTTCTCAACTCCATTCTTGTTAGCACCATCCCCCAATCCATACCCTCTATTCTGTGCAAAAACCCTTGCTCTTTCTTATTAATGCTTTTTCTTCAACTCCCTCAACCTTAGTCCAAAGGGTCTCTTTTTAGATCTTACATTTTGTTTTGTTGCTTCATTCATAGCTCTTGACATTCATTATTATCTTCCAATGAAACACAGAAAGGGTATAAGGAGTTAAATGTTTTCACAAGCAAACCTATATTCCTCTCCCTTTGCAGGGGAGGGAAATTAATAGGAAAAAAAAAAAAGTGCCAGATAGAAGGCCTGAAATAAATGACCTGCACCACCCATAGCTGAATTCCACCTCTTCCAGAATGTTTCACAAGAGAGAATCAATAAAAGCTGAATCTGAAACACTGATGCAGTGTAGTAGCTAAACTCAGTGAGCTCCCAAGATAATCCTGTGTTCTCAGAAGCTATAAGTGCAAATTCCTTCACCTTTCAGGGGATGGGCTCACTACATGAATTGGCCTGTTTTTTGACCTCAAAATCCAGGTGGGACAGGGCTGGGGGTGGCAGAAGAAACTAAAGGGGAGATTTCCAGGCCATTTGTTCTAAACTGAGATACTCTGGCAGAGGGATGGACAGGTTGAGTTTCCATGGCCCTGAGCTGGGTCACACAGCTGGAGTCACACTTTGCTCAAGACAAATGTCTTTCACTCACCACAAGCAACACAAAGACTGTGAAAGAACACTGCCAAAGAACAGACCAATTGCCACTGGCCATTTTCATTATCTAGGCTACCTACTAAGGTAACCCTCATACAACCTGGCTGCTAAATTAGCCTTCATCTCAGTTTATACCTTTTTCCCTATTACCACTTGATTAAAATATTCAATTAAAATAGAATAAAGACCAAAATGAATGTTAGTGATACGAGGCTCGGTATCTTTATTTGTAGTAGAGGATTTAAAAATCACAACATGTTTGTTCTCTTTTATGATATTGTTGCCTTAGAGAAAAACACTCATTTGCATATTAGAATTTCATCACCATCACTAAAGAAGCACCCTTAAAAACACTGAGATTAAACTTACAAAAAGACCTCCAAAAATCTGTATTGGAGCAACTCAAGCGAATAGATTGAAGCATAAAATTAAACACATTTTAGATAGGTTGATTTGAGGACATTTAGTACATCTGAATAATATACCTGTCATCTTATTTTGAGTTCTTTAACCTTATAGAATTCTCTGAAATAGCACTAAATATAGTTGTGTATGTATGACACATTAAAAATGTACATATTTATTTTTGAAGCTGTATTTTAGCTGATTGTGAATTCCCCTTGAAAGTATTTTTTTTATAAAATAATGTTCATGCAATTTCTACCAAATGCATGGCATATGTTATAAAAAAATTAAATATCATGAAGGGAATTTATAAATTACTTCAACTGGCATATAAATAATCAGCTGATTAAACTCATGCATTTAATATGTATTTTACAACCAAATTTCAGCTTTTATAAGCACCCTGGCTTGGAAAAGCAGACCATTAAACTGCATTGGAGCTCTCATGACTCAAGTCCTAGTTCCTTATGAAAGTGTATGGACAATTTGGATGTACCGCTTGCATCTCATCTATAAATAGTTTCTCGCCATTTATAAATGCTTGTTATGGTGTAAATTATTATACATCATAGATAATTTTTCTCCCCATCCTGAATCACCAATGAAATTTCTAAACAACCTTTCGGTTGTCTAAACTAAAACAAGCAAACAAAAGCAAAGACAAAATGACAAACAAACACAACTTTATACGTGTTAACTATTCCTATCAATAACATATTTTTTTTTCTATTGCCTTGTCTTTTAAAGTCTTAAGTGCAAGAATGTTGCCTCCCCTCTCCTCTACCCCACCCCCTGCCTTAAGCACAAATTAAAAAGAACGTAAACAGACAACATAATTTGCCTCATCATAGCTCCTTGATGGTCTGATTTCCTGTGTGTTAAGAATGTTTCCTTTCCTGCATTTCAATCTCTATCCAGGCCATCTAATAATATAGTCTATCAGTTAATATACAGCCTTCCCAGATGAATATGATTCTCAAACAATGACAGAGAGAACTGTTTTTCCCTTACTGTGTGAGGCCCCAGAGGACAGTCAAAATCTCAACAACACTGTATTTTCTTTGCTTCTATAACATTCTAACAAATTTCTTCCCCTGAGATAATCTCATCTTTCCTTTAGATTTGTGTTTCTCAACCACCTGATGAATTTAGATTCTACAGAGATTTCCTTGTACTCCTAGGTTCTATCATGATCTGAAAAATAACTACTTTCTTGTTAGTAATCAAATGTTGGAGTTCTTGTGTTCCATTAGCACGTGCTTTGAGAATTTCTAAATTTCCATATTTATAACCTTGCAGATAACTAACAAAAGTATAAAGACTATTTATTGAGCTTTGCCTTTAAAGATATAAGGGCTAATATATTATTAGAGCCTCTCAGGATTCTGTCCAAGCCTTCGCTACCAATTATAGACAGAAGTCTTTCCAAGTAAAAACTTAATGAATAAATTGAAAGGAAGAGCAAAATGTTTTTCATCCACCAAAAATTCTTTGCCACAGTATTTATATGTTTGTACTTTTGTCTCAACTCAAACATTTTGGTGTCTTTATAATCTCTTGTTTAAATAAAGTCAACTCTTCCACATAAACATCCCCAAGTTCACTCAGGGTGATTCTTTTCTGCTGGAATAGGAATCATTATCTCTAAACATTCATTTATGTGTTGCTTAATTGGGTGTGGTATGGTTGTTGGCACTGTAATAGGAAAACTTCACAGTCTCTGACCTCTAGATGCTTAAAATCTAAGATGAAGTAAACATTCCAAAATATTACTGTGGACTCAAAGCATAATGGGCCATTTAAAATAATACCATGAACAAATTGACTGTCATTTTGACAGTACTGAGAACAACATATGTCCCTTCACATTTCAACTTCTGCTGGATCATTAGGCACAAGCTCGAACAATTCTAAGAAAAACTTATAAACAAAATTTTGAAATAAAAGTTGGATGTAAAATGTCAAGACTTACAAACACATTTTAGAGAATGACTTACTTTACAAAATGATTTGGTCCACACATTTCAAGTAATATATTTTTCTACTGGATTAAAGCTGACTTAAATATGTTATCATTTATAAGTAAAATTGATATGGGTTCAGGATTTGTTAGGAATGCCAAGAACTTACAAAGGGAGATCCTTCTTTACACTACAGGAATCTTTTATGGTAATCCCTGATCCATTATCTTGGAATAGTCATGATTTTTCAAATGCTGTGTCAAACTTTTGAGCCACTAGTAGCAACTTTTCCTTTTGACTAAACATCCTTGCATATCAACAACTGGACAGAAACACTTTTTACCAACCCCCCCACCTGCCCACCACACACAGGCAGTGCTTGTGCAAACAGACATTTCATTTAAAATAATATGAAAATCCAAGTAAAGCCTATGTTTCATTTTTATGAAGCCACGCCCACAAGTTCTCAGTTCATTTGCGTCGATAGTTATGGCATTGGGAGAAATTTTCTGTTGAGATTGTACTCCTGCCACATTACAGAGTCAGAATCCAGTATTCTGCAGCTGACCGGCCAGTGCCCACCAATTCTAGTCTCATTCAAGGAAATGGAGTACAGTCTAATAATGGCAGGTCTGAAAGCACATAACTACAGGCTGTAATCAAAGGTTTAAATGACCATTTATTTCATCTTGTCTGCCTGAGGAAATTCTTTACCAGCCAATTTTCTCCCCTTAGAATAAGAATATTTGCATGCTTGCAGACAAAGGTGACAATTTCAAATGATGTATATTCTCTGATGGTGAATATCTGCTTTTTAAGTACAGAGAATAGAGATCCAGTTATTATTATTATTGGATTTTATATATTGCTTAAATTAACTGCCAAGAAAAGCCTCCAAGAAATAAATTGCCTTTATGTAATATTACCTTTAATTTCTTTTAGCAAATGGGACACGAGGTCTAAGTGAGTTAAAGAAAATCAAGTAACAATATTTATGGAATACAATTTTCCATTGTGAAATGCCTAAAACACAAATATTTTGCAGTTAGTTTACTATGAATGTAGGATAGTAGGAGAGCCTTTTGCAAGACAGAGTTGATTTTTAGGATGGCTTACAGCAGCGGTCCCCAACCTTTTTGTCACCAGGGACCGGTTTCATGGAAGACACTTTTTCCACAAACTGGAGGGGGGAGGGGGAAGATGGCTCAGGAGGTAATGCGAGCAATGGGGAGTGATGGGGAGCGGCAGACAACGAAGCTTTGCTCTCTGGCCTGCCGCTCACCTCCTGCTGTGCGGCCGGGTTCCTAACAGGCCTCAGACTGGTAGCGGCCTGCGGCCCATGGGTTGGGAACCCCAGGCTTACAGGTTGCAACAAAAAGTTCCTGATAACTTTTAACAAGCAGACCTATGGGGTTGGCTAGTACTGGCTACTTAGCTTCTGCAAAGCTTTTATAACCATTTTGGAAACCAAATACTATCGAACAAAAGCTTTCCTTCCATTCTGTAGCCAACTTTCTGGCATTACATGAGCATCAGAAGAGCATTTTAAAGGTAAAACATCAAATATTTGACATTCCTATTATGAACAATATAAAATAAAATATTTTATAGTATCTAAATATCTTCAAAGGGTGAGCTCTAACCCATATACACTTACAAGGGTCAGAAAAGCAGGGTGATGAAATAATGCTGGAGTGAGGATTAGGTCTGGGGCAAGTCAAATACATTCTGAGTCTAATCTCTCTAGCTGTCAAAAGGGGATAATAATGCTGTCTCTACTGATCTCTTTGGGTCACTATAAGGATAAAAGCCTGGATGTGAAAATGCTTTAAAACGTAGACAATCTATATACATATTAGATAATACTATCATTTTCATTTTTCCCTACAATCCTATAGCAGGGCTCTGAGCAGGACCTATGTACTGTGTTTTTAATAAACACACAACTGGGAAGGAGAAGGTAGGATTTTAGATAGCTCTTTTTTTTGTTTTTCCCCACACTTGATGAGCTTCTGAGATACAGTCAGTCACCAAACTCCTCAGATACATTTAGCAGCATCAGAAGCAGCTGCCGCTGACAATCATGTCTGATTCCACCGGGGCTGTGGGTGTAAAAACATTGAGTCATTATAGGTGCGCCTGCCTCTCTTCATTCAAAGGATGAAATGAAAAGATGAAATTCACCAAGCCCAATGTTTTTAAAACAGAAAGAAAAGAGATCAACGAGGAAAGACTTCTCCCTCTAATTTGTAAGAGCAGAATTCACTTATATTGATAATTTAGTCATTGTTTTTTAATAGTCTGCTACTGTGCTAGGTATTGCCCCAGATTATACATTAAGAGAGCTGCTTAACTTTAAGAAACACATTGTTTAATAATAACAATATGGGGCATAATAATAGCATACAACTAACTCTATTTTCAGGTAGAACCTTGGTGACACGAGAGATAAACACCAAAGGCTACTGGAATTTTTCTTTGAAGGTAGATATTAAAAGGTTTTAATAAAGATAAAAAGATATTAAAGATAAATATTAAAAGAAAGATATTAAAAAGGTATTAATGAAGATGATAAAGGAAATGGAACGTGAGATAATTTTGAATGATTCCTAGGATCTTGGTAGGAGAAACATTAATAAAGACAGAGACTTGAAAGGTGGATATGTTCAACATTGTGAAGTTAAAATTGTTTCAGGAGTATCCTGCTAGAGTTTCCCTATCCTTCTACACCTGCATATATTTATGCAAAGTGCTAATGTTGATTCATTACAACAGGTGACATAGATAACCTACATTTAAAAATTTTTATTTTAAACTGGCAAATTGTACAGTAGAGTCCCTACTGATTAAAAATGAAACACTTTGGGGCTTCCCTGGTGGCGCAGTGGTTGCGCGTCCGCCTGCCGATGCAGGGGAACCGGGTTCACGCCCCGGTCTGGGAGGATCCCTCATGCCGCGGAGCGGCTGGGCCCGTGAGCCATGGCCGCTGAGCCTGCGCGTCCGGAGCCTGTGCTCCGCAACGGGAGAGGCCACAACAGGGGGAGGCCCTGTGCTCCGCAACGGGAGAGGCCACAACAGGGGGAGGCCCGCATACCACAAAAAAAAAAAAAAAAAGAAACGTTTTATTATACATGTAATACATGTTTTTAGAAAATTTAAAAAGCACAAATACACAAAATGAAGATCACATATAATTCCCCCACCCCAGAGCTGTTAACATTTTGATGTATGTCCTTCAAGACTATATCTGGATATCTAATGCACAGCATAGTGATTATAGTCAACAATACTGTATTATTAACTTCAAAGCTGCCAAGATTCTAGATCTTAATTGTTCTCACCACACACAAAAAATGATAATTATGTGATGTGATAGATGTGTTAGCTACTGCTGCAGTGGTAATAATACTGCAATGTGTAAATGTATCAAAACAACACATTGTACAATTTAAACTTATACAATATTATATGTCAATTATATCTCAATAACAAAATTAATTTTAAAATGAAAAGGACTATTTCTGTGTATATATATAACATATGCATTTATAATAAAAAAATGAACATTTTATACATATTTCTTTGTAATGTGTTTTTTTCACTTACCAGTATAGCTGAATAACTTTAAACAGCATTAAATACTCTACAACATAATTTTTAATGGCTCCCTGGTATACTATTATGCAGATTGTCCATCAGTTTATTTTATTTGTTTCTATTATTACATATCCAGGTTACTTTTATTTTCTTGTGTACATAATAATGCCATGATCACCTTTTTAGATAATTATGTAAACCTCTGATTATTTACTTAACAAATTCGAGAATTATTATTACTGGGCTGTTTGAAACTGGCTTCCAAGAGAGTTATTCTAATTTTCATTCCATCATCAACAGATTAGCCTTAACTCTATTCATGTTCTCTTCAATGTTGGGTATTTAAGTTTTAATAGTTTTTTCCTATTTACTATATGAAAATAACATTTGATTTATTTTCTTCAATTTTGTTTTTCTTTGAATACTAATTAAGTTGGATGTTTTAAAATTTATTACTTACTTTTTGTGCATGTGATATGACTAATCTCCCATTAAAATGTAACAAGTCCACTCTGGGTATTTTTTCATGTTTGTTTTTCCTGTAACCATCCTCTGGGTTTCTTCCTCTTCACTACTGGTAATATCTGGTTCATACTATCCAAGGAGACATTCTTGAATTTAGGATTTTGTGCACAATTATTCTCAAGGACTACAAAGGCTCTGAGATTTTACCTGACTTGAAAGTTAACAAGTTAACCCACTGCAGTTTCATGAACTCTGATTCTTAGGCCAGAGATGAAGGACGGCTCATTACTTGCAGCAAAAGCAGTAGTCAGAATATCAGCCGTTTTTGTGTGCTGTTCTGTGAACCCCATTTTCCACAGGGTAATGCAAAGAGAACTGGCGGGGGGAGAACGTGTACACACAGTGGGTTGTGTTAATGGAGAGGAATTCTGAGCACAGAGAGCCCCAGTATTTTACAAGGGGAGTAAACATTCCTGCCCTTTGCTCTTTATTACATTGGACAATGTATGTACCTGGAGGAAAAACCATAGGTATAATCTATGTTCCAAGGACATTCATGATAGAACTTGCTTGAAATGATAGACTGGAAAAAAAAGGTCAGTGTCTTGCTATGCAAGAGATGCAGCAGCGCAAATGACTCATGGAAAATTGTCTTCAAACATTATTCCTGAACGGGCAGAAAGAGAATAAAAGATTTTGCAATGGAAGGAAGGAGAGTGAATCAAGGGCATTCAGCATCCAAGCTTGATTTCTGACTCAGCCCTAACTGTGTACCCTCATTACAGAAACATATCAGCATAAAGAAAATAAATGAAAGGTGGGTCCTGATTAAACTGATTTCTGAAAACTATACTTTCAAAAAACGTTCAGTAGACAGTGATTTTTCACTTTATAAAAACAATTCTCTATAGAATTCTTTAAATATCAAGTTTTCCTAATATGATTAGAAAATAAATTAATCTAAAAAATTTTTTATACTTTTTTGTTTTAAAGCGTATTAGTTAAGAGGGTGTGCCCAGGACCAAACTGCCTCTGTTCAAATCTGGCTCAGTGTGCTTGGCTAACTTACTTGCTTAAGTTCCTTCTGCTGTAAAATGGGAATACTGATGGAATTAACTCCATTCTCATAGAGCTGGTGAAAGGTTTGACTGAATTAAGAGACATATAGTGCTTTTGACAGTGCCTGATACATGGGAAGTACCTTTATTTCTACCACCTAAAATATAGTCATTAAGGCGACGTATTCTCTTTGCTCTTTTTCTCTCTGTGTACAATAAAATATAAAATGTCTTCTTTTCTTGACTTAGAGGATAGAAGCTAAATGAAAGAAGCCTTTCAAAATCTAACTCCAATAAGAAATGGATTATCGTTTTATTCAAATTATAGGTTATTTCTAAAACCAGAAGAAAAATTATTAAGAAAGGGTTGATGAATTCCTAACGTTGAATTGCATCATCTATTATAACTTCCTTCATTTCTACAATTTTACATATTGTGCCAAAAGAGGACCACAAAAAAATAATGTATAGTTTACAAAGCTCAGTAACATACTATTTATTTATGCATAACAACCTTTGAAGCACAAAGATAGAGTACTAAAATATTCGTGGGGGACAGGGGGCTGCATGGTCTTCCTCTCCAGAATTTAATCATTATTTCTCCCTGGGTTACAACTGGTTCTTTTAAACCTGACAGTAGTGACTCTGGTCCTTTCCCAGAAATTCTAAACAAGAGGGAAAAGGTCATAGTTGAAGAAAAGGTCGTGAACAAAGAGGGAGGCCAACTAATGAAGAGTGGCTATTACAAAGACAAAGCCACTGAACAATAATTGGGGGAAAAGAAAGCACTTTGTACAAATTAACCTATACTTTTTTTTTTTTTTTTT
>NC_041225.1:66656785-66673847 GCF_002837175.3 Physeter macrocephalus
TGTTGCGGAGCACGGGCTCTAGAGCGCAGGCTCAGTAGCTGTGGCGCTCGGGCTTAGTTGCTCCGTGGCAGGTGGGATCTTCCTGGACCGGGGCTCGAACCCGTGTCCCCTGAACTGGCAGGTGGATTCTCAACCACTGTGCCACCAGGGAAGTCCCAACCTATACATTTTTGAAATTTCTATTATGTTCCTGAGACTAGTACTTTGCGGATGGAGAACGAAAGCTTTGTTTCCTTTCACCACCATCCCATTCTGTTATTATCATTGTGCCCGTTTTATAGAAGAGGAAATAAGACTTTTGGAGAACTTATGTGATTTGTTCAAGATCATGCAGGTAGAAAACAATGAATCCAGGACTTGAATCCCGGTATTAAAAAGCCAATTTTCATTATATTATATTGCTTCTGCTGACCCTGAATTTCAGCCAAGCACTTATTCCCCCAAAGCCTACATCACAAACGACTTAAATGATTTTCAGCCAACCCAACTATCAAATAAAGAGTAGCCTCATCTCCTGGTTCTCAGCCAGCAGAAGGATTCTGTTAAATTGGGGGGTGTAGCTGATGCTCTTGGTTGCATGGGGATCCCTCTGTTAATTTTGGCACCTACTGGGGTTTTCTTAGACTCTCAGACTGTGACTCTCTAAACTATTCAGCTGCACTCCGGGCTAAGCCCGTATCCTTAGGGAATAAAACAAAATCATAGATCAGGCTGTTCTTTTTATTTTGTCCTGGATATTCTCATTCTCTGAGTCCTCCAGATAAATCACAGGTAGAGCAACAAATCTATGGGGAAAAGTGATGGCATAAGTTCCATTTGAATAGCATTCTCTACCTTCTTTTCCACATTGTAACCACTATTCACAGTGAACTGTTGTTTAGAACATTTTTCTCTCTACGTAAAGCACCTGGTAATATACAAAGGAGTTTATTGTTCTTCACACATAACCATGGTGCTTCTTTTCTAAGAGTAGAAATAACTCATGGTGAACCACCAGTCCCCTACAGACATATTCATATCCCTTCACTTGGCTTATCCTTTGATAGAAATTATAGAACTAAAGTAGCTACTCTTTGCAGTCAATGTATTTGTTGCCATTTCACCTACTCACCCAGGCAAGAAAGCTAGTAGTAAACTTGGTCTGTTCCTTATTCTTAAGACTACATCTACCCTTTGCCCCACTCCATATTTAAAGAATACCTTCCACTTCTCTCAAAGGCACAAGTAACAAATATTCAAAGCTTTATAAAATCAGGTCAAACACATCTCCTGCTGAGATCTCAAACCTGACAAAATTCTGGAAAATAACATGTAGGTAATCCAGTAGAGGTTTTATTAGTCAAGAGTTTGTATGTACCTGTGAGTGTGTATATGAGAGAGAGAGAGAGAGAGTGTGTGTATGTGTGTGTGGCAGGATTGGGGGGAGAGGGACGGAGAAGAGAGATTAATTGATTTAAGATCTCTCCAGCGAATGTACTACTGGGTGTGCACCATTTATCAGGTATTGCACGAGGCACCAGGGATATAAAATGAACCACAAATAGACCCTGACTTTGAAGAAATTAACTCTTTGTTACATTTTAGTCAAAGAGGCAGGTGCAGAAATATGTGCTTTTACTATACCATCACAAGTACTAACTAGGATATAAATGTGCACAGGGTCCCATGGGACAGAGAGGAAGCTCACTCGGTTTCTAGGGATAAGTCTTCTTGAAGGAGGTGGTATTGGAAAAAATGGATGCACAGGAGTGATTCTGGAAAAGAAGAATGTGGAGGGTGTTCTAGGTAGAGGAAACAGAGGCATGGAAAAGCACAATGCATGTGAAAAAGCACAGCAATTCATAGTTATTAAGACTTAAAGCTTGGGACAAGAAGTGTTAGGAGATAAGGTGAAAAATGATTTGATGAAGAAATCATAGAAGACTGCACATGCATACTATTGATACAAAGCTTGAAATTTAACCTGTAGGTAATAAGGAATCATCAAAAGTCTTTAGAGTTGAGTGTGACAAAATCATATTTACCTTTTAGGTGGGCTTGTGAAGGATGGGATGGGGTTAAGATCATAGGCAGAGAACGTATCAGGAGGCTGATGAAACAGGGTCCAAAAAGATATGATGAGGGTCACTTTGGAAAAGGAGATGGTAATGGTGAAGACAGGAAGGTCTGTGAGGGGCACTGTATACAAATGGAGATCCTTTTTCCTGGGACACATGAAAGGGGGCCCCATCAGAGGGTATTAAGTACTGAATTGTGTCCCTCCCCAAATTCATATGTCGAAGCCCTAACCTGCAATGTGTCTGTATTTGGACATAGGGATTTTAAGGAGATAATTAAGGTTAAATGAGCTCATAAGGGTGGAGCCCTCATCAGATAGGACTGGTGTCCTTATAAGAGGGAGAGACAACAACCAGAGCCGTGGAGCCACTCATATTCTCTCTCTCACCCTCTCTTGCCCTGAACGCAAAGAGGAAGGCGGGATGAGGACATGGAGAGAAAGCAGCTGTCCTTAAGCCAGGAAGAGGGGCTTCAACAGAAGCCAACTGTGATAGCTGCTGCCTTGATCTTAGACTTCCAACCTCCAGAACTGTGAGAAAATCAATTCTGTTTAAAGCACCCAATCTGTGGCATTTTGTTATGGCAGCCTGAGCAGAGGATTTAGTTGAAAGACGTGAAATCTGGAAAACATGCACAGAGAAGACAGTAAAAGCAGTAACATAAAGTCCTGAATAAGCAGAAACTGTGAGGTAGAGAGGCGAGTAGAGAGAGCTTTCAGTTTATAGCTTCAGAGGATGAAACAGTGGATGTGTGAGTTCCTTGGACCAGGGAGTTCTAGAATAAGGAGCGATGGACATTTGTTTCTGAGGAGACTATTCTAGAGTTGGGATTGGATCAGCCAAACTGTTGTCCAATTACTATTGTACACTGAAATCTACTTCATTCCTGGAGGCTGTGTCACAGCCAAGTCTGTCCTTGTTTGCCTTGCCTCCCAGGGCTGTGTGACAGCCACGCCCCCTCCATCTTCCTGTATCAGCTAGAACAGGCCTTTTCTCTTGTACTCGGAAACTGCCAAACAAGCAGAGTGGGAGGAAGAGGAGGTGTCAGGATGAGCAGAATAGAAATAGTGACTACAGACAGACTCAAGAAATCTTGGGATGTGATGTGAGTAATCCAAGAAGATTTTGTAAAAAATATAAACGTTTCATGTTATCAACACAATTTATAACATCAAGAAACCTCCTGTGCATGGAATGAGAGTCGTCTATGTAAGAAAGAAAGGGTGGTGTGATGCTGTCTCTAAATGAAGGGGGGCTCTTTAAAAATAACACCATAAAATCTGTTTTTATTCACCTCTATAACAAACTGGCTCAGTTTAAATGCCAGGCTATAAAAGGTTTCATCCACGCTCTCAATACCTACTGACTGTGTGACGAGAAACGAAGGAAAGCTTTGAGTGCACTTTTCTTCAGCACCTGCCAACATGGCGCCTAGGCTTTTGGACAGAATTTCATAAATGGAACAAATGAAGAGAAACGATCTTTCCTTTACCTCTATGCCATTATAGCCCCATTGAGTTGAAGACAAGTAAGATTATAGGATTTACACAGTCCTTGTGGAGGAATTGGCAAGTAGATTATTCTTCTACCTCCTTAAAAATAGTTTCAATTTTGATCTAAGGCACATCTATGTGCATGTGTGTGTGTGTGTGTGTGTGTGTGTGTGTGTGTGTGTGTGTGTGGCAGGGAGGTGGCAGAGTTTGTGTGGCAGTGTTCCTCCTTTTGTCTTCCACAGTCATGCTTTCCACCTGTGCTTTTAACATCCAGATGCTACCATATTTTAATTATACTGATTAATCTCTGCAAAAGAATTACAAATGATAAACCAAGCTTCCCTCAAATTAGGTAAGTCAATCTGCTGAAAGGCAGAACAGTGAAATGGGACACCAGGCTAAAATCATTTAAGAGATGAAAATGTCTTCATTTGTTTTTGTTTGTGTGCTTTTAATTAAAGGTGACAGAACAACCCTTCACTACCAGTTCAGCAAGTGTGATGTGCAAAGATGAATGCATTTACAGCTGCAGGTAGCATTGCTGTTTTCAACATTACTACTCTCACTGTTGGGGAAACATCTGTGGAAAATAAGAAGAGAAGGGAGTTATCTTCATAAAGCTGAAAAGAGATGTTGAAAGAAACCTCTTGCCCATCTCCATCTTTAGAGAGCTTCGTGAAGAGGGCCACAACACTGTGTACTCCGGTTGTTTTGACCAGAGATTCCAAAAATACTCTGAAAAATCTCCCAGCATATCCAAATATTTCCTCTATGGCTCTCTGGCACACTTCTTTAGGAAAACACAAAATAAGAAAACAGAAAAACCTCTCACCTAATTCACCAAGTAGTATAATAAAATATTTTTTATCCCTGACCACACCACCATTTAGTCATTTTTCCTGAGTAAGGGAATTTTTGAAGCAGAGGGGTGAGGGCTGCTTTTGGCACTGGTGACCTGCCCTGAAGCTTTTTGAGTCCATGATTCTCAGTTCTATCTAAAAATGGAGATCTTACCACTTCCCGGGTATGTTATAGGATTAAATGATGTAATGTAGATGAAAGTGCCTTGAACATTTCTGTATGCTGATTTACTGTGAGTTTGTAGAGATAAAGATCCCAAAATGTTCTGTGCTCCAAAATATGAAGTAAATATTGCTTTTTCATTCGAGTATTTTATCTTATCTGTAACATTGCCTTCCCCACTCTTTTTTTTTTTTAAACATCTTTATTGGAGTATAATTGCTTTAAATGGTGTGTTAGTTTCTGCTTTATAACAAAGTGAATCAGTTATACATATACATATGTTCCCAAATCTCTTCCCTCTTGCGTCTCCCTCCCTCCCACCCTCCCTATCCCACCCCTCTAGGTGGTCACAAAGCACCGAGCTGATCTCCCTGTGCTATGCGGCTGATTCCCACTAGCTATCTATTTTACATATGGTAGTGTATATCCACCTCATTACAAATAACTCAGTTTCATTTCTTTTTATGGCTGAGTAATATTCCATTGTATATATGTGCCACATCTTCTTTATCCATTCATCTGTTGATGGACACTTAGGTTGCTTCCATGTCCTGGCTATCTTAAATAGAGCTGCAATGAACATTTTGGTACATGACTCTTTTTGAATTATGGTTTTCTCAGGGTATATGCCCAGTAGTGGGATTGCTGGGTCGTATGGTAGTTCTATTTGTAGTTTTTTAAGGAACCTACATACTGTTCTCCCACTCTTTTCAAGCACTATTTGCCAAGAGCTTTCTTTTTAGAGCAAATCAATGTCATATAGCAATTCCACACAAAACTTGTTTATATTAGTCTGATGCTAGTGGATAAAGACAAGGTCATCAGTTTGGGGTAACTTTTATAACATCATATGTTCGTCTTTTCAAGATATCTACTACCGGCAAAGTGTGTGTGTGTGTGTGTGTGTGTGTGTGTGTGTGTGTGTGTGCGATATGAGAGAGAGAGAGAGAGAAAGAGAGAGGGAGCGAGCACGTGCTCAAGCAAATGCGCACCCCTGAGAAGGCCTCCTCAAATCAGAGATAAGATTACTTCTGAGAATAAGATAAACATTTAAACCTAACAGTGATGGTAAGCATGGTTGCCATCCATTGTGTGCCTAAAATGTGTCCTAGCTACAAGATTACAGTGTAGAAGTGTAAAACAGACAAGTAAACTCAGCAGTTTCCACATAAGCACCATGATACGGGCTTGATTGGTCATGAAAAACTTCTCAGTAAAATGCTACGTAAGATAACTCCTTGATGGATAATAGGGTGATGGAGATATGTGGGAGTGGAAAAGTAAGAATGCAAGGGTGGGAATGGATTGGAGGAAAAAATGGAGAACATTACAGGCCTGCAGGTTAAAAATTGTTTTTCTAAGTAATTTCATACATTCCAGAATGGCTAAAGGTTTAAATTACAATTTTACATCTTTTATACATTTTCATATTTTCCTACATAAATGCAGACCACTACAATTTTATTTTTTATTTATTTATTTATTTTTTTTGCGGTATCTGGGCCTCTCACTGTTGTGGCCTCTCCCGTTGTGGAGCACAGGCTCCGGACGTGCAGGCTCAGCGGCCATGGCCCACGGGCCCAACCGCTCCGCGGCACATGGGATCTTCCCGGACCGGGGCACGAACCCGCGCCCCCTGCATCGGCAGGCGGACTCTCAACCAGTGTGCCACCAGGGAAGCCCCAGACCACTACATTTTTATATACATACTGCTGGGACCCAAAACCTGATTCATGGCTGCCAACTCCTCCACATATAGGCAACAAGAAAAAAGGGCAAATACCACATAGCTGTGACATCCAAAAAGGCTCCTTTCTATTAAATGCAACCATGAAATGATAGGGTTTAACAAAGATTCATTGAAGTCTCATCTTTCAAGCACAATACAAGTTTAAATAGATTCCAGCTCCATTCAATCTCAGCTACAGGGCAATCATTACTGTAACTAACTCCTACATCTTTCATCTTTTGACAATGAAATTAAAATACTGCTTCATGCTACAGTAGGAAAGAACACTCTAAAATAAATAATCCCGAAGTTGAAAAAAAACTGAAAATAACAGCACTGTCTTTCTGAGACAGTGGGCGGCAATGTAAATGAGTGGAAGCTTTGCGTACAAATAGAATAAACACACACTGATTTGGAAGGAATACAGCAAGAAGATTTCAATTAAACTATGGACAACAGATAGTTCAGAATCCGAAGCCACAAGTAACCAATTTAGGTAAAAAGAAGAATATATTTCCTGAAAGCACTGGTACGGTGGGACAGTATGGAAGAAAGTTGCCATTTACCAGAGATGCCCAATTACAGAAAAGTTAACAAGACGTGGGCCTTACCACATATGGTGAGATGGAGAAGGATGATTTTAGAACATTAAGTTCTCCCTGCTCCTAGTCTGGATGGATGGGGATCCTAGAATTTCCAAACTGTGTCCCTTAAAGAGAATGGGTAGTTTTGCAAGCCAAGGAAGGATCAGCTCCTTTTCGGCCCATTGTTTTCTGTGTCTGTGCTATTGATGATGACACATTGGCCTCTCATATTTCTGTAAACCTGGCCCTTTGATTTTTCCTGCAGCGACGGCCCAAAAGGCTCCACCGAAGAGTTGGATATCTGCTCTTAAATTTATTCACCCCTCATCATTTCCAGAAAGAAACCAGGTCTACCCATCCCATGTCTTTCTAATGATGAAGCATGCCCCCATTTAGTTCATGCAACTCCTTCCCTTTACTACTCTGTTCATCCTCTCTTGTGAATCCAATCTTAACCCAAAGAAAACTAGTAACATTTGGAATTGGCACTGCTTTAATAACTCAGTAGAGATAATCATCTCTTCTATCACTTGAAGTTTCCTTTTCCTTAGATGTTTCCTATGTAGATTTTGGATTCCCCAAACATCCCAATTCAATCAGTCATTCACATTTACATAAATAAAAATAAAGCCAAAAACACAAGAGAAATGCTATTTCTAGAAGGTATTATATTATCCACTAAGAAAACTCACTTGCTTGTCCTTTGGGAACAAACTCAGGGTATAGATAACTGTTACTTGATTTTTGAGCTTTTATTTTTGGGGGTTAGTTTTCTAAAAAAGACAAAATCTCAACAGATAAAAGAGGAAAACAGTAACTGAGTCTAAGTTTATGCTGGTATTTCTTTCAGCAGTAAATGCAACCAAAATGGGTTAAAACAAAACAAAAACAAAAAAAAACTCTCAAAAGTGAAGCATGAGCAAAAGCTTTGGAGAGCCAGACTGCAGTTTATAGCTATAGCTAAATGTGACTGTGAATGCCTTACTAACAGTGAAATCGGAAATTGGAGAAATTCCTTTGTGGGATAGAAACAGTCAAAATACTAGAGCAGATTCCAAACTGCTTGCTACCAAAAAATCCTAGCTTTGCCTATAAATAGATCTATGGCTCTTCTCCGTGCAGGGGAGATGTGGTCTTCCATCCCAGGGAGAATAATGGTTAGCTTTCTCAACTCTCATAACAGAATGTCAACAGCACCATTTGCTCATCTGGCTTCTAAAAGACGCATATGGACTCATCTTCTCGCCCAGATTCCCCTCTCCTTTTGGGGCTTTTCCCTTCCGTTTGGTCCTTGGATGCACTAAATTTGCCAAATGCACACTGGAGGCCGCTGAAGAACAGCTTAGTAATGAATTGAATTCTTATCTATTAGGAAGGTTTCCTTAAAAAAGAAGTCCCTGCAGCGTATTCAACTTGCACAGCTCCAATTATACACCTCAGACTGGTAATTTAGAAGTTATTTCAAAATTAAGAACTTTGTTAATAAATACTGCTGCTTAAAAATTAGAATTATACTCTTTATACCAAATTGCAATCTCCATGTGTCTTTATCTGTTTGTATTAATTGAAACAGAAGGATCTGGGTCTCATTTGTTGTTCAGAACCACAAAGAAACCTCTAGAAACAAACATTTTTGTTGTTTTTGTCCCATATAGGTTTAAAATGTGCTCTGAAAGCACAGTACTGTCACAACTGAGATGTGGGTGGGCATTATGAATAATTAAGTGAGAGTGCAGAAAGAAGCACAGATTAAAGAAGCAGAAGAATTTCTTAAAGAATATATGAAGTCCCATTCCATTTGAAAAGTAGTATTTTGGCAAAACATTAGTGAGGGTCTCTATAGCTAATTAGCTGAGTGACTTTGGGCAAGACATAATCTCTCTGGAGATTTACGTAAAATTAGAAGTATGTGTGAGAAAACTGAAGTTGGAAAGGATGGCAAACAATTGAAAAGTAAAGAAGTTGAACATAAATCTTGAATATATGATCATTAATTGAGTAATAGAAGAAAAATAATAAAGACCATATTATTGATCTTTGTTTAATTTTCTATCTTTTCCAAAAGATTCTAAGTCCATGAGGCAGGAATCATATCTATCTAGATCACCATTTTATCACCTGTGACTAGTACAGTGCAGATTATGCATTGGAGGAAAGACTAAATGAGTTTTAACTGTATTATCTGGTACTATTTTACCATAATGGCCTTAGCTTTCAGTTCTTTGTTAATATAGTAGATGCATTTGTATCCTCTGTAACATAAAAATGGAAAGGGATGACAGTGGTAATGGTTGACTATATAAAGGAGAAGATTAAGTCTTGCATAAGAAATAAATTTCTTGAAATACTATTGATGGGAAAAATAGATATAAACTCTTCCATTATACTGAGAGTGAAGACTTATATCACAAGGAAAGGGTCAATGGTTACTTAAGATCAAATGAAATAATATCATATCATATACAAAAGATATTCCATTTGGGGGAGCAATAGATTAGGAGTTTGGGATTAGCAGATATACACTACTATATATAAAATAAACAACAAGGTCCTACTGTATAGCACAGGGAACTATATTCAGTATCCTGTAATAACCCATAATGGAAAAGAATATGAAAAAGAACCTATATATATATTCTTACATATATGTGTTATATATATATGTGTTACATATATGATATTCCACTTAATGAACATGGATTACAAAAGTTAACTTATTTAAATTCTCAACAGTTCTGTGTTATAGATACTATACCCATTTTAAACAAAAAGAAATGAAAACATAAGAAAGTTAAGTGACTTATTTAAAGTAACATAAGCTATAAGCAGGAAAACTGGGATTTGAGCTCTGCTACCAATGGTTTTAATGTCAGCCCTCTTTCCAGTACACGTCTCATATTAATTGAAAGTCTACCAACTACCAGATGTTGAACTGAGCACTCCTTGGGTAGGAAGGCAAAGTGAATATTAACATCAATTAATAAGAGATGTTTCCCTCCAACAAGTGTAAATAATGTAGGATAAAAATACATTTTGAGAGGTTGATATAATTTTTATCCTGAAGGAAAATCAAGGTTTTTTAGAGATCTAACATCTACTTATAATAAAGGAATTATGTAAAAACCAACAAAAACAAGCTCCTTAAAATTAATGCCTGATGAAAGCTCATAATAGTTAATGGCATGAGTAAAAGTGCATGATCATCAATGGTATGGAATTTCTAGAGAAAGAAATTATGCCTGGATAAGACAGAAGGCTTACAGAATCTCTCAGTTGTGTGATCACTGATGATATAGTAATGCTCACTGAGTTAATACTACTATTCCTCTGTTTTGGCATCTTCATGTTTAGTGGGGGACAGCGGAGCCACCTTTGATGTTAGGTTCCACTCAGCCTTCACCAAAGGTAAGGAAGGGAGCTGAGTTTTATGAGCTAACCCTTCAGTATGAAAGTAGAGGTTTAAGTTAGAAGGACTTTCATTCATCAAGAACTGCTACCCTAAAACCCCCAAAGAATTATGCAAACCTTTATAATGTCCCCTTGTCATTCCTTGATTTTATTATCATGGGAATTAGTAGAAAATCCCTCAAATACAAAGGTTCTGTTCTTTCAAATATATTGATATAAAGGAAGAGGCAGCTGAAGAGACCTTCCTGCTTCAAACTAGGCTTGGGAGGGAAATAGAAGATTAAAACAAACAAACAAACAAACAAACAAAAACAAACCTGAGAGGGACCTATTGGATGAGCATAGCCATTGAGTAAGAGGAAAATACCCTAAATTGCTGGGACTTCTGGGCAAGATAGAAAGAATGTACAAAAGAATCAGAACCCCCAAAAGGCCCTGAACCTGAGCAGCAGAATTATCCAAGATGATTTACATGCAACAGTTTTGTGTGTGTGTGTTTTTTTTTAATCAGCAGAATTTTGCAGCTTATATTTCCGTGATATAGAGCAATGCCCATCTAGGGACAATTTTGAGACCCTGGAGACATCTGACAATGTCTGTAGACATTTTTGGTTGTCACAACTTGGGGTGGGGCAGGTATGAAAGTGCTTCTAGTATATAGTAGATTGACACAGGGATGTTGCTACACATCCTACAATGCACAGGACAGTCCCTACAACAAATAATTAACTAACCCCCAATACTGCCAAGGTTGTGAAACCTTGGAGTAGAACAGGAACTAGAATCAAATCCTGTTTTACAGGATCTTTTCAGATTTCTTTGATTCATCTGACTTAAACAGAGCCTAACTAGCAAATTTCAGGAGTGAACTGTTACAAAGTGCATCATTTGTCAGCATCAAATTCACAATCCTCTTTCTTATTTAAAATCTACCATTAGCTATTTCTCTCCCAAAAGGCTTCTACAATTTAACAGTCAGGACATGTTATGGCTGTGAAATAGATGTCCCTATCATCCTGCTTTAGATGGGAAAAGAAACTTTCTGCATTGTTTATAAGTCATAAAGAATTCTAAATATCTCCCACTCAACACATTCAAGCAAAACGATGGTATAATATCTGTGCTGGGTAGCACTCTTTCATGCCATTATGTGCCTTGTGAACCAACCACAGGTAATGCACAATCTTCCTTTAATCAAATCTGCATTGTAATTTCTATAAAAAAATCAATTAAACACAATAAGTAATTACTTATTTTTTATCACAGCATAATTTACTTTCCCAGAACAGCAGCATGAAAATGTGAGGAAAGATCTCATCTCTGTCAGTGTATTTAAATAAAGTATGCATATTTTTAAAAGAAATGCAAAGGAAACACCACCAAATGTACAATATATATACATATAATGCACCATCTACCTCAACTTTATGGATGTGGTAATATGGTTTAATAGCAGAAGCCTATAATATTTTTGAAACTTTAAAAAAAAATCTAATATTATGCCTGAAAACCTTTCTCAGACTCTTACAGTAAAAATATAATTAGGCAACAATTTGTTCATCAACCTCATCACATCAGTTTTATGAATGACCCATTTAGGTGTCAAATAAACCCTAAAAAGCAATTTCTTCCAAGCCTCACAAATTCCTCCTTCTTTACATTTCCATACCTATCTCTACTCATTATAATCATCAAAGAATTTTATTAACTACTTGCTTAGTTTGGAGTTGTTAGTTTAGGAGACTAACTCAGTGTCCTTCCAGCTGGGCTCTCCAGTCTTTTCACTCAAATTCATCCTACACTGTGGACCAGTGGTTCCCAAACTTGAGCGGCATCAGATCACTTGGATGTCTTGTTTTAGTAGGTGTGGGGATCTCAAAATATGCAGTTCTAACAAGGTCTCCAGTAATGCTGATGCTACAGGTCTAGGGACCACACTTTTAAAAAGCCAATTTTCATCATTATGCAGTAATCTATATGCACTCTTACCCACTCTGTCAGAAGCATTAGTTTGTTTTTCTTTTATTTTTATGCTATCAGTCTCTTTCCTCACTAGGAAACTAAAATTAATCCTCTCTCCCTCTCTTTTCCTCCCTCCCTCCCCTTCCTTCCTTCTCTCTCTCCCTCCCTCCCTCCCTTCTTCCCTCCTTTCCCCCAATTCCTTCCTCCCTCCTCTTCTTGCTCCTCCTCCTCCAGCTCCTTCTTTTCCTCCTCCTTCTCTCTTTCTTGTCAGATTTTATGTCTTTGCTTATGTTGTTTCTTATACCATTCTATAACTCTGATCTCTTTCTTTTTTAAAAACTTTTTATTTTATATTGGAGTATAGCTGATTAACAATGTTGCGTTAGTTTCAGTTGTACAACAAAGTGATTCAGTTATACACATATATGTATCTATTCTTTTTCAAATTCTTTTCCCAATTAGGTTGTTACATAGTATTGAGCAGAGTTCCCTGTTCTATAAAGTAGGTCCTTGTTGGTTATCCATTTTATTTTTTTTTAATTTGTTTTTATTTTTATTGGGCTCTAGGGGATGGGCTGGGAAATATCTCTGCAAGTTATGCCCTACTAGGGAAATGTCCATTCTAATTTTCCTGGGATAGCTTTTGGAGCTTTTTCTTTTTCTTGGTGCTGCTGCTCTTGCTGGCAGCAGCCTCTTCAGGTCCACTGCTGAGTGGCTCCTCCTTGGAAGAGAATTTCCTCTTTTTCTTGGGGACCCTCTTGTTTCCTGATTCTTCAGGGTCACTAACTGGTTCCTCTTTGGAGAAAGATTTCTTCCTCTTGGGAAGACTTCCACTGCCAGCTGTCTCTTCAGGATCACTACTAACCAGCTCCTCCTTCGGGTACATGTCAATCCCAAACTCCCTAACTATCCCTCCCCTCCACCCTTCCCCCCTGGTAACCATAAGTTCATTCTCTGTTTCTGTTTTGTAAATAAGTTCATTTGTATCATTTTTTTTTAGATTCTGCATATAAGCTATATCATACAATATTTCTCTTTCTCTGTCTGACTTATTTCACTCAGTATGACAATCTCTAGGTCCATCCATGTTGCTGTAAATGGCATTATTTCATTCTTCTTAATGGCTGAGTAATATTCCATTGTATATATGTACCACATCTTCTTTTCAACTCCACATTCAAAGCTCACCTTTGCCATGAAACCATCCCTGATTCACCTGACTTAATATAAATCTCTCCTCCATATGCAACCACTCAATACTTATATACTCACTTTTAAGTTGCTCCTTTGTACTCCTTGGTACATTACTTAGTAAATTATAGTGTTTGTGTATGCCTATGATGAATGACCCTAATTATATTATTATATTGTTTATTATATACATTGTCCCTTGTTCATGACAATGTCTGCTAGAATGATTGGCTCACAATCCGTCCACAATAAATATGGTTAGCACAAAATTATAGTGAGTCAGAGTGTGCAAAGCAGTATTCTCTCAGCCAATGACCCAAAGTTCAAAAGATATCTAATTAACACTACAACCAAAGCCACCAGCCAAGTCTGGAGGATATCAGCTCTAAAGCACAATGCTGCTTTACGTTCCTCAGGGGCTGCTGATATTATCCCATTGATGGGGTAACTGTATGGGAGAAAGGTTAAATGAGCTTGGTCTGTTGTGGGGCTGTCTGCAGGACTATCTCTAACAGGGATTTCAGAAACTGTTCTAAGCATGTTTAAACATTCCTAAAATGGCCACTGTTGATAGAAAAAAGAAAACCTCCTAAAGTTAATTTTTATGCTTCTTTAATAGCCTGGTTTGCTCTAACTCATAAATGAGAAAATTTTTAACTATTCTGTCATATTTGCTGTGTCACTCAGTATAGAACAAAAGCAATTTTGGAATGAAGACCTTGTGGTCACACAGATGATGCAGGTGTCATAAAAAAATAGAACACCAGGTTAATCCAAGTTTCCCTGGTGTTTTTACCTGCTCCCCACCTCTCCCCCTCCCTTTCTCCGCCCCTCCCTCCCTAGCTCTCTCTAAGATCTAGATGGCTAATAGAAGATCAATTCTCTCAGGGCTATAGGAAAACTTCACACATTTTCAGTAGCTGTTAAAGAGTTTGGTCTTCCCCAGGTGCTTCCACACAAATGAAGTAACAGAGGAACCCTTTGAGTGTTAAGGAATTTCTGTGAAGGTGTCAGCATTTATATTTAAAATAGATAACTAATAAGGACCTACTGTATAGCACAGGGGACTCTACTCAATACTCTGTAATGGCCTATATGGGAAAATAATCTAAAAAAGAGTGGATATATGTATATGTATAACTGATTCACTTTGCTGTACACCTGAAACTAATACATTATAAATCAACTATACTCCAATAAAAAAAAAAGTTGCTGATCAGATCTAAAGGCCCAATGTCATAATTACTTCACATTTAAGAATCAGATTTTCTATTTTCCTTCTTTATTTATAACCATGTCATAAATCCATGTGTTTGTGGATTTTTTAGTTTCTTTTTTTTTCTTGATTGGTTCATAATTTGATTTATTGTTACACGGAAGCTTAGGCTACAGATTTTTTTGTATTTCTAAATCATGGACATAATATTAGAAATGTAGTAATGGCACTTACAACAAATTCTGAGTTTAGTTAGACAGTGGTTCTCAACCAGGGGAGATTCTGTCCCCCAGGAGACATTTGAAAATGTCTGACAACACATTGACACTGTGTATCTAGCACGCAGAGGGCAGGTATGTTGTTAAACATTTTAAAAGCACACAACAGCCCACTCAGCAAAGAATTAACCAGCTCTAAATGTAAATAATGCTGAGGGTACATCAGAGCCCTGGTATATCACAGGTACTACATGAATGCTAACTTCCATTAGTTCAAATATATCTTGGCTATAAGATTTTGGCAGAGAAAGTGATCAATCTAAGACATACTTCCTCTATGAAAATGTACAGAAATTCCCAGTGTAAGCTAACAGACCAGTTTTGTTACATATAAATACCTAAGTAATCACGTTCCTCTGCCCATATGAGAATTCAACTATTTAAATATTTCCTTGATATTTATCATTTACTTTAGGGGGGCTGGACGAAATTGTGCATTAAAAATAGATATATCCTGTTATTCCACTAAATATTTACCTGGAGCAATAAAGCAAACCCAAGTTGATTGGGAAGTACCCAATAAACAGCTGACTTAGAGAAAAGGAGTAATAAAAAGAATTTGGGAAAAAATAAGCTATATTTAACCTCTTAGAAGACTCCAATAACAGTAAAAATATTCATGAGCTTTGATGTTTTGACTTGAAAAATTTTGATCATTAAAACTCCAAACAAGTATTTTCCTCAATAATAAGTCAAAAGTGCATATATTGTTTGAAAACTACTTTGCATAAATGGAATACACTTCTTTTCTTAACCAGGGACTGCTTCTTAAATCTGCTTTTTTTCAAGTCTTAGAGGATGTACAAATACTTCATACAAGCAACTGAGTTTCAGCACCACATAAAAAAGGAGTGATGACTTTATATGTGTCTCTCTGATCCAGGGCTTATTTTCTGAACCACCCATCATTTGCCATGGACTGCTGAAACTCTCTGACTCAGCCAGTTAACACTGTACATTCTATCTTCACCAAGAAAACTGGAACATTTAGGAGGGAAAGCTAAACAAGGACATCATTTTCCCCACAAAATAAAGTCCACAGGAGCCATGTACTGACTGATATTTCTGTACAAATTGGTTAGGCCATATCAGATACTACCCCAAAGCTAATTCTGTATCTCAAATGCTATAAAATTACAAGTCTAGATGAGCTCTCTTTTGAATAATAGGTTACAAAGCAATTAAAAAGAATTTTTAGGTATGAAACAAATTCAAATTTTAACCTGTAATATCAAAAGATTAGAAGATCTTGATAAAATAATTTGAGAAGCATTTTCTACAATGGTACTTTAGTTGTTGGCAGCAATTGCTGAGAATTTGTTATTTTTACTTCTTTATTGGTATAGTGTATCTAAACACCTTGGAACAATTCTATCTATCTATCTAACTATCCATCCCAGTAACTTTTTCTCTTGTGGGGCTTGAAAAAATTAATATAGATGAATTTCCTCTGTTCATTTATATATGCAGTGAGATGATACTAAAAATAAGTTTATTTGATAAATAAATGAGTTACTTTTGTACTTTGTTTCAAGAAACATATTAAGTTTCACCAAAATCTTGTGCTATGTTTGGATTCCTTGAAGAAGCAATTTTTGAGTTGATATTTGAAGGAAAGGCAACAATTTTATTCCTATAATAATGGCAAAGTTGAAAGGCACCTTGACCTGAAGAAACACCTGCATTTTTTGGGGGGGAAGGGAAGGGGCAGACTGAGCCAACAAGCAGAAGGAGGGAGAGTGTATGAGAATATTCCAGCAAAGCCACCTGAAATCTGAAATGAGCTGGGAGGATGTGTTCAGCAAATAATATTAGTTTAGGAAATACTTGTTGGAATTAAGCTCTAACTCTAATTTTGTGACACTTCCAGATATCCTCAAATTCATACACGCACACATATGTCCACACACACACAAACGAACACACACACTCACATGCATGAGAATTTAATTTTTTATTTAAATTTACTTACATTTAAAAGATGCTCGGCTTCCCTGGTGGCGCAGTGGTTGAGAGTCCGCCTGCCGATGCAGGGGACACAGGTTCGTGCTCCGGTCCGGGAAGATCTCACATGCCGCAGAGCGGCTGGGCCTGTGAGCCATGGCCGCTGAGCCGATGAGT
>NC_041225.1:66673869-66685117 GCF_002837175.3 Physeter macrocephalus
GCGGCTGGGCCTGTGAGCCATGGCCGCTGAGCCTGTGAGTCCGGAGGCTGTGCTCCGCAACGGGAGAGGCCACAACAGTGAGAGGCCCGCGTACCCCCCAGCCAAAAAATAAAAATAAATAAATAAATAAATAAATAAATAAATAAATAAAATAAAAGATGCTGTGTATGTAATTTGTGGAAATAAATGACAGAAGTGAATGCTGAACAATAATAACTGTACAAAAAGTCAAGTCACTATTTTATGACTCTGACTCCTGAGCAGGAATACAGACTGTTTTAATCTTGTCATTTTAACCATTTTACTTTGATCCATTGCTTGTATTGGCTTCAAAGATATTTTGACTTTTGTAATGTATGCAAACATACCATCAGAATTTATAGAAAATTTTCTTGAGTGACTTTCATTAAACTAAATTAATAAATTGCTTAATTTTCTACACAAAAAAGGTTCACTTCCAATTTTTAAATTTCTCCTATTCTTTAACTATGATTATCATGATCAATTATTTTCTATGTAAATTTTATAACAAATTTAAGTCACTAATTAGTTTTGTCCACATCAAAAAATTTAATTATTATTATATCTGGCATTGTGAGATTTTTGTTGTAATTGTTGTTAACACTTCTATCAAACCCAATTTTTCTGAGTCAAGTTTTTCAGATATCAGTTTCAATATAAAAAGTTACCTATTATAAGTGTTAATTGGTTTTAATAATTTATATGTTGTTATGTCTAACGACAGCATGTATTGTGATTTTTTTTTTTTTTCTTAGAGTAAAGGGTTTGGTAAAAGTTCCACATTTTGTATAGATTTCTTGGGAAAAAAGTCTAAAATTAAAAATTTCTGCTCTGCAAAAGATACTGTCAAGAGAATAAAGAGAAAAGCCCAGAGCGAAAGAAAATATTTGCAAAAGACATATCGGATAAAACACTGTTACCCAAAATAAACAAAGAACACTTAAAAGTCAACAGTAAGAACACAACAAGATTTAAAGAGGCCAAAGACCTTAATAGACACTTCACCAAAAAAGATATACAAATGGTGGGGGCCTCCCTGTGGCGCAGTGGTTGAGAATCTGCCTGCTAAGGCAGGGGACACGGGTTTGAGCCCTGGTCCGGGAAGATCCCACATGCGGCGGAGCAACTAGGCCCGTGAGCCACAACTACTGAGCCTGCGCGTCTGGAGCCTGTGCTCCGCAACAAGAGAGGCCGCGATAGTGAGAGGCCCGCGCACCGCGATGAAGAGTGGCCCCGGCTTGCCACAACTAGAGAAAGCCCTCGCACAGAAATGAAGACCCAACACAGCCAAAAATAAATAAATAAACAAATGTGGGGTTTAAACTACAAACGGAAGGGGCTTTAGCTCACTCTAAAAAAAAAAAAAGATATACAAATGGCAAATAAGCATGTAAAAAGATGTTCCACATATTTCATCAGGGGAATGCAAATTAAATGAACGAGATACCACTACACACCTATCAGAATGGCCAAAATCCATTGGCAACACCAAACTCTGGCAAGGATGTACGGCAATAGGAACAATCATTCACTGCTGACAGGGATGCAAAATGGTGAAGCCACTTTGGAAGACAGTTCAGCAGTTTCTTACAAAACTAAACACACTCTTACCATATAATCCAGCAATCTTTTACCGAAAAGGAGTTGAAAACTTAACATCCACACAAAAACCTGCACACGGATGTTTGTAACAGCTTTATTCGTAACTGCCCAAACTTGGAAGTAACCAAGATGTCCCTCATAGGTGAACAGATAATTAAACTGTAGTACATCCAAACAATGCAATATTATTCAGCACTAAAAAGAAATGAGCTATCAAGCCATGAAATGACATGAAGGAATCTTAAATGCATATTACTAAGTGAGAGAAGTCAATCTCAAAAGGCTAACTACTGTATGATTCCAACTATATATTTTATAACATTCTGGAAAAGGCAAAACTATGGAGACCCTAAAAAGATCAGTGGTTGCCAGGGTTATAGGGTAGGGAGAGATGAATAGGCAGAACACAGAGGATTTTTAGGGTAGTGAAACTATACTATGGTGGATACATTTCTCTCAATTTTGCTGTGAACCTAAAGCTGCTGTAAAAAATAAAGTTGATTTAAAAAAATCTTAATTAGATAAAGAGATAAGATCTGTGTGTTTAGTAAATTTTAAATGGCAGGACTAAACTCTAAGGCCAAACCATACTACCACATTAGACCTTTGACCCAAACTACTTTCTTTGTCCTTTAAAAACAAAAACAAAGCTGAATTCTCTGAAAGATTCACAGAAAAAAACTCCATTTATATAACAGCTTGGTTCCTAAAAGATGCATGAGTCTAGTTTTGGTAGTGTTTCTGTATTTGTATTTTCATTACTTTAGGACTGTGTTTGATTTAATGGAAACTACAGCCAAGATTTGGTAAAGCAATAAATCTTTCTAAAGATAGAAATAATTCTTGATATAACTTTTGAAGAAATGTAAATTTTCTTGTATCGTTACCTTAAAATGAAATCAAACAATGCCAATACCTTGGTTTTATGGGTTCTGTGTCTTGTGGACCCTCCAAAGCAGAGATAGCTGAAGGTTTTTAAGTCCAAATGTCACTATTATACTGACACCAACCTATAACAAGAATACTACAATCTTTTTTTCTTTGAGATTTTGATAATTTGATATTTATGTGCAAAGAAAAAACAAACCCAACAAAATGAAATAATATACGATACAGAATTACAAGATCTTCTCTATCATACGTTGTTATTGGTTGAGCTGTGTCCCCCAACAAAAAATAACCCTCAGTACCTCAGAATGTAACCTGTATGCAGATGGTCAAGTTAAAATGAGGTCATTAGTGGTGGCTCTAATCTGATTGTTGCCCTAATAAAAAGAAGACATTTGGACACAAAGACATACACACAAAGAGGGAAGACAATGTGAAGACACACAGCAAGAAAGCCATGGGAAGGCTGAGGATTGCAGTGATGCATCTACAAGCCCTGGAATACCAAAGATCACCTGCAAACAACCACATGCTAGAAAGAGGCAAGGAAGGATTCCCCTACAGGTTTCAGAGGAAGCATGACCCTGCTTTGATTGATTTCAAATTTCCAGTCTCCAGAATGGTGAGATAATAAACAATTTCTGTTATTTAACCCACCCAGATCTTGGTACCCTGCTACAGCAGCTCTACGAAAAAAAAAAAAATACACAACTTTTTACAGTGGTAAAATTCTAATACAATAAGAATAAACCTACTTTTCTGCTTCCTCTTCTTGTAAAGTCTGCCAGAGACTCATTTCCTCTGATTTGATTACATTTACATACAATTTTAATTAAAGAACTACTAATAAATGTTTTAAGTACAGGAAAAAAAATATACTTAATGAAGAGATTATCAATGATGATGATTTGACAAGTCTTTTTGTCAGAAAAACTTCATTGAGATATTTATTTATTTTTCTGTTCTAATATCACAGAGAAAACTAGGGGAGATACTCATTCAAACCCCATACATACATCATGAACTGAGCAATGAATCCTTCACCATTGTAGGTAGGAGCTCATAGATATCTATTCCATAGTCTCTACAGAAGATCCTCCCATTTATTATTTAAAGAGTGGAGAATAATAATTTTCATCCTCTTGCAATTTCAATGCATAATTTGTGCAGTTACTCATTGTGCAATATTTTCTAAGATGGTTTCCACACTGACAATTCTCGAGTTCTCTCCCTTGGCAGAAAAAATAAATTTTTGGAAGACTTTCAAAATAATATCCTTGCAAATGGGGATGGGAAGCTTAATAAAGCATGTTGTTTGAGGTCAAGATTTCTGAATGTTATTCCTTGTATCATCTTCAGATGTATAAAGTCATGAGGGATGCTTACATAGAAGATCATAAGTGGAAAGTTGGCATAGCTAAGCAACTTCTTTTCCACACTTAAGACACTGCTTTCAAAAACAACATGCACTTTTAACATTTCTTATTTTCTTGATGATAATCCAGGGCTTTGATAATTTTGTTATTCTTTTGGGCTTTTGGACTGGGTCTTTGACACATGAACATGTTCCATACTACTCTAACAAAACTCAAAGGTTTTATTGCACTTTCCTTTAAATTCTGAGTTGACATTTAGAGTAATCCATTAGCCAAGCCCTTGCAATATACACAGTGAAAAATGGGGGAGATAAGTAAATATCACTGTGATTCTTTTACTGGGATATTCTACTTTTTTCCCCTTTCAAAGAGCAAATTGGTTCTATAGATGAAATAAGTCTTATAGATATGATTACCAATTATAAAAAGATTGAGGTGCCAGTTTTTTAAAACTGGATTGATTGTTAGCATCGTTAAGATTAGCTTGCTCACACTTGCATTAGGTGAACTATGGGATCTATGGACATTAATAAGCAAAGATAAGCTTATAATAACGAGTTGCCATTTATTTACTTTTTTCACAGTAAAACGATATTATCTGATGCTTTGCAAACATTACCTTGCTTCACCCTCTTAATAAACCTATGAAGTACATGTTATTATTCCAATTTCACATATGAGGCATGTTATCCCCAATGCCACATAGGAAATCCACGTCAGAGGTAAAATTTGAAGTTTAGTCTTTCAGAATCCAAAGTCTGGATCTTTTTCCAATATGTCACCTTGATTTCTACACGGACACTTTTGACCCTTGCCGTAAAGTCAGTACAACCTCTTTGACACTGTGAATATAGTGAATACTATCTAGTTTGAACAAAAATAAGAGGAAGTAAAAGTATAAGACCACCTTCAGGCAAAGTTAGGAAGACCTATGCTTGTCCATTTTTGTTGCTGCTTCTTTTTCTAATTCCCTCCTCTCTACCCCTACCACTAAATCGAAAACTTTTGCTTCCATCTGCAGATGTCTGGAGAAGCCCCTATGCTCTCTCCCCATTTATCTATCAAAATATCTTCTCTCTCCAATCTTCTCCTCCCCAGTAAAAACTTCAGTATCAGCAACTGTTACCCAGTGACTGAATCTGTGAATTTAAGCTCCTTTGTTTCTCTTGGCCCAGTATGTACTTGTCAGAAGAAGCAGTGCAATATAATATAATAAAGAGGGAAGCCTTTGGGGCCAGACCCTTGGAATTTGAATCTCTGTTCTGCCTCTCTTTAGCACTTGTCACTTGACAAACTGCTTAGCTAGTTTGTGCCTCATTTTATCATTTGTAAAGTAATGCCTATCTCAAACGGTTATTTTGAGAATTAAATGAGATAATATATATATAAAGTGCTCAGAATAATGCCTGGCACATAGTAGGTAATATATGTATTAGCTTGTCATTATTATCCAAATATATCTCTCATTAATTAAAAAAATAACTAAAATATATCTTCTACTATAGGAACTGCATAAAATACCATGTAGAGGTATAAAAGAGTTATTTGGGGGATCTTATTTTATCCTCTGAAATCAAATCACATGAGGATATTAGACTGATAAGGTTACTTCTATTAAGAAACAAAATGGGAAACATGTGAAGTACTTTAAGATACTCAATTTTAACATTAAAATATTTTCCATTAATTACACACGATTTCATTTCGAATTAATGGTGTTGATTGGGAGAGGAGAACATAGAGGAAAATTGAAATAAACTTAAAAATGCACTTGATAAAAAATACTGAGATAAATATTTATTCTCCAAAGTCCATAGGAGTCTGGCTTTTGTGCCTTGTAAATCCCTGACACCTGGCATGATCTACTTTGTTGACTACTTTAATGGGCTATTCTACTCTCTTCCTTAGCCCCCGGCTTTTAATAGTCACATGGAAATATATTACTTTCATTTACAGGCCATAGCTACCTGCATATTTTCTGTCCTTCAAGCTGAATTATTTTCCAGCCATATTCACCACTTAAGTACATAAAATTGACTCATATTTCAAATGATGGACAATGTACAAAAGTGTTTGAGTGCAGGACACAATTCATTGCATTGTACTTTAAAATCCACACTGTGAGTTATAAATAATCTGAAACCACTAAAAAGTGTACCTTTTTTAATGTAACTCTAGGCATACTTTTTTTTTTTCTAATTTTCGGTAAGCAGGGCTTCAAATAATGCCTAAAGTAAAGATGGTCAACCTTATTATCACCAGAGGAAAACATTCAGTGTGTATCAGCTTGAGTTGGAAAAATTAGTTAAGAAAATGTTTTGTCGGGAGGCTCAAGAGGTAGGGTATATGGGGATATACGTATACATATAGCTGATTTGCTTTGTTATACAGCAGAAACTAACACAACATTGTAAAGCAATTATATTCCAATAAAGATGTAAAAAAAATGTTTTGTCAGTTAATGAAAGCTTTCACTCTTTAAACCAATGCTTCACAATTTAAGACATATAAGCTCGTATTTATTCATTTTGGCAGGAAACCTCATTATAACAAATATTTTAACCATATCATTTAATGTAAAATGACAAAATGAATATTCACATATATTTTTTGCTATTGTTGTTTCACCCAATGTCTGTTCAAATGTTTTACTTTTACATACACTGAACTTCTCCTCTCTGCTTAAGGAGTATATGGCTGGAAGTGACATATATAATCCTAAAAATAACAGATGTACGACTTAGCTAAATGCCTTGCTCTATAATTTCCCTTACAAATATTTCAACAATGAGCAAGCTAAGTAAATAAAATAAAAAAATAAATCTTAGTGTATCAATGTGTCTATTCATGATGGGTTGTTTTCCCCCGTCTAACCAAAAGTTAGATGGCTGCTCTTCCATCCTGTCTCTCTCATTAAGCCACCTCTGAATATTCAAGCCTAAAGTAATATATGCCATCTATTCTACCTATACTCAGAAATATATGATTTGAAACTTTAATATAACTTGTCTTTTTACCTCATTGTTGATAAGCATTACCCTGGTTGTTAGCTCCTTGAATTTACGTACTTTGCATCGCACTTCTAATTTATCTTATATGATATTTAGCCCAGTGTGAAAAATATGATTGAAATTAAAAATGTAATTTGTGATTAATTGATTTGCTTGTTATCAACTTATTGGCATAAGTTAAATCCTACCTGAATGCAAAAAGGTATTATATCAGGTATAGAAAACTCAAGTAACTGCAGGGACCAAAAAGGAACTGTAAATAATGAAAGATATTTTTGTTCAAGGACATAAAACACAACCAAACCAAAAACTATAGAAAGTGAGGCCATATACATTCTAAATACAGAGTTCTCAGACTTTGACTGCACTGAGAAAATACTCAGCTAGGCTTTCTAAAATTTTCATTTTGGTGAAATAAAGTAGTATTTAAATTACTTTTCAGGATCGTTGAAATGAACACTTTCAGATCAATTTATTCAGATTTACTCAGATAACTAACTGACTGTAATAGTTTAGATAACTAAAATAATTGGCTTAGTGGATAATCCAACCTCCTGACCTTCAATACATTGACTGAGAACCTTAAAACTATATTAGACTTCAAGGACCTTCTGAACAAGAAGACAATCACAATTTTGCCAACTGCTCCAGGTAAACCATATCAGCTTAACATATTTCTTATGAATATACAGAGAAGTTTTTGGAAAAGACCATTTCTATAAGAATGTTTTGAGAAAATATATTCTATATTCCTTAAATAGATTCAGTAGAACATTTTATGCAGTGTACAGATAGAGTTTGTAGATTGAGGGGCAGCTGAAAAGAGGTCCCTTTATGTTGAAGAATGTAGACTTATTTAAAATTCATTAATAATCAGAGATTTTACCAAGTTACTGGAATAAAATAAGTCTAGCTTTCTGATATTAAAAGTCCTCAAAAGAAGCTTAAGAATGACCAAAACAACTTCTCCCAAGCACAAATCAAGATACTTGCTGACCTCTACCTTAGGCACCCTCAAAGCCATATGTCCACATATTTTTAAATCATTACTCTCCCAAATTCTCCTGCTTAGGAATTAATAGCATCAAGTAAAGATTCTGTGTCATGTGGATAGAGGAGAAAAGCTGGAGAGGTACTTTCCTAGACAGAGAAAATAATTCAACACATATTTTAATTCATATTTTATACTAAAAACTAAGTGCTAACATGTCAACACTTCTTTTGTCTTTAGTTTAAATGCCATTTCCTTTTTAATTACACAAAGAAAAGGTTTTTAAGGCTATTATAATTACTGAGGTAAAATTTGATTTTGTTTTATACCTTTAGGCTCCAGGAAACATAAGAAGAATGCAATTCTAACCCAGAAGAACTAAACTACTTCTGTTGATAATCAGTTTGAATGTTCCTGGCTGAGAGGAGAGGATGACAGTTTATTGTGAAATACATGTCCTAGAGAACCAGATCAAGATCACTGACGTATTTCACATTATTTGCTAAACAACTGTCAGATGGCAGTGGTTAGAGGCCACAGCCCTTCATGAGTTAAATCCAAATGGCTCTCTGAAGGAGAAGTAATCCACTAAACTTTTGTTCTTTCATGGGTGGAAACAGAGGCACAGCTGTCAGTTTCCTATATAGAAATACATTGTTGAGTTTATTCATTTGAGTGGGCTTTCAGCTATTCCAATTCAGTTTCTTCACTTAACCTACAAGTATATTCCCTTTCAATGCATGCACATTCAAATACAAAAATATAACATGCACCTATCGAGAGAAGAATATATACTTCAGATAATTTCACTGTTTCCTCCTGCCACCTGCTATTAATGAATTTGGCTCCAAAACACTAAAAGCAGTCTTTTGAGATCAGTTGTTGGCCAAAGAGTACAAAGAATTTTAGGTCCAGCTAATTAGCTAATTCCAAGAATTTCCTTACTTGGTAGAGATGCTGCTTTGAGACCAGTGTATGTTACCTGGCATTGAATAATTTTATTCGTTCAAAAGCCTTTGAAGGGTTGTGTCAAACTCTCCAAAACACAGCATTCTTTCATAAACACCGCCCCCCCCCCACACACACACACAAAGAAAAGGTTCTGGCCCGTGAGCCATGGCCGCTGAGCCTGCGCGTCCGGAGCCTGTGCTCCGCAACAGGAGAGGCCACAACAGTGAGAGGCCCGCGTACCGCAAAAAAAAAAAAAAAAAAAAAAAAAGAAATGAAAAGGTTCTTAATAAAGTAATAATATTTTCCAGTGTTTTGAAACCTGAGAGTGAACCAAAGGATGTTTATTACTAGTTGTAATGTCTTTTTAAAGAGTCAACACCTGATACTTCAAAAATGTTAATCTCTGCAATAAACATTTTACACCCAAAAATTCATCTTATAACATAAACAAGCATAGTAAGTAGCACTATTAGTGGAAATCGCTGGCTGAGTTCAATATATATATTAAATTGCCTCTAAATTTACTCTAAAAATTTTTATCTTGCTTTGACACAACACAGAAATTAATCAGCATATTAGTAAGCTAATACTTTAATAAAAGTGTGCATCTTACTTTGAGAACATTCATAAAGAAATTCATACTTTGGTAAGTGCATCAGATAACTTAAAATAATTTTGGGGGGGCTAGTTTTCCATGGATAATGATCTAATTTAAAAAGTAATGATATGTCAATTATATCTCTATAAAGCCAGGAAGAAAGGTGTAGTTGGCCTGCAGACAAATGAAGTATGGAATTTTTGCCTTTATTCCTTAAACACAACGTAACAACATATATCTTTTCTCTCAAAGACCTGTTAAAGTAACACTGATGATTTCCTTGAAAAATCACTGTGACTTAAATTTACAATTTCTTAGAACTCTTAGGGACTGGATTTTGCTAACTCGATAGTCTCTCAGTTGCTCATACGCTTAAATATTCTTTTGTCCTTTCTAAATCTTACCATTATTGCCTGCAACCAATATAGGCACATATCTGTTCTAGACCACTGGAACACATGGAAATTTTTTGTATACACAGTAAGTTATGTCAAATAAAAAAAAATCAAGATGTAGACTTCTCTTTACCACTGAGAATGTTTATACCACATTTATATCACATATTTTTTTTGTCTACCTATGAAAACAGTGCTAAAGTTCTACAGTTGGTATTCCAAAACACATACGGTTGCAACCAGTGGCCTAGAGTTACTTCTGAATATTCTGTTAGACAAGTGTCAAGAGCACTGATACTCTTTCATAAGAGAGAGAAAAAGAAAAGCCACACTAAGATTTATTATCTGACCTCATAAATTTAAACCAATTGTAGTAACTTGAATGTCTTTGTATAAACTTTTATGTGACTCTAATAAAAGATAATAATCTAATGCAGATCTGCAAAAGATCAAAAACAAAAGATAACCGTGAATAAGCTATCTTCTATCAGACTAAACAACATTTCACCAATTTCATAAAGAGTATACTTGATTTCTTCTTTAATAGTCTATAGAAGTATGACAACTTGTGATTATCTAGACTAGATGACTCTTTCACTTAAACTAAATGGTAAGAGTTCTACCTCTGCATGTGCACCCTCAGAATACAGTTTAAAATGGAACTTTATACTTTTCAAAAAACTCAATCATATATTTTTATTTTATTTAAACACTTGGTTTCATGCAGCATATATTTAAATTAAATTACTAGATAAAACCATCTAAATATCAAGTCATCGGTCACTTCTGTGATTTTTAAATAGATTATACAGATATAATACAATGACTGACATACAACAGCATGTGCTTGCCAATATAATGGTGAACTGAATATTTGATTACATGCAAATAATATGTGTGGTTATACATACACCTTCAAATCAGACCAAACTGTTTCCCTTATAAGGCCAAGAGGTAAAGAAACCAAAGTAACTAGGGAAACACCTAGAAACTATAGAAAAAGTAGTTTTTCTACCTTCTAGAAGCATAGAAAAGTCCTCATTTTAATCTTAAGGAGAATTGTTCTACTGTATAGCACAGGGGACTCTACTCAATACTCTGTAATGACCTATATTGGAAAAGAATCTAAAAAAGAATGGATATATGTATATGTATAACTGATTCACTTTGCTATACAGCAGAAACTAACACAACATTATAAATCAACTATACTCCAATAAAAATTATTTTTTAAAAAAAGGAGTTTTGGGCTTCCCTGGTGGCGCAGTGGTTGAGAATCCTCCTGACGATGCAGGGGACACAGGTTCGTGCCCTGGTGCGGGAAGATCCCACGTGCCACGGAGCGGCTGGGCCCGTGAGCCATGGCCGCTGAGCCTGCGCGTCCGGAACCTGTGCTCCGCAACAGGAGAGGCCAC
>NC_041225.1:66685254-66687458 GCF_002837175.3 Physeter macrocephalus
GTGCTCCGCAACGGGAGAGGCCACAACAGTGAGAGGCCCGCGTACCGCAAAAAAAAAAAAAAAAAAAAAAAAAAGAAATGAAAAGGTTCTTAATAAAGTAATAATATTTTCCAGTGTTTTGAAACCTGAGAGTGAACCAAAGGATGTTTATTACTAGTTGTAATGTCTTTTTAAAGAGTCAACACCTGATACTTCAAAAATGTTAATCTCTGCAATAAACATTTTACACCCAAAAATTCATCTTATAACATAAACAAGCATAGTAAGTAGCACTATTAGTGGAAATCGCTGGCTGAGTTCAATATATATATTAAATTGCCTCTAAATTTACTCTAAAAATTTTTATCTTGCTTTGACACAACACAGAAATTAATCAGCATATTAGTAAGCTAATACTTTAATAAAAGTGTTTGCATCTTACTTTGAGAACATTCATAAAGAAATTCATACTTTGGTAAGTGCATCAGATAACTTAAAATAATTTTGGGGGGGCTAGTTTTCCATGGATAATGATCTAATTTAAAAAGTAATGATATGTCAATTATATCTCTATAAAGCCAGGAAGAAAGGTGTAGTTGGCCTGCAGACAAATGAAGTATGGAATTTTTGCCTTTATTCCTTAAACACAACGTAACAACATATATCTTTTCTCTCAAAGACCTGTTAAAGTAACACTGATGATTTCCTTGAAAAATCACTGTGACTTAAATTTACAATTTCTTAGAACTCTTAGGGACTGGATTTTGCTAACTCGATAGTCTCTCAGTTGCTCATACGCTTAAATATTCTTTTGTCCTTTCTAAATCTTACCATTATTGCCTGCAACCAATATAGGCACATATCTGTTCTAGACCACTGGAACACATGGAAATTTTTTGTATACACAGTAAGTTATGTCAAATAAAAAAAAATCAAGATGTAGACTTCTCTTTACCACTGAGAATGTTTATACCACATTTATATCACATATTTTTTTTGTCTACCTATGAAAACAGTGCTAAAGTTCTACAGTTGGTATTCCAAAACACATACGGTTGCAACCAGTGGCCTAGAGTTACTTCTGAATATTCTGTTAGACAAGTGTCAAGAGCACTGATACTCTTTCATAAGAGAGAGAAAAAGAAAAGCCACACTAAGATTTATTATCTGACCTCATAAATTTAAACCAATTGTAGTAACTTGAATGTCTTTGTATAAACTTTTATGTGACTCTAATAAAAGATAATAATCTAATGCAGATCTGCAAAAGATCAAAAACAAAAGATAACCGTGAATAAGCTATCTTCTATCAGACTAAACAACATTTCACCAATTTCATAAAGAGTATACTTGATTTCTTCTTTAATAGTCTATAGAAGTATGACAACTTGTGATTATCTAGACTAGATGACTCTTTCACTTAAACTAAATGGTAAGAGTTCTACCTCTGCATGTGCACCCTCAGAATACAGTTTAAAATGGAACTTTATACTTTTCAAAAAACTCAATCATATATTTTTATTTTATTTAAACACTTGGTTTCATGCAGCATATATTTAAATTAAATTACTAGATAAAACCATCTAAATATCAAGTCATCGGTCACTTCTGTGATTTTTAAATAGATTATACAGATATAATACAATGACTGACATACAACAGCATGTGCTTGCCAATATAATGGTGAACTGAATATTTGATTACATGCAAATAATATGTGTGGTTATACATACACCTTCAAATCAGACCAAACTGTTTCCCTTATAAGGCCAAGAGGTAAAGAAACCAAAGTAACTAGGGAAACACCTAGAAACTATAGAAAAAGTAGTTTTTCTACCTTCTAGAAGCATAGAAAAGTCCTCATTTTAATCTTAAGGAGAATTGTTCTACTGTATAGCACAGGGGACTCTACTCAATACTCTGTAATGACCTATATTGGAAAAGAATCTAAAAAAGAATGGATATATGTATATGTATAACTGATTCACTTTGCTATACAGCAGAAACTAACACAACATTATAAATCAACTATACTCCAATAAAAATTATTTTTTAAAAAAAGGAGTTTTGGGCTTCCCTGGTGGCGCAGTGGTTGAGAATCCTCCTGACGATGCAGGGGACACAGGTTCGTGCCCTGGTGCGGGAAGATCCCACGTGCCACGGAGCGGCTGGGCCTGTGAGCCATGGCCGCTGAGCCTGCGCGTCCAGAGCCTGTGCTCCGCAAC
>NC_041225.1:66687588-66696707 GCF_002837175.3 Physeter macrocephalus
GGAGAAGCCACAACAGTGAGAGGCCCGCGTACCACAAAAAAAAAAAAAAAAAAAAAAAAAGGAGTTTTGTTCTTTATCAGTCAGTGTCCAATATGGTTAACAGAAATTATGTTTTTAACAAACATAGTGCATGCACTTATTATATACTGAATATTTTACAAAAAAAATCAACTCAAGTTAATATTAATGTCTGAGAACAAACCTTTTCTGAGGGCAGCTATTTAAAAAAACCTACACTGATATTTGGGGGAAAGATTATTGACAATTTTCACTTAGCAGTATATGTAAAAAAACTGATCTGATTTAAAGGAGACAAGATAACTCTAAGCATAAAAGCAATGAAAGGAATCATAAAGAGAAATACAGATGAATCTAGTTATGGAAAGGAAAAGCTTCTGAACTTTTCTTTAAACACCATCAAGAAATGAACAGGCAAATAGGAAATGGGGGGAAGTTTATAATGAACATAAGACAAAAAGATAAAGAGATGTGATATTTATTACACTCTTAAGAACCAATACGAGGATATACAGGACAATGGAAAAATTGGCAAAGTACATGAATATTCATTTTACAAAGAAGAAATTTAAAAGCATCCATTAAATTATGAAAAAATAGAAAAATTTAAAAACACATGAGTTAATACTGAGAAAAATATGAAAGAGACACATATATTTATATGTGTATGTGTGTATATATACAAACATGTATGTATATATATATATATATATATAGCGACATATAAAATGATTTTGTTTTACACTTTACTTTGGGTAGGTATATAGCTTGTATATAGATATAATTTCATTTGGCAATAGATATATAGTATATATTACATATAAAATTTATTTAATTATATGGCTATTATAATATATTTGGCTATTATACTATATAAAACATACATATATAATTTCATTTAGCTATTTCATATATATTAAATATTAAATATATGTATATATTTATGCAGTATATATTTAAATTATATTGCTAGGTGAAACCATCTAAACACAATGTCACCAGTCACTTTGTGACTTTTAAATAGATTATATAAACATAATACAATTCTTACATACAGAAGCATATATATGCATATATATGAAATTATATGAATATATTTTTGCATACACATAAATTATAAGAATATATTTGCATATATATGAAATTATATATGTATATACATCTGTCTATTTTCATATATATATGAAATTTAGCTATTTTTGGTGGGAAAGAAAATAAAAAACAAATTTAAAAAATGTTAAATCCCAGACAGGACTAAATTAATGTAGTATCGGTTGGTTTCTCTAGGTCATGAAAAAATGATTATTTTTATTTTCATTTGATTCTTTTACAATTTCAAATTGCTGCAATAACATGTAGTGCTTTTTAATAGAAAAATAAGAGATATTTAAAAGTTTAAATACGCATAATGCCATGCTTGTTAAATTACATCATTATGCACAGTTACATATTTACTAAATATTTTATCATTTTAGTTTTTTGTTATTATTTTTTAGATCATCAACAAAGTAAATACAGGTAAATGAGAAAGTATTCTCCAAGATTTTACATTTTTATTTTTGTACTCTCGTCTCATCTTTATTACTTTTTAGATTTCAGTTTCAGTTTTCCTTTGTTTTTATTAGCAATATATTACATTTGCATTGCATTTTAAAATTATGTTGTACCATCTGAAAGTTCCTTTTTGTAAGTAAAAAATGGTTGATTACCAGCTATTCATATGGCTTAAACTATACTCTTTTCATGCACTCTCCTGTTTGATCAGCACTCTTGTCATAGAAAACTTATTATAGTCACATTACAGAAAAGAAAATAGGATTATAGAGATACATGCACCCCAATGTTCACTGCAGCACTATGTATAATAGCCAAGACATGGAAGCAACCTAAATATCCAATGACAGCTGAATGGATAAAGTTGTGGTATATTTATACAATGGAATATTACTCAACCATAAAAAAGAATGGAATAATGCCATTTGCAGCAACATGGGTGTTTACCACATTGAGTGAAGTAAGTCAGACAGAGAAAGACAAATATTATATGATATTGCTTAATTGTGGAATCTAAAAAAAAATGATACAAATGAACTTATATACAAAACAGAAATAGACCCACAGACAGAAAACAAACTTATGGTTACCAAACAGGAAAGGTGGGGGAGGGATAAATTAGGAGTTTGGGATTAACATACACACACTACTATCTATGGAGTAAATAACCAACAAGGACTGACTGTATAGCACAGGGAACTATACTCAATATTTTGTAATAACCTATAAAGGAAAATAATCTGAAAAAAATAGATATATATGTATGTATAACTGAACCACTTTGCTGTTCACCTGAAACTAACACATTGCAATCAACTATAATTCAATTAAAAAGAGAAAAGAAAATAGGGTTTTAGAGAGTCATTACTAAATCTAGATCAACTTGATCAACCAGATGTGTTAAAGGGGTCCTCTTTGATTGTAGGTTGAAGATGTGAACATGCATATTCAAAGCCATGTCCCTGGATAAGATCCACATTTCCATATTCCCTCTACAAACCCCATCCCACCAAAAAAACCATCATGATGATAAGCATGGGGCTCTCCTTCATTAAACTACTAATTATTATTTTCAGGGCTTCTATCATTTTATTATTATGAATTAAGCAACACATTTTCAGTTCTCACTAATCTTTTTTATTAAGAAGCTTAGTTTGTTCTACCAAGATTAAAGAGGAGATCATAATCCAGTTTTATTCAAAAAATAAAGTCTTCTTATTCTTAGCAAAAGAAGAAAAAATTTGATGGCAACCATTTGTGGAAATTTAATTTGGGTCATCATTCCACTGTAGGGTAACTATGGCAATTGCATGGAAAATGCAGCAGCTATGCACTTCATCAATGATAATATGTGACCAGGCTTTATTCTGAATTTTTTAATCAGTATAAATTGTAAAACTTCATTCATTACCAAGGTTGATATGCAAAACTTCCACCCCTTTTCCCTTATCATCCCCTAAGCCCTGAATGTCTACTGTGAAATGAATTCATAAACCAAGAATTATTGCTTCTTTTATTCCACCACTTACATATTTACATGGCAAACACAGAAAGAGATTGTGAAATGCCTTCTGAAAGACCATAAAGAAGAATTTTGGGAAGTGGAGAATAATTTCTAGGAGTATATTATATCACATAAAATCTAGAAAACCCCTTCATTCCTATCTGCCTATTACTTTCTAAATTCACACCCATATCAGATAAAAATTCTGCCTTAAATTTGGGCAACCTCTCATACCACCTGCAAATACTACTTCAAGGTCTCACTAGAAGATTTAAAATAATGGAAGCCCCTCCCCAAAGTTCTTATTTTACAGTATACAGTAGTATTTCATAATATTATTTCCTAAAACTTATTATTTTTTAAAGTCAAGTACCAAATTAAATTCTTGTTTTGTGTCCCTCTTATTTACCTAGCATTTCATTGGGAATAAAGGGGACACCATTTATTTGATTCAGTTATTTATCTCAAAGGAAGAGAAAGTTCCAAAAAAATTCTAAAAAGACTATCTTGATGCACTTTCTGGTTCTATATCAAAGAATGAGAAGGTTCATAGAGGTGAATTCTTAGAACTATTGTCATATAATCAGAACGTGTATGGGGCAGAATTCTTAGAATTATGTTGCATTAGAAGATGAATTGACATCTTTTTATTTTTACCTCTTTCTTCTACAATCAAGTTATTCTAGTTACCTTGACCGTGTCTGCAATTGTCCTACTTCATGTTTATTGAAAAGTCTGTTCCTTCCTTTATGATGAGCAAGTTACATTTTGAAACTTTCTCATCATTTAAAGCAAGTGCACTCTGAGAGATTATATGTGTTGTGTGCACAGATCAAGACAGAATTGAGTCTCCAGTGTATAGGTGCATCAGACAATGTGACAACCAAGGCAGTGGTAATTATAAAAGATCTCTTGACATTCTTATTTTTCTAACTCCCATTAGGATGATGAATGCTTTTTAACTTTTTATTTGATCAGGATGAAGGGAGTGAGATAATTAAAATCTTTACAGGGCCTGTACTTGATATACTACAACAGAGTAATAATATGTGAGAAGTATATTTCAGGTATTGGATCACCTCTGCTTCTTGTAAGTCTCTTTGTTATTCAAGAAATCATGGTATTTAATCTGAATTCTGTTTATATATTACCAAATATTTAAAATGTTTATACTTAATATTTCTGATATTTCAAAGGAAAGGCTATAAAATAACTTAAATTTTTTGATCCCTTAAAAAACTTTACAGTAAAAGCATGACTAAAATAAATGTCATGGCTATTTTAAAAGCAGTATGTAAGTGTGTGTGTATGTATATGTATATGTATATGTGTGGTATGGTGTAGTGTGGTGCGTGTGTTTAAGGAGGGAGAGAAAGAGAAGGAGAGAGGAAGATTTTAAGACAGACAGATTTCATTGAAACATACACTAAAAACTGACTTAACTAGTCTTCAAAGCAAAGCATTATTTTCATATTATTTTATCCACATAATCAATAGTTCTGCATAGAATCGCAGAAGTTTGTATCTGAAAGAATCCTCAGAGCCCACCTTCCTGCATATCAAGTCATACATAAGCCTATCAAGAAAAATGCTAGAATATCTCTCTTCAGAGAACCCCATGTAAATGAACTAGTTCTTATTCCTGGAAAACAGCCGTGTTGTGTTTGGTTCTCTTTCACCACACCTGGATAGACCTCAACTTTTGAACAAACATACAATAAGATCTAAAGTATAATTAATGCAACCAAAACACATGAGTGTCAATATTATTCTTCTTCATTGCATTAGTTCAAAAATACTGTATCTCTTTGTTTCCCAAGAACCAGAGCCCTGTAGTTTGCTCTCAGTATTAAAAGAAACTCTATAGTGACGAATCAAAGCACATTAGAAAGCATGCTATAGGTCAAATGGTGACCAATATCTAGTATATTATGAATGCTTTTGGAGAGTGAGTTAAATCTTCTTGTATTAAATGTAGGGCTCTCACTGGATGTTGTACTTCAGTTTACACATTTCGGTGGCCTTTGTGTGCCTGACCTCACAGAATGAAGCAAAGAGCTTTATGCTGAGAGAACAGGAATGTTCCCAAGCTGCTTCTTCTGACATGAAAAAGCAATCATAAATCAAATAGCCTGCAGCAATCTTGAAGATATCCTACAAGGTGTCTTAGTAGAAAACAAAAAAAAAGGAGCAGATATAGAACTTGAAATGACGACAAAGCTGGCATGGTTAGAAAGCAGATACTGCTCATATGGATCTATCTTGTTTCTTTCTGTAGTAATGAAAGATCCTTCAAAGCTTACTGGTTATTTTATTTGACTTGTGGGGTGAAAAGTCTGTATTTTCAAAAACAGAAGAGCCAAGAGCTGCAAGAAGAGAATGCCTCCCATGTTGATGCAGTTAATATCACCCAGACCAGAGAAGATTCTGGCCCTAAGGCTGAGCATCATTTGGGTCATGAGTTGGTTACTACTGTGTCCTAAAGAAGGCCTGACCAAGTGCTATTTTTGCCTTATTAAAAGCAGAGATTCCAAAGTTTAATGACTCAAAAAAGTCTTTCCCTTTAAGATATTAAAACATAGATGAACCAGGGAGGATTTAGGTATCTTTATTAGAGATGAAAACGATATAGATTGCCTTAGCATTATTGGTAAATTACCTTTAAAGTAATAATTTTAAAAAATATGAGGTCTCTCAGACTGCATGAATTATACAGGACTCTCAGAGACCATAAATTGTGTCAAGAAAGAGGGTCATGAGGAAACCACCATCTCTTTGTGTGTTCATGACTGAATTTCCATGTTTGCATAAATTTGATTTCTGGCAATGAGAACTAGGAGACCGAGAAAGAGACACAGACAGAGTAAGAAAGCTATCTTAAAAGAAGATATAGGATAGTAAATATTTTCCAGTTAGAATCTGACTTTGAGAGGATTATAAGAGACTACTATGAACAATTATACATCAAAAAATTGGGCAACCTAGAAGAAATGGGTAAGCTCCTAGAAACATACAACCTACCTAGACTTAGTCATAAAGAAATAGAAAATCTGAACACCAATAATGAATAAAGAGATTGAATCAATAGTCAAAACCTTCCAACAAGAGAAGTCCAGGACCAGATGGCTTCACTGGAGAAATATACCAAACATTTAAAGAAGAATTAATGCCAATCCTTCTCAAACTCCAAAATTTGAAGATGTGTACATACGTACAAACTCATTTTATTAAGCTTGCATTACCCTTAGAGCAAAGCCAGACAAAAACTCAAGGAAAAAAACCAAAACTATAGGCAAATATGCATGATGAATATAGATACAAAATTCCACAGCAAAATACTAGTAAACCAAATTCAACAGCATATTTAAAAGACCATATACTGTGACCAAGTGGGATTTATCCCTGGGATGGAAAAATGGTTCTACATACACAAATCAATCAATGTCATACAACACTTTAAGAGAACAAGAAATAAAAATCACATAATCTTCTCAATAGATGCAGAAAGGTCATATGATAAAATTCAACCCTCTTTCATGATAAAAACTCTCAACAAACTAGAATAAAAGGAAATTACCTCAACATAATAAAGGCCCTATATGAAAAGCCCACAGCTAATATCATAATCAATGGTGAAAAATTGAAAGCCTTTCCTCTATGATCAGGACCAAGTCAAGGATGTCCACTCTTGCCACTTCTATTTATCATAGTACTGGAAGCCCTAGCCAGAGGAATTAGACAAGCAAAAGAAACAGAGGTCATCCAAACAGGAAGGGAAAAAGTAAAATTATCTGTTCACAAATGATATAATCTTATATGTAGAAAATCCTAAACATTTCACCAAAAAATACTGTAAGAACAAATCAGCAACTTCAGTAAAATTGCAGAATACAAAATCAATATACAAAAATCAGTTTCATGTCTATATACTAATAATGAACAATTTTAAAAGAAAATCAAGGGAAAAAAATCCCATTTATAATAGCATCAAAAAGAATAAAATATTCAGGAATAAATTTACCTAAGGAGATGAAAGACTTATACACTGAAAACCACAAACATTGCTGAAAGAAATTTTAAAAGACACAGGTAAATGGAAAAGCATCTCATGTTCATGGATTGGGAAGATTTAATATTGTTAAAATGACACACCAGTCAAAGTGATCTAGAAGTTCAATGCAATCTCTATAAAATTCTCAATGGCATATTTCGCATAAATGGAAAAAAATATCCTAAAATTCATATGAAACCACAAAGGAACTCAGATAGTGAAAACAACCCTGAAAAGAACAAAGCTGGAGGCCACATACTTTTTGACTTCAAAAGATAATTACAAAGCTACAATAATCAGTAGGGTACTGGCATAAAGACAGATGCACAGACCAATGGAACAGAGTAGAGAACCCAGAAATAAACTCATACATATATAAGGTCAAATGATCTTTCACAATGGTGTTAAGACTACATAATAGAGAAAGGATAGTCCTTTTAACAAATGGTGTTGGTAAAACTAGATATCCACATGTGAAAGAATGAAACTGTCCTTTATCTTGTACCATAAACAAAAATAAACTCAAAATGGATTAAAGATGTAAATGCAAAGCCTGACATTATGAAACTCCTAGAAGAAAACATAGGAGAAAAGTTCCATGACATTTGTCTTGGCAATAATTTCTTGGATATGACACCAAAAGCACAGGCAACAAAAGTAAAAATAGACAATTAGGACTACATCAAACTAAAAACCTTCTATGCAGCAAAGAACATAGTAATACAGTAAAAAGGTAACCTATGAAATGGGAGCAAATATTTGCAAAGCATATATCTGATACCAGGTTAATGTCTAAAATATATAAGGAATTCCTACAACTCAATAGCCAAAAACCTAAACAAACTGATTAAATATAGGCAAAATATTTGAATAGACATTTATCCAAAGAAGACCTTCAATAGCCAACAGGAATATGAAAATGTGCACAGCATCACTAATCATCAGGCAAATACATATCAAAACCACAAGGACCTATCGCCTCACACCAGTTAGGATAGTCATTACAAAAATGCAAACAAACAAAACAAAACAGAAAATGACAAGTGTTGGCAAGGATGTACAGAAATTGGAACCCTTGTGTACTTTCAGTGGGTATTTACCTAAAATAACTGAAAACAGAATCTTAAATAGATATCTCTACTCCCATGTCTATTGTAGCATTATTTACAATAGCCAAAAGTCCATAATGGATGAGTGGATAAAGAAAATGTGATATATACATATGCTGGAATACTATGTAGCCTTAAAAAGATTAAAATTCTGTCATATGCTGACATGGATGAAACCTGAGGACCTTACACTAAGTGAAGTAAGTTAGTAACAGAAGGACAAATACTGCATTATCCACTTACATGAAGTATCTAAAGTAGTCAAACTTATAGAAACAAAAAATAGAACAGTGATTGCCAGGGACTAGAGGGAGGGGGAAACGGGGAAGTTACTGTTCAATTGGTATAGAGTTTTAGTCATACAAGATGAAAAAGTTCTAGAGATCTAGAAATCTGTTGTGCAGCAGTATGCATGTAGTTAACAATACCATATTGGATACTTAATTTATTAAAAGAGTAGATCTCATACGATTTTTTGTATTACAATAAAAATTTTTAAAACAGAAAAAAGAAATTAAAAAAAAAAGAATATTAGTAACTTTGAAGGCAGTGATTCTTTGCCTGATTATCACCATGGTCACTCTAGCATTTAAAAACAAAAACAGGGTTTCCCTGGTGGCGCAGTGGTTGCGCGTCCGCCTGCCGATGCAGGGGAACCGGGTTCGCGCCCCGGTCTGGGAGGATGCCACATGCCGCGGAGCGGCTGGGCCCGTGAGCCATGGCCGCTGAGCCTGTGCTCCGCAACGGGAGAGGCCACAACAGAGGAAGGCCCGCATACCACAAAAAAAATAAAAAATAAAAACAAAAACAAAAAATCTCTCCAGGGTCTCCCTGGTGGCGCAGTGGTTGAGAGTCCGCCTGCCAATGCAGGGGACGCGGGGTT
>NC_041225.1:66697022-66717272 GCF_002837175.3 Physeter macrocephalus
ATCTCTCCAGGGTTTCCCTGGTGGCGCAGTGGTTGAGAGTCCGCCTGCCAATGCAGGGGACGCGGGGTTGTGCCCCAGTCCGGGAAGATCCCGTATGCTGCAGAGCAGCTGGGCCTGTGAGCCATTGCCGCTGGGACTGCACGTCCGGAGCCTGTGCTCCGCGACAGTGCGAGGCCCACATACCGAAAAAAAAAAAAAAAAAAAAAAATCTCTCCAGATACCAAAATCATTGGATGCTCAAGTCCCTATGTAAAAGGACATAATACAGTTGGCCAGCCATACACCATGGACTCAGAACCCTTGGATATGGAGGATCAACTTTAATGCCTATCATCTCTGACTCATCAGTACTTGCCAGCTGACACCGAACTGAGCCAGCTTTGCTCATGACAATCCCTGTGTTTGCCATTTGCATTACACCACACTGACTTGTCCCTGGCTGCACCAGCACCACTCTGCTTACTTGTCAGTAGACATGTTTTCCATCTGCATGTGTTGGTCACAGGTCACTCTGTCCTTAATTAACTGCAGACTCCCCTTCAAAATAAGTAGAGCAGAATCATTAACTTAGAGATACTCAGTGAAGATGGATTAACTAGGACTCATTCTCTTCCCTCAGTACATCTTTAACAGCCCATGTTTGTTACTCTTTTAGTCCTGGGGATGGGAATGTGAAAGAGAAAGCCATTAAGTGGTCCAGAAAACTGCTCTGGCCCACCCTGATTTCTCTCCTGTCTAAATTCTTATTGAACTGATTATTCATTCTATTTGGATTAGTGCAGAATTGCTTTCTCATGGTGTCTGTCATTATTCTGTTCCCTGTTAAATTTTCTCATTCTGTTATTTTTAACTTTCTCACACTAATTCCTGCATAAGGCTATGTCTCCCATAAGCTTACTGCTTGAGTGATTGCAATTAACTGAACTCACATGATTGACTTGCAATTCAATGGGAAGTGGCCTTTTGACAGGAAGAGAACCTTGACCTCAGGATTTCTCAGCTCTACTTGCTAAAGACCTATTCTGAGACCACAGAACCTTTTTTCAACTATTTATTTAATTTGTTGAACAGATGATATATTCACAAAGCTCAAAAATCAAAAAGTACAAAAAGATGTTTGGCATAAAATTTCTCTCCTACTCCTGTCTCCCTTCTGCTCTTTGTCCTCCCTGTATCCCCCTTCTAGGTGATCCTGGGAAATAGACAGCAACGTCTAAAGTTCCCCAGGTACCTCTAAAATAGAACATTGCTCTGTTTTCAGTCATAAGAGGGGAAGAGCGCCTGGTGTGACTTCAGGGTCTGGTTTCGAGGTGCTGCCTGTCAGGGATTAGAACCATCTTCAGTGCTGATTTCTCAAAGTCAATTAATCAACCACTGAATCAACCAACCAAATTCTTACTGAGCACTCATGAGGACTAGAATTGTATTATGGATTAGGAAGACAATCAGAATAAAAGGACTTCTCATGTTATTAATCTTAAAATGTATTGTGGAAAACCATATCAACATGAAGTTGTCAATAAAAGAGTATTTTCTAATTAAGCAAGCGTGAAATTTCCACATATACATTTACCCCACCAATATATTTATTTATTTAGGGTTTGGCAGAACTTCAGGTATCATCAAAGCCAATCTACTTATTTAACTAGTGAGAAAACTGAAGATCAGAGAAGCAGCAAGTTTTATAATTAAGAACATGAAGTCTGGACCTAGCCTGATTCAGTGTAAATCCTAGCTCTACTGTTTAGCAGTTGTGTGATACTAGATAAACTACTTAACCCCTGTGCTTAAATTTTTCTACCTGTAAAATGGGTATAATAAGAATGTATCTTTCATAAGACTGTAGCAATTATTATATGAGTTAATATATGTAAATGGCTAAGAAGGATGTCTGACAAAGAATAAGCACTAGAAGTACAAGCTGTTATCATTAAAGGTTAAGTGACTTGTAGAAGATGAAATAGCTGAATGGCATAGAAATGGTTATAAACTGATAAAATTAGGTATTGAATTATTCATTACAAAGCATTAAAGGAAAGCAATTACAAAGCAAAAATTAATATAACGTTCATAATAAGGTAATGGCAAAGTGTACAAGTATAAAAAAAAGAATCCAGGGCTTCCCTGGTGGCGCAGTGGTTGCGCGTCCGCCTGCCGATGCAGGGCACGCGGGTTCGTGCCCCGGTCCGGGAGGATCCCACATGCTGCGGAGCGGCTGGCCCGTGGGCCGTGGCCGCTGATCCTGCGCGTCCAGAGGCTGTGCTCCGCAACGGGAGAAGCCACAACAGAGGGAGGCCCGCATACCACAAAAAAAAAAAAAAAAAAAAAGAATCCAAAAAAACTAGAGTGGATGAAGGTGATACTTGCATCAGGTTGAGTTAGCTCATAAACAAGGAAATAGAAAATCAAGGTAGACAAAAGAAGCAGGCTTTCTTAAGGATCATTGAGCCAGAAGACAGGTCTCAGAGACTCAAAGTCTACTCGTGCAAAAAGTCTCCTTTTGTTTTTCTTTTCACATTTTCTAGAAAAAAAATAGAATGGAAAGGAAGAATACTCATAGGTAAGACCTAAATATTTGGGTAGGAAAACATTTTAAACACTAACTTACTTTCAACCAGGACTGAATAAATTTCAGTAAATAAATATGTTTATTTATTTTATTTTTATTTTGGCTGCATTGGGTCTTCATTGCAGCACACAGGATCTTTGTAGCGGCACGTGGGATCTTTCATTGCGGGCTTCTCTCTAGTTGTGGCCTGTGGGTTTTTTTTCTCTTATCTAGTTGTGGCGCGGGCTCCAGAGCACGTGGGCTCTGTAGTTTGTGGCAGGCGGGCTCTCTAGTTGAGGCGCTGGAGCTCAGTAGTTGTGGCGTACGGGCTTACTTGCCCCGTGGCATGTGGGATCTTAGTTCCCTGGCCAGGGATCAAACCCACGTCCCCTGTATTGGAAGGTGGATTCTTTACCACTGGACCAGCAGGGAACTCCCTAGTTTTCCCTTTAAATTAGGTCATGAAATAGTTTTCTATGAACATCCAAAAAATTACTAAATGTAGTATGTTTCAAATTATTTATACCTTTATTAAAGAGAAAAATGGATAGTAAAGCTCACAAGCACCACTGATCTACAATTTCCAGATTACCTATATTTAAGTGATTGAACAAATAACAGGAAATGGTATTATACTAAGTGAAATAAGACAGGGAAAGGCCAATACCATGTGAGCTCTCTTATATGTGGAATCTAAAAACAAACAAACTAACTAACTAAAAACAAGCTCACAAATACAGAGAACAGATTGGTGGTTGCTAGAGGTGGTGGGAGGGTTTAGGGGGAAGAAATGGGTAAAAAGGGTGAAAAGATAAAGAGAAAAAAGAACTATTAAAAAGAATTTTAAACCCCAAGCAACCAAAACAGATCTCACCAAATCCACTCACAAAAAGTTCTTAATTCTATTTCAAACTTCTAACAAGTTTGGTTAGCTGGTTCCCTAACCCATAATAAATTACTAGTGAAAAATATAGGGAAATCCTTAAAAATAAATATTTTTCCTGCAAAAAGTGCACAAATATATCCTAGTCTTGAGGACTTCTCACCTTTCGCATAAGGTGAGCCACCCACAGGATGCAGTTAGCCTGTAGAGCCTTTAAAGACTGGCAGCCAAATCTAATCATGCTGGGATTACAACAGAAAGCAAAGGAATCACCCCTCATCCAAGAGTTAATTTTGAGGAACAAGAAAGAGGGGGAAATGTACCTTGCACATTGTAAGATAATTAACAACCTTTCTAATGCAGTCCTTCAGATATTAAGTCCTCATCTTCACGCTTCTTTCCTAGCAACTCTAATATACTATGAGAACTAGTTAAAATACTTCTAAAAATTAATAATGGAAATGGTTAAGGGTCTGTCTGTCAGTACATCTCAAGCCTCTACCCAGAATTTAGAAGCCAGTCTTCTAATCAAATTGCAGTCAAATACTTTATTTACAGAGTTACTGTTTACACATGGTAATGAATTAATTTGGTTGAATCTCTGACTTATTATGGGTTACTGAACATAGTTTGTGAGTAATGGAAGGGGCAAACAATTGTATTTCCAGCACTGAATCACTCAACTTCATTAGACAAAAAAACTATCAAAGTCAATAATCAATGTGCACTCGAACCTGGGCACCACTGAACCTGAAAGGCTTCCAGGGACTCCTTTGGGTTTGTCACTTTAACTATTTGCATATTAAGATCTCTGCAGGGAGGCAAAATGATTCAAATGATAGGCCAAACAGCACCTTCAGAAGTCATTAAGCCCAGTATTGCCAAATAAATTTTAGTTGTCATATAATTTTGAAAACTAAAGTGATGATTTAAAGTCTATCCCAAACCCATTAGGGAGAGAAGAAAGACTGAGGCATCTAGGTATTGCCCCAGGCCACCAGTGCAGGCTAGAAGAGCTGAAGATTTGAAATAACAGACAGGCATATTTTCTTGGGACCAGGACACTAGAGAGTAACAAAACCTACCATCATACAGCTATAGTAAAAGAAAGGCTTTACTTTACAAGTAACGTCAAAGAGTAGATATTCAATAAATGCTAGCTAACCTTTTTTACTATAATTAGTGGCAGAGGCAACATCAAGAGCCACATTCCTGATTAACATAGCACTGCTTTTTCCATGGATTAATTTTGTTTTCTCAAACTAAACGGCAGGACAAATAAAAAGAAGTCTTGTTTTATCAAAGCACACTAAGTATTTTGTCTATATGCTGATTAAGTTTGCCAAACAGTTTTCCATGCTTCTAGAAGACAAATAATGAATGTTAATCCTAGAAAGCACCCAGAATAGTCCTGGATCCATAGCAGTAAATGATCAGTAATTGGTTATTTATTGCTTGACTCTTGAGTAAGCCCACATAATGAAGGACTCAATGTTAAAGAATCAAACAGGAATATAAATTGGTGCAGCCACTATGGAGAACAGTATGGAAGTTCCTTAAAGAACTAAAAATAGAGTTACCATATGATCCAGCAATCCCACTCTTGGACATATATCCAGAAAAGATGAAAACTCTAATTCAAAAAGATAAATGCACCCCAATGTTCAGAGCAGCACTATTTACAACAGCCAAGACATGGAAGCAACCTAAGTGTCTATCGGCAGATGAATGGATAAAGAAGATGTGGTTCATATACACGGTGGAATGTTACTCAGCCATAAAAAAAGAATGAAATGATGCCATTTGTAGCAACATGGATGGACCTAGAGTTTACCATACTGAGTGAAGTCAGACAGAGAAAGACAAATATCATATGATATCACTTATACACGGAATCTTAAAAAATGATACACAGACAGAAATAGACTCACAGACAGAGAAAACAAACTATGGTTACCAAAGGGGAAAGGGTAGAGGGAGGGATAAATTAGGAGTTTGGTATTAAAATATACACACCACTATATATGGAGAATATAACCAACAAGGACCTACCATATAGGACAGGAAACTACATTCAATATCTTGTATTAATAATCTATAATGGAAGAGAATCTAAGAAAGAATATATATATAAAAGAATCTTAAAAAGATATATATATATGTATCTGAATCACTTTTCTGTATACCTGAAACTAACACAACAATATAAATCAACTATATTTCAATAACAATTAAAAAAAAAAGAATCAAACAGGGAGTGATGAGTAGGCTTAATCAGGGATGGTTACCAACATGGAGGTGAATTTAAATTCTTGTGTCCTTCAAATCTACACCAAATGTTTCTGCAACATGATACACTGACTCTCCTCTCTGTGAATGGCAACACCATGGGACACTTGTGGTGAGCTGCATCCCCTCCTACCCTCACACTGCCTCACACACCCTGTAAATAAGGGATGAGAAAATGTGTGGTCAGACTGTCTGTCATAGAAACAATCTCTTGCTTATAGAGCAGGGTTTGATGTAGGGGATAATGGGGAGGAAGATGGAGCCTGAGCTATTCTTATGGAATCACCTAACTATATCTTTTATGCAAAAAAAAAGGAGAGAGCAGTGAAATTATGAAATTAGAGGCTGAATGGGGAGGAGAAACAATCTTATTGAACATTTGTTTACATCCAATATATGACAAAGTTATTCGAATAAACAGAGTGTGACATATTATATTATTACTGCTATAATTCAAGCACTTTGTGTGTGTGTGTGTCTGTGTGTGTGAAAACCAGTTGGATGTACAAAAATATCAAGTGTAGCATTTTATAATCTTGAAATCTATTAAACATTTTAAGGGTATGACGACTACACTTTGGCTCATTCTCATTCACATTTCAAATATAGAGATGTAGGGGCAGGCAATACCCCCAAAACTTACCATTCTTAAAATTCTATGATTTCACAATTCTTGAGCATAAAAGCAGCTGCTTTTAAAACACTATCATATGTTTGAGCTGATGACTTTCTGAACACAGAATATGCCAGGGACCAGCAAAGGGAAAATAGAGGCTTGGCCTAAGGGCTAAACAAATAAATATGTTGAGACCATAGGCATAGTCAAAGGGTTAGGTTCCTAGGTAAGACAATAATCTACTTCTGAAGCCTCTAGGTAAACCTGGGGCCCAGACAGTAAAACACCCACTTCTCCAGGGAATTGCCAAACTAAAAAAGACTGGGTAGTCTCAAAGTTGGATAAAAAGTAAGTAGACTATCAAGAAGAACCAGAATCCCAGAAGTCAGTTCACATTTGGTGAGGGACCTTGTGATTGGTGAGATGAATAACAGTAGGGAATATTTGTTTTAAAATTGCATCAACCTAACTGAAAAATAAAGATTAGGTGCAGGCATCCACAATTTATTATGACTTTTTAAAACTTGGACATTAGGATTCTCTTGTGTGCTTGCACTGACTGCATGCAAGTGACAGACTACAGGAAAGCATGAAGAAAATCAATCAATAAATAAATCAATAGGGCTGTTTGTAGATAATTTGCCAACACCATTTTGTCCTAGATGCTTCCAATGTATCCATAGTTTATTCATTCAGTTAGCAACAAAGCCCTGAGGTAGGAACAAGCCTAGAGTATATAAGAAATGTAAAGATCAATGAGTGAAGCAAAGTGAGTGAAGGACAGTGAGGTATGAGGTAGTCTGAGGTCACAGATAGAGGAAGGTGTCATGTAGATCTAGAATAGGAGTTTGATTTCAGAGAAGCTTAGGTCACAGGCTATTCCAGTCATCGTGCTATCGGATGATGGTGGCTTGATTAGGGTGTTAGCTGTGGAAATGGAAAGACACATATAAATTGGAAGTGGACGCAAATAAACTTTTAGTTGTTGGAGTATATGTGCACATGCGTGTGTGTGTGTGTGTGTGTGTGTGTGTGTGTGTGTGTGAGTGTGTTTTATGGTGGGAGTGAGGAATCAGTGAGGAATCAAGGATGACTTCTAGGTATTTGGCTTGAACAGCTAGGTATATGGTAATGATATTTATAAACTTGAGTAAAGGGAAAATGTACAGCTCTGTTTCAGTCTTGAGAAGTTTGAGAAACTTCTTAGACATCCTAGGCGAAATGTCAAGTAGGTGATCACTTGCATAAATCTAGAGCTCACTGTAGAGATCAGGATTAGAGATATACATTTGGGATTCATTAGTATATGATGGTATTGAAAACCACAGTATGGAAGCATCTGGGGAAAGATTATAGATAGTCTTTGAGATCAGCAATTAGAGGTCAACGGAGCAGGAAAATCAGCAAGAAAGGCCAAGAAACAGTGGTCACTAAGAAGCAGAGTATAGCATCATGGATGCTAAAGCACAGTGTGTTTGAAGAAGGGAGGAATGGTCACCTATGTGACTTGCTCCTGCTGAGCCAGATAACATGAGGACAGAAACATGATCATTGGGTTTGGCAACCTGGTGACCTTGGCAAGAGTTTATTCAGTTAAGGAGGGCAAGTAGCCTGGAAGAAGCTGTTGAGGTGGGTGCTTCTGATGGGCTGAATAAGCCTTATTAAAATGCAACAGTATTCTTAGCACAGAAATGCTACCATGTTTACCCCTACTGAAATTTATGCCTGATTTCATGACTATCACAGTATAGGATTTGTTTATAATTAAATGTTTCACAGCAGTTAAATTTAAAAAAAAAGTGGTGAGAACCCATAATAATTAGCAGCAAATAATTTGTATGTTTACAAAATGCTTTGGGGAAATATGACTTAATAGTTAGTGTTCCAAATGGCACTACTCTTATAAGCAATAAATGTGACCCTCTGGCTATGATATTGAAATTTTTTTTTTAAATTAGGAAGAACAAAGTAAACTATTTTAAAGACTTATTTTCAAATGTCACCATAGCAATAAATTATTGATTTTCACATCTAAAATTAATGTTTTTATTTATAAGGTATTTTTAATTCTGGGTAACATAATATATAACTTTGCTTTAAGACACCACTTTATTTTAAAGACTTATAGAGTTTGAATGAACCCAATTAAGTGTGCTCTGTGTGTCTTCTCAGTCTGCCCTTAGCAAGACTTAACAATGTGAGTTCTGTTCTACTTGCTATCAGGGGAAACCGCACAGGAACCCAGAGAATACTGCCTGCTGGAAAAAAAAAAAAAAGAGCTCATTTTTTCATAAAGTCTCCGGCTGTGGCCACAGAGAACACAGCATCCGTTTACAGATTCTCCTAATTGGCACTAGGCCATTCTCTAGGCTTCCACTTCTTTACTGGCAAATGCAGCTCGTTTTTATTTGTGCTCTCCAATAGATTCAGCTACCAATTCCTACAGATTTGGATTATGAAAAATTATCTAGGCAGGTAAAAGAACTGAAATATGAGACAGTTCAGTAGCTTGGCAGGAAGAGGGAGAGAGGCCCAAACTACCTTGAAGAAGGATTATTTTGTGAAAATGAACAAAGCTACATGTTCTCTCTTGAATAATAAAAACACTCATCCACATACTGACATGACACAGGGATTTTATTATCAATTATCACACACAGTAGTTTTATTAGCACCTACTCAAGACTAAGCTAATTTAAAAGCACTTGAAACCTTAGGCAGATGTTTTAAATGAAAAAAAGAGTTCAAAAAGCTCTGCATCATATAGCATCTACTATACGTAAAATAAGGCTCAGCTCTTCCTTAGTCTTGAAGCACATCCATTTACATATGAGCTGCTCATACCAGGATCTTGGTCATCATTCTCTAGGGCAACAATGTTCCCTGCTCTGTCAGAACTTTATGACATGCATTTTCTCTTCTGACTAAATTTAAATCCCTAGTCCATTCCATGCTGTAATACATCTCCTCCTACACTAGATTCCTATCAGATGTCTCATTTAGTTCCTCTTAAAATTAAAGGAAATATCACTTTGAAAAACTGGAGTTCTTCACTAAAGCTCAACATAAGCATACTCTAGGACCTCAACTTTTCACTCTAAGTACAGAATGCATAGAAAAGACTATGCAGTTCACCAAATGAAATGCACTAAAATAAATGTTATGACTAGCAACACTATTCATAAAAGCACAAAACTACCTAAATGTGCCCAAATCAAGAATGGAATTCATAAAATTATCACACAGTGGAAACTACTACAATGAAAATGAACAATCTACAACTTTATGCAACAACATGGAGAAGTATCATGAACAGACTGTTGAGCAAAAGATGTAAGATAACAGAGACTGTAGTGAACACTTTCATCATATAAACTACTAATACCTTATACTGACTAGAAAGCAGAATAGTAATTACCTCTAATGCAGTCTAGTGAGTAGAAAGGGGCATAAAGGACTTCTGAAACTCTGCTATTGTTCTTGGGTTCACCGGAGTGCTGGTTACACAAATGCATTCAGTTTGTCAAAGTTCATCACAATGTATAGTTAAGATATGTTCACATATTTGTATTGATTTCATAGTTCAATAATTTAAAAAACCTGAAGTTTACATGGATGTTGGCTGAGTTGGAATAGAGATAGCTCAATGCCAAGTGTAGTAGACTAAGTTCTTGTTCACATGTATTATCTACCTCTTACCCTCAACTGAGAGCAGGCTTGGCTATGTGACTTGCTCTCATCAAAGAAATATGGGTAGAGATAAGCACTGCTTCCAACCCAGGTTTTAAGAGCTAGTGTGGGGTTCACCGTCACCTCTTTTCCCTCTGCCTCAAGACTGTATCCCAGAATGAAGACAACACAGAAAGGAACCACAGCCAACTAGTGTCGGACATGCAACAGGAGCAGAAAAGTGTCCTTCTTGTGGAAAGTCATTGAGAATTATCCTGAACTACCAGATTTGAGTAGAACACTTGGGTATTTTGGACTACTGTGAACACAGAGAACAAAATTATTTCTATCATGTCCTGTATACTCTACAGAGCTTACCTAATTTAATGTTTCATAGAATCTTCTAGACATGACCTAGTACTCTTGCCTCATGGACTGCCTTAGGCATTGTCAAAGCTCTGTAGGTCTCCAAATATCATCTATCCACACAGAGACCCTAAGACCCCCAGGTTCCATTCAGCTCAATAAATTATTTACAGCAAATACTGAACTCCACTGGGAAGAGAGGAACTTGATCAGCTCATAATGATTTTTTCTTTGTTGAAAACAACTTTTGATCCAGCAAGATTTGACTCCCAGTAGTTGTTTCTGTGCTAGGTAGTCTTCCTGGCCATAGCAATTTATACAAGGGAGATACCTGCAACAGGCCAATCAGATTTTCTCTTCCAAAAATTGGAAATCTGAATGAAAGAAATTGGGAGCCCTGGAAAATGAATCATAAAAATAAAAATAGTCTAAAAAATTACATAATATGCTCAAGTTTTGGTTATGAGCTACCCTAGTATCCTCTTAAAAAACTCACCTATTTTTCTTGGTAGCCAGAGTGAGTTTGATAGCCTGAAACAATGACAACTTAACTATCAGAAATATTCATGTCTCTGGATATATGACACAATAGATCACTAAGCAGAGGCCTTGTGTTTCTAAGGTGAACATAATAATAATGCTTTGCTTCTCTAAGTTTCTCGTGGGCATTTTAGTTCCTGGAAAATTTGTTCCAGAGAGGTAATCTTTATTGGAAACAGGTGCATAAAGTGGCTTCTCCCAAAAATCTCCTAAATTTTTAAGGTTAATTCTAAATTGCATTCCTTCTAAGCAGATTTTTTAAATGACTTAAAAAAACAACAACACCCTTATGTTTGGGTCATATTTTCAGTCTCATAATATGACAAGAGAATTCTCCAGAATATGTATGGAACTGGTGGTTGACTTTCAGTGTCATACAAACACCAGTTTGCTTTGTAAACTATAAACTATATTTTCCTAAGATCAGGAAAGTAGGAGCTATTTCTTACGTATTATTCACAGCACTGGTGCCAGAGAAATGGCATTTTTAGTAGAGCTGATTGTTCACATTTGAGTGATAATGGTAGGCGAGCAAGGAAAAATGGGGCTACAATATGGAAGACCTTAAATTATAATAAGTTTCCAAGTTTGGATGACATCCTCTAGGCAACAGTAAACTGGAGAAAGTTTTTGAGCAGGGAATAATATAATAAAAATATTATTTTAGTCATGCATAATATACTAAAACCTGGAAAATCAGTGTTAGCTGACCAGTTAGCAGGGTTGCATAAGAAGATAAAGACCGGAACTATGATGATGATGACACCAGCGGAAAATAGAGATGGGTACATATGAAGAAAAGTTGGACAAAAATAATCTACACAACTTGGAAACTAATGGGTGTAAAGGGAGTTGGAAAGGCCTAACGTGACAGTTTTGGAAATGAAATGAGATCTTGACAGAGAGAAAAAATCCTATGGGTCAGTTGGTTTGGGAAGATAATGAAAAATGACAGAATGAATAGCCAAGGGTGAAGGTCAACACAAGATCCATACAATACAGGGTTCAAACATTATATATTTGATGTTTCTGTTTTTCCCAACGTATTAAAATATTAAGGGAGTGTACAGATATAGTGAGAAAGTATGAGAAGATTTAGAAATGCTAGACATCATCAAAATTAAAACTATTTTTCTGTGGAAATCATGGCTCAGAGAATCCTAAGACAAGCTACAGACTGGGAGAACATGCAAATCTTATATTTGATAAAGGACTTGTATCCAGATTACATAACTCTCAAATCTCACAAAATAGTTAATGCAAAATTAGTTATCAAAACTAATTAGCGGCGGGGGGTGGAGGTGGTGGTGGGATGAACTGGGAGATTGGGATTGACATGTATACACTAATATGTATAAAATGGATAACTAATAAGAACCTGCTGTATAAAAAAGTTAAAAAAATAAAACAAAAACTAACTAGTAAGTGTACATGGGCACTAACTAAGATGGCTGAAAAACATAACTGGGCCTGTTAAAAAATTAAAAATAGCCAGGAGAGTACACAAAAAGTATCCAAATAAATTGAACATGGGATGGGTTTTGCTCCTACATTTATGATTATTTGTGATCAGTTTTAATTATCTGAATGGATGTGTCTTCTAGATGAACAAGAGACAATAATAAATCATAAGTGAATAACCTTTTGTCAATTTTGTTCAAACTGGGGCTCATGAGTACATCTTGGACTTCTCAGACAATTAACTGGTTTTGCAATTTTAAAGGATTTGGTTGTCAGTTTCTCTTTGGGTTTAAAAACAACTCAACTGCCTGAATTTCATGAGAAAAAGAACAACCACAACAAAATCCATAGTGACTAGTTTCATGTGTCATAAGGGTGCTAAATTGAAATGGGAATCATTGATAGGGAAAGTCAGAAAATTTGTATTTGAAGGATGCCCATAACAAACTAGATAATCTCAGGTAAATTTAAATCTCTTTGGGTCCCAGTTTACTCATTTGTAAAATGAAGTGTCTGGATTAGATAAGCAATTCTAACCTTTACTATATCCCTTGTAGGGGGTATGTGTGTGTGTGTACCTTAGATTCCTAGGTAGGACCCAACACCAGGTCTGAGTTAGGGCTCTGGGATCTACCTTTGTAATAAGGAGCCCTAATGATGCTGAGGCAGATGGTCCTTAGATCAACACTGGACTGGAGAGAGGGTCCCGACCTCTTGCAGCTCTAATACTCTATGATTTAGTCAGTGTCTTTTATTTTGTTCTTCCCTGCTCTTTAGTAGTGCATACCAGGCTATTAGATTTGTCCTTTTTCATATCAGAAAGGCAACAAAATTACTAAGGTTTCCCTTAGATCTGTATTTTCTGTGAATAACAGAGATAACCACAGACAGCCCAGGAAGAGCTTACTTTTCAAAACTGCTTTCACATGGGGTATCTTCTACCATGTAAGCTCATCTTCCCTATAATTTTTGTAATTCAAACAGGCCTCATAAACCACAATTGATCTTTAGGAAGTCACCTTTTAGATCATCTCCTCAAAAAGATGTAAACTCCTAAGTGTAAGATGGAATAATATGATATAAATGAAAACTAATGATATCCTTAAAATAAAACTGTATTTAGGCAAATCAAAAGGCCTACCAAAGAAAATTATGTTTGACCTTTAGTTTCAATTTCTTACTTAATTTCATCCTGTTGTTTTTTCAACAATAAAGAGAAAAATTACATTTAAAAATAATATTTTGATATTTAGTTAAGGGAATTCAACTATTGATTCTAAAAGAAGGCTTTAATTTTATTTGTAAAGTAAATTCTAGTCAATTAATCTACCCTGTGACTTAAAAAATGCAAATGTTTCCAATAATAATGATAATTGACATGCCAGTAGATGACATTTACTTTGAGAATATTAAAGTTCTGTGTGGAAATATGGGTATAAATATTCAAAATTAAAATTTGAGATAATTAATTGTATTAATCCTAAATGAATAATAATAATATTTATATTTCTCCAGACATAATCACATTCATTTATGCTGCTGAAGTATACACACTGTGCGGAAAAACCCTGAAGTTGAGGGCTGATATCAGACATTCCAGCCAAAATCAGATGAGGCTAATAAGTTAGAATTCAGGCTCTTTTCCTTACAAAATAAGTTGTTTGGGGCCAGAAGTCTTCATGTACTGAGTCCCATTTTCTTTATCTACAAAATAGAGACAACTTTGGACATACCACCAAATCTCTCCATGTTAATTCTTCAAATTAAATGAGGGTAGTATAACTATAGATGTCTTTTCATTCTAACTTAATTCTAATTCTTGAAAACTTTAATATTCTCTTCACATTTGCTAAATGTGAAAACATGCTCTCAGTCACTAAAAACCCTAAAATGTTCTAGTTTTGGAAACAAATGAGAAAAAGAGACATTTCTGGTTTTAATTAGTCACAGTAATAGAGCAGGTTTTGTTTTTTATTTTTAAAATGTTTTGTTCTTGTTTATCGTCTGTGATCTTCTGTAATCTTGCTCTAAGTCACAAATTTGAAGATCCTTTAGATTTCTATATACTTGGTGTATGAGAAACAGTTAAGTCACTAAGGGATCATGATTGTAACAGAATTTTTTGGAACAGATATTGATCCTGACAATATCTATAGACATCAATTGTTTTATGGAAATTAAAAAATAGATATAACTGTAATAAATCACCTAGAACAATATTCAAAAATCAAGATCCCAAGCATATGGACATGTTTGGGTTTTCAACACTAAAAATGTACAAACCCTGAAGATACCTTCTATAACATCATTCCCTTAACTAGACTTTGCTTTGTGAAAAGAAATCCACTCTGGTTATCACTGTATTCCCAGGGAAAAACACATCGCCTGCTAATTAAGAGGTGTTAATCTTCTGTAATTGATGAATCAAGCAATGAACAATGTTCTTATGAAACAACAGAACTCTATAACCTTGTTGTTATCTACTCATAGCCATGTAAGAATGCCACTAAATATTCTGGAGAATAGCATAAAGAAGATCACATTACCCTTTAAAATATGACTGAGATCTTTTTTTTTCTTTTAATTGGAAACTGAGCATCTTCTTTGCACTTGGTTGAGGCAGTATAACACACTGGTATAGGGCAGGAATAATTGTTAATCAGGTAAGAATAGGTAAGAATCCAGGTTGTCCTCCATACAAATATTGTTAACTTAGGCAAGTAATTTCATCGTGTTGAGGTTCATTTTCTTTACAGTACTTACAAAATTAGGAAACATAATTTTAATTTACGGTGCTATTGAAAGATTTCATCGTCAACATGTTTATAAATCATTTAGTGTGGTGGCTAGCACAAAGTAATTGTTCAATAAATAACTGCTACTATAGTTACTAAATATATTAAAAAATCAACATTTACATAAGTCATAGCTTTCCTCAACTGGCTGGTGTCAATTTGATAGACAAGAAACAAGATAATTATTCTTCTTTCTCTTGTAGATATTTTTCAAGACATAAAGAGATCAGTCTGCTTTGTAATTCCTTCTTATCTTATTTTTTCATTGCTAGAACCAAGATTAATAATACCTGCCTTTCTTTAGAGCATGCAAATATTAACCCTCTTTAATTCAAATTCAAGCCCCTCCTCCTCTATGACACCTGAAGAATTTCAGCCCATATAATCTCTCCCTCCTTTGACCTTCCACCACTATCATACTACATTTTAGCAGCTTACGTTTATGCTGATTTTACCTCTGCAACTATACAAGGAGCTCCTTAAGGGTAAAGGGCATGCTTAACAATTAAACTGTTTTGTCTTTTCTGTACTCCTAGTGCTTGCACTAACAGAAGTTAACAGGAGGCTGGCATAAGTATGTGCTTCACTTATTTGAGAGATAATTGTGGTTGACCATTCAAGTGATAACTCCCTCCCTTCTAAGAAACATGCACTTGTTTCCTTCTCTGGCACGCGTGGGTCTATAGGAAAACTTACGGCTATGATGTGCATCTGGGATCCCCTCTCCAATATGCCCAAAATCGGGTTCAGAGTCAAGTAGGGAGGGGTAGGGCCTATGGAAAGTGGAGAGTGCTTGCTCTGCCCAAAGACATTCAAATAAAAAAAGAAAAGGTGGGAAAAAAGGAGGAGAAAATTACAACACCAGCCAAACTAAATATTTTTGTGCACTGTGTTTGCCTGAAGGCTGACAGTTTTCTTGAAACAGCCTGAAGGCTGTCCACAGATTTATATTCATTGAACTTCTGAGAGCAAAAGTCTCAATCTTTCTAGAAAAATTACTTTCCTGCATCAGTCTTTATCTCAAATAGCTTGTCATTGTGTCTTTATAACTATATTTACATTTGCCATATAATGTCATAAATCGGGGTTTCAAGATATCATTCCTGAAATGATATCAAATCATACTTTCTCTTTTAGGATATGATCAGTAATTTTTATGATCTCTTACATCTGTGTGACTTCAGATATAAATATATGCATATGTAAAATTTATCTATATGTAATCAAATTTGTGTGACTCTAGATATATGTAATTTATGTATTTATTATAAATTATAGTTCCATATAATATATTAATATATTTAAAATAATATAATAAAGTTACTTAAAACAAATTTGTATTATAAATTAAAATGTCATATATAATACATAAATTGTATAATTTATACATTTACAATTTCAGTCTCTATATCTTTAAATTGGAGAAATGTTTTAAGCCAACAGATATGTATAAATACCCACAATATGCAAGGTATTTTGCTAGAGACTGAAATATTCATGATGGGTTAGAAGTAGCACTTGAGAGATTTTTATTAGGCAGTAATTGATGTTAGATTGTTTTATTCAACTCAGATTTTGACAATTGTATTTAAATCAGCATATGAAAGCATGTAGCTTGATGTCAACTTTACTAATAAAGAGTTTCCTCCACAGTCGTTTAACAAAATATTACAGGGAATTTAAAAAACGGATTGGCATTCTGAATATTTATAACTAATTTTGCTCAATTAGCTAGCTGCTTTAAAAGTTCAACAAGACAAAATAATCATAAAACACCTTCCTCCGGAGGCGACCCAGCACTGGAGGCTACAGGTCTTTGGTGAGGCTAATGACGGACTCTGGGAGGCCTCATGCCAAGAAGTACTTCCCAGAACTTCTGCTGCGAGTGTCCTTGTCCCTTCAGTGTGCCACAGCCACCCACTGCCTCTGCAGGAGACCCTCTAACGCTAGCAGTAATCTCAAAGAAAGAAAACGACTTGTGTAGCCAAAAGTTTTTAAAATCAATATTGCCGAGGAGGCTCTAGTGTCTAGAAAAAGCAAGGAAACAGATTCTCCTTTAGAGCCTCTGGAAAGGAATACAAACCTGCCTACAGAACTGTAAGGTAGGTGACCCAGTTCTGGTCAATGACATATGAGGCCAAGTCTGCAGGGCACTTCTGAGAGAAAGTTTTCCACCTTGTCAGCTATCTTGGGACTATGATGGATGGAGCCAACCCACTGAGGCTGTGGAATGGAAAGATGAAGGAATCTAGGTCTTTAATGATCTTGTTGATCTGTTAAATTAATGGACCTTGCATCAGGCCTACCTCTGAAATTTTTGTTATGCGATACTGTTACCAAAAGTAGCTCAAAAGCCATTGAAGAGGCAAGAGCCGTGTGGCTGACAGGGTCTTGGTGCTCCGGCTGGGTGTCAGGCCTGAGCCTCTGATACAGGAGAGCCAAGTTCAGGACATTGGACAACCAGAGACCCCCTGGCCCCATGTAATATCAGTTGGCGAGAGCTCTCCCAAAGATCTCCATCTCAACACTAAGACCCAGCTCCACTCAAGGACCAGCAAGCTCCAGTGCTGGACACCCCATGCCAAACAACTAGCAAGACAGGAACACAATCCCACCCATTAGCAGAAAGGCTGCCAAAAATCATAATAAAGTCCCAGACACCCCAAAACACACCACTGGGCGTGGCCCTGCCCAGCAGAAAGACAAGATCCAGCCTCATCCACCAGAACACAGGCACCAGTCTCCTCCACCAGGAAGCCTACACAACCCACTGAACAAACCTTACCTACTGGGGGCAGACACCAAAAACAAAGGGAACTAAGAACCTGCAGCCTGCGAAAAGGAGACCCCAAACACAGTAAGTTAAGCAAAATGAGAAGACAAAGAAATATGCAGCAGATGAAGGAGCAAAGTAAAAACCCACCAGACCAAACAAATGAAGAGGAAATAGGCAGTCTACCTGAAAAAGAATTCAGAGAAATGATAGTAAAGATGATCCAAAATCTTGGTAATAGAATGGAGAAAATACGAGAAACATTTAATAAGGACCTAGAACAACTAAAGAGCAAACAAACAATGATGAACAACACAATAAATGAAATTAAAAATTCTCTAGAAGGAATCAATAGCAGAATAACTGAGGCAGAAGAACAGATAAGTGACCTGGAAAATAAAATAGTGGAAATAACTATAACTACTGCAGAGCAGAATATAGAAAAAAGAATGAAAAGAATTGAGGACAGTCTCAGAGACCTCTGTGAGAACATTAAACACACCAACATTCAAATTATAGGGGTCCCAGAAGAAGAGAAAAAGAAAGGGTCTGAGAAAATATTTGAAGAGATTATAGTTTAAAACTTTCCTAACAAGGGAAAGGAAATAGTCAATCAAGTCCAGGAAGCACAGAGAGTCCCATACAGATAAATCCAAGGAGAAACACACCAAGACACATATTAATCAAACTATCAAAAATTAAATACAAAGAAAAAATATTAAAGCAGCAAGGGAAAAGCAACAAATAACATACAAGGGAATCCCCATAAGGTTAATGGCTGATCTTTCAGCAGAAACTCTGCAAGCCAGAAGGTCGTATTCTTAGGGCAGGACATATTTAAAATGATGAAAGGGGAAAACCTACAACGAAGATTACTCTAGTGAGCACGGATCTCATTCAGATTCGACAGAGAAATTAAAACCTTTAGAGACAAGAAAAAGTTAAGAGAACTCAGCACCACTATACCAGCTTTACAACAAATGCTAAAGGATCTTCTCTAGGCAAGAAACACAAGAGAAGGAAAAGGCCTACAAAAACAAACCCAAAACAATTAAGAAAATGGTAATAGGAAAATACATTTCGATAACTACCTTAAATGTAAATGGATTAAATGCTCCAACCAAAAGACACAGACTGGATGAATGGATACAAAAACAAGACCCGTACATATGCTCAAGAAGAAGATATAACAATTGTAAATATTTATGCACCCAACATAGGAGCACATCAATACATAAGGCAAATGCCAACAGCCATAAAAGGGGAAATCGACAGTAACACAATCATAGTAAGGGACTTTAGCACCCCACTTTCACCAATGGACAGATCATCGAAAATGAAAGTAAATAAGGAAACACAAGCTTTAAATGACACATTAAACAAGTTGGATTTAATTGATATTTATAGCACATTCCATCCAAAAACAACAGAATGGACATTCCATCCAAACAACAACACTTTCTTCTCAAGTGTTCATGGAACATTCTCCAGGATAGATAATATCTTGGGTCACAAATCAGGTCTTGATAAATTTAAGAAAATTGAAATTGTATCAAGTATCTTTTCTGACCACAATGCTATGAGACTAGATATCAATGACAGGAAAAAAACTGTAAAAAATACAAACACATGGAGGCTAACCAGTACACTACTAAATAACCAAGAGATTACTGAAGAAATCAAAGAGGAAATCAAAAAATACCTAGAAACAAATGACACTCAAAACACGACGACCCAAAACCCATGAGATGCAGCAAAAGCAGTTCTAAGAGTGAAGTTTATAGCAATACAATCCTACCTCAAGAAACAAATATCTCAAATAAACAAATTAAACTTACACCTAAAGCAATTAGAGAAAGAAGAACAAAAGATCCCCAAAGTTAGCAGAAGGATAGAAATCATAAAGATCATATCAGAAATAAATGAAAAAGAAATGAAGGAAACGATAGCAAAGATAAATAAACCTCAAAGCTGGTTCTTTGAAAAGATAAACAAGATTGATAAATCATTAGCCAGACTCATCAAGAAAAAAAAGAAGACTCAAATCAGCAGAATTAGAAATGAAAAAGGAGACATAACAACGGACACTGCAGAAATACAAAGGATCATGATAGATTACTACAAGCAACTATATGCCAATAAAATGGACAACCTGGAAGAAATGGACAAATTCTAAGAAAAGCACAACCTTCTGAGACTGATCCAGGAAAAAATAGAAAAAATAAACAGACCAATCACAAGCACTGAAATTGAAACTGTGATTTAAAATCTTCCAACAAACAAAAGCCCAGGACCAGATGGCTTCACAGG
>NC_041225.1:66717685-66719015 GCF_002837175.3 Physeter macrocephalus
ATACTAGCAAACAGAATCCAACAACACATTAAAAGGATCATACACCATGATCAAGTGGGGTTTACCCCAGGAATGCAAGGATTCTTCAAATATATGCAAATCAATCAAAGTGATGCACCATATTAACAAATTGAAGGATAAAAACCATATGATCTCAATAGATGCAGAAAAAGCTTTTGACAAAATTCAACACCCATTTATGATAAAAACTCTCCAGAAAGCAGGCATAGAGGGAACCTACCTCAACATAATAAAGGCCATATACGACAAACCCACAGGAGACACCATTCTCAATGGTGAAAAACTGAAATCATTTCCACTAAGATCAGGAACAAGACAAGGTGGTCCACTCTCACCACTATTATTCAGCATAGTTTTGGAAGTTTTAGCCACAGCATTCAGAAAAGAAAAACTAATAAAGGAATACAAATAGGAAAAGAAGAAGTAAAATTTTCACTGTTTGCAGATGACATGATACATGCTACATAGAGCATCCTAAAGATGCCACCAGAAAAGTACTAGAGCTAATCAATGAATTTGGTAAAGTAGCAGGATACAAAATTAATGCACGGAAATCTCTTGCATTCCTATACACTAATGATGAAAAATCTGAAAGAGAAATTAAGGATACACTCTTATTTACCATTTCAACAAAAAGAATAAAATACCTTGGAATAAACCTACTTAAGGAGACAAAAGACCTGTAATCAGCAAACTTAAGACACTGATGAAAGAAATTAAATATGATACAAACAGATGGAGAGATATACCATGCTCTCACATTGGAAGAATCAATACTGTGAAAATTGTATACTACCCAAAGCAATCTACAGATGCAGTGCAATCCCTATCAAACTACCAATGGCATTTTTCACAGAACTAGAAGAAAAAATTTCACAATTTGTATGGAAACAGAAAAGACCCTGAATAGCGAAAGCAATCTTGAGAAAGAAAAACAGAGCTGGAGGAATCAGACTCCCTGATTTCAGACTATACTACAAAGCTACAGTAATCAAGACAATATGAAATTAGAACACTTCCTAACACCATACAAAACAATGAACTCAAAATGGATTAAAGACCTAAATGTAAGGCCAGACATTATAAAACTCTTAGAGGAAAACATAGGCAGAACACTCTATGACATAAATCACAGCAAGATACTTTTTGACCCACCTCGTAGAGAAATGGAAATAAAAACAAAAATAAACAAATGGGACCTAATGAAACTTAAAAGCTTTGGCACAGCAAAGGAAACCATAAACAAGATGAAAAGACAACCCTCAGAAGGGGAGAAAATATTTGCAAATGAAGCAACTGACAGAGGATT
>NC_041225.1:66719456-66747686 GCF_002837175.3 Physeter macrocephalus
GTTGGTGGGAATGTAAATTGATATAGCCACTATGGAGAACAGTTTGGAGGTTCCTTAAAAAACTAGAAATAGAACTACCATATGACCCAGCAATCCCACTACTGGGCATATACCCTGAGAAAACCATAATTCAAAAAGCGACATGTACCACAATGTTCATTGCAGCACTATTTACAATAGCCAGGAAATGGAAGCAACCTAAGTGTCCATCGACAGATTAATGGATAAAGAAGATGTAGCACATATATACAGTGGGGTATTACTCAGCCATAAAAAGAAACGAAATTGAGTTATTTGTAGTGAGGTAGATGGACCTAGAGTCTGTCATACAGAGTGAAGTAAGTCAGAAATAGAAAAGCAAATACCGAATGCTAACAAGTATATATGGAATCTAAAAAAAAAAAAAAAAAAAAAAAAAGGTTCTGAAGAACCTAGGGACAGGATAGAAATAAAGACGCAGATGTAGAGAATGGACTTGAGGACATGGGGAGGGGGAAGGGTAAGCTGAGACGAAGTGAGAGAGCGGCACTGACATATATACACTACCAAATGTAAAATAGATAGCTAGTGGGAAGCAGCCGCATAGCACACGGGTATCAGCTCTGTGCTTTGTGACCACCTAGAGAGGTGCGATAGGGAGGGTGGGGATATGGGGACACAAGAGGGAGGGGATATAGGGATATATGTATACGTATAGCTGATTCACTTTGCTATACAGCAGAAACTAACACAACATTGTAAAGCAATTATACTCCAATGAAGATGTTTAAAAATCAAACAAACAAACAAAAAAACACCTTCCTCCTATTATTGAAGCACGATAGTTAACTTCACTTTTGGTGAAGACTCCAAAAGTACTTTTTCCTTTGTGTGAAAAAATTATTTTTTCATAAAAGCATGAAATCAAGCATTCATATTCTATTTCCAAATACTCATAAAAAATAACCCTATTTCATATTTCTAATAGGGTTTTGCTTATTGTATATGGATAATGGTTTTTATATAATATGCTATTCTACAAAGCTGAAATTGGGTCAAGTTTTTACTTTTCCAAATACCTTTCTGTTTATTTACACTGCCATTTCTAAGGTATGTTAAAGATTTTTTTAAGCCTCAAACTTTGGAAAATGATATATAATTGTCTACCAAAATAATAGCAAATATACTTCGAACAAATATGTTATTGAAAATGTATTTTTTCCAAGTTTCACAAACCATTATCAGGTAGGTCAGTTCTTAGGAATCACTTCTACAAATCAAGAATTCAGGCTACAAAGTTAAGTAATCTAATGTTGAAACTACAACACTTCTACTCCAATGTTTTACTTTTCTACTTATTATCAATGATGGCTTTGTCATTGAAATGAAAGTTATATTTCTATAAAGATGGCCTCACTCTAAGAATTCCTATTCATTTTGTAAGTTAAATAATGTTGAGCTGTTATCCTAATCCAAAACTTTCTTTCCTGATTAAGCAATACAGAGGTAAAGTAATGAATTGAGTAAAAAATTACCTCTTCCATAAAGAAGATTAAAGAAAAATGAAGTAAACTAGATGACAAGCACCAAATTACAGCACTATTTCTACATTTATGTAAATTTATCATAATGCCTGTTCATGTGTTAAGCACATGTGTTAGGCATGTGGTAGGATGTTCTATAAGTATGTTGAATGATCTATTGATCAGTCAGAGATGTATTTGAGCAGTGTGGAGAAAGAACACAGTATGTTGATGAAATTCTCGTATGTCTTAAAAAAATTTGTTGGATTATACATTTTATAGACTATGAGTGTGTAACTGATTCATAGTGATGGGCTGGGTGAGAAAGAGGATTGTCAGAAAGACCTTTGTCCCATGGCTCACATGATTTTCAACTGGACATTCCTTCCCCTTCCTTTCTCTTTGCCATCCCTCCTACTGCAAAGACCTAAGGATTGAAGGGAATCAGAAAGTTTCTTAACAGGGACACAATACATTGAACCCACTGAAACAAATAGCGGCTTCTCAGGTATTCCACTCTTTGAAGTGCCAAATAAAAACAATGACAATGGTAAAACAAAAATAAACATGCACTTAAAAAAAAACTATTTAAGAAGAAAAGATAAGGGAATGATCTTTGATTAAGACACAAATTGTCAAAATATAGCCCTTTCTCCTGAATTTTATTACCAATGAAAGGGAAAGAGAAGTGAATTAAGTCAGCAATGTGTTAGAATCCCTGGTAACAAGATTCCAGGAGCACTGGTCTGTTAAGAACATGTCCCATCATAAATCAGTTTAACATTAACAGGTCTTTCAGAGGAAAGCAAGTTAGTTCTGCGCAATGGAGGCTTCAACACAAGCAGCTTCTGTCAACAGCTTCTGAAACCTCAGTGAGGATGTCAAAGGTGCTCATGGATTTGCACAACTCTTTTGACCACATGTTTTCTGGAGGTATGAAATGAAATCAAAGTTGATTTGACTGATATTTTAAAAGTATTAAAATCATAAGAAAAATGGACAAATTAGGATATATATTATCTATTCTAACACCTTGAAAAAATTTCACCTTACTGTGTGGCAATTTGTTAGGTTCTATACCTGAGAAGCATTTAGCCCTAGCAGTGAAGAATTAAATCAATACTATTTCTGAATAGGATTTTCTATAACAGTAGCTGAGTAAGAAGGAAAGACTTTTTTATTACATTTGAGATGCATGCAATAATATTTTTGCATAAACCAGAAAAAGAGACAGAATAAGTTTTAACAGATTTAAGTGGTTCAAATGTGCTTGGCATTTATGAAAATGTAGTAGTTATTATTAAAAAAATTCTGTTTTTATTAGGAAATACAGAAAATTTTTTATAGAAATTCTTTTCAGAAGTATACCTAGAAATATCCAATGTGAATTCATGGTAATCCACAGTGAATTGATTTCTTTACTCTGGGTATTGAGTTAGAATTCTATTATGTTACCAGTCCTTCAATATTCTGCATTGTTAGCCTCATGAGACCACTGTCTGAGTGACACACAGCTAAAAATTACCTTAATCTACCTTAATCTTAGGGAGTAGCAGAGAACAAATGGATGAAAAAAAAGTTGCTCAAATTTTATAAAACGTCTCATTTTCTTCTACAAGGGATCTAGTTCAATATAAATACTGAAATTTGTAGGCTTTCAAATCATGTTTCTTTTCAATGTTAGTTTAGGCATTAATCTGAAATCCATTATAAATAATGTAAAAATATGTATATAAATCATGAAAATCATTCTATTTTCCATAATGACCCATTAGATCTTTGTGTTTAGATGATGTGAAAAGATAGAAAAAACAGATATGGCTTTAAATAATAGTTTGGGGATATCTCAAAGCAATATATGATTTTTTAAAAATTTACATTAATTCTCCTTGCTATTACTTAGAATTAATAGCCACGTAGAACCTAGAGGAACTGTCGGGGGTTGAACTGTTAGTTCTAATCCTCAGTATTTCAGAATGTGGTGTTATGTGGAAATAGGGGTTTTGCAGAGATAATCAAGTCAAAATGAGATCACTGGGTGGGCCCTACTCCAATATGACTGGTGTCCTTATAAAAAAGGAAATTTGGACACAGAGACAGACACACACAGAGGGAAGACAATGTGAAGACACACAGGAAAAGACACCCATGTGACTTGAGTGATGCATCTAAAAGCCAAAGAATGCCAAGGGTTAGCAGAAAATACTAGAAGCTAGAAGCAAAGAATGATTTTCCCCTAGAGCTGTCAGGGAGGGCATGGCTCTGCCAATATCTTGACATCAGAGTTCTAGCCTACAGAACTGTGAGAAAATAATTTCCTGTTGTTGTAGGCCACCCACTTTTTGATACTGTAAGTCCCCTACATATTAACCTTCAAGTTGCGAACTTTCAAAGATGCAAACGTGCGTTTGCATGTCCAGTCACGTGAGTTAGTTCACGTGTCTGGCATTCACTGTCACATGCGTGCATCCTCTACAAGTGGTTGTGTTTTTGTGTACTTTACTTTACCAGAGAAAGGACAAAGAGAGACAAGAGGACGAAGAAGTAACTGAAGAACCGAAGAGATTCACGATGCAAGTAATGGCGAAGGGATTTTCTTTATTTGAAGAGTCCCTGTTAGTTTTTGAGGCATAGAACCTGAATGTAGAATGGTACATGAAGGTTGCAGTAGCCGTTCAGAATGCAATCCACTGCTACCGTGCCATCTATGACGAGAAAAAAAGAGCCACTACCCAGACATCACTGGATCATTTTTTTCAAGAGGGTAGATAGAATTGAATCCAGCAAGGAACCAGAACCTGTGCCATCAACATCAGGTGTGAGTGAAATTGCAGCTTGCCCTCCATCTCCTGTTGCTGACGATCCTTCAGCTCTATCATCTCCCATCTTCTCTCCCTCCCCCAGTCAGTAACGCTTCTTGCCTGTTCACTCGGTGCCAGCCCCTGTATGCCAGCTGTTGTACTGTACTACTGTACTTTCCAAGGTACTATGCTATAAGGTTAAAATTTTTTTTTTTTATTTTTTGTGTTTGTTTTTTATGTATTATTTGTGTGAAAAGTATGAACTTAACTACAGTACAGTACTATATAGCCGATTGTGTTAGTTGGGTACCTAGGCTAACTTTGTTGGGCTTAGGAACAAATTGAACCTACAAGACACACTCTCGGAACAGAACTCATTCGTATGTAGGGGACTTACTGTACTATGATACTGCAGCATTAGGAAACTGTAACAGGAGACTTACAGAACTTATGATTCAACAAGCCAAAAAGCTGATGTAGAAAAAGGATGAAGTATCTTGTTGCCCAAGATCACAAAGCTACTTCTGACAGAACTCTAGAAACAAGAGCATGGTGTTCTTGACTACAAGTTTAGGGCTGCCTCTTCCCCCCTTGACAGACTGAAAATGTTCAATGTTAAAAGGTACATCAAAAATTCAATCCCTTAAGCTATTTTATTTAGAGACTTTTGTTAAAACTGAAAATAAATATTAGTACTCTGCTTCCCTTTCTATTCTTTCCAAGCAGCCATGCTCCAATTTCTAGAGTTGTTTTTCCCATCTTCAAAATGAAATTGAGACTTCTTATTAACCCATTTGATACTTGATTTTTATCAAATGATCCATTTGGTATGACATGGAAGGTGACGTGACACAAAAAGTATTATTAAAACTTTACAACAAAATTAAGAAGAAAATGAAATCATGAAAGACTATCAGTTTTTTTAGTTATAAAATATTTTTTGGTAATATTTGAATTATATAACCTCCTAAGGTACCAATCTTCAAACAACTATAGACATCATGAATTATTTCTTTTTTGATTTCACTTATAAGAATAATTATTTCTTCTAACTAATTTAGGAGCCTCATGAAGGCAGAGAAATATTTTTGTGCATTTTAGTACCTCTAACACCTAGCACCACACCCAACACAAAACTGAGGCTCAATAAAGGATAAATACATCCATTCAGCAAGTACTCATTTAGCATTCACTATGTGCTGGACATTACTCCACATGCTGGGAATACAGCGATGAAGAAAACATACAGAAATCCCTGCCATTACTGAGTTTATCTTCTAATGAAGAGAGACAGAGAGGAAAGAAGACAAATAAATTAAATGGTATATTGGAAAGTGATAAGCACTAAGGAGAAAAATAAGGCAGGGGGTGAGGATTAGGGAATGCTGAGGGTTGCTGCCATTTTAATTCGGATGGTAAAGGAAGGCTGCAGTATTTTAATTTGACATTTAACACTTGAGCAAAGACCTAAAGAACATATGTTTGAGGTGCGCTGTAAGGTTTAAAACCTAGTTGCATCTTTTGCTGCCAAGAAATAAGATGGCACTTCTTCCTCTTTTGCCTAGGATGGTCCTAGTTTATATGTTTTTTAACGCAATGTAACGTCTAATAGCTCCTCCTTTAACTCTTACTAATGTTCCAGATTGAAAGACAGATTATACAGTCATGCTACTTAGATCATTTTCTCTACATAGTGCGTACCAATGTTTGTTAAATGAATGAGTAAAAAAAAAAAAATCCCTCTCATGTCTCATCATTTGTTATTTGTCAAACTGTTTAACCTCCTTGTGCAGCAATATTGCCATCCATCCCCAAACTGAGACTGAAACTGATGCTGAGAGAATCTTTTAATAACCTTAGGTGAAAAGCTCAAAAGATATACTTATGATTAACATCAACAATAAAAATTTTCTCTCACTATGTAAGTTTTATTTAGTATCCTCCTTGTCTTTCATTTCAGTGCTGACACCAACATCTTTATAGAGGTCCAGATGGTGCAGAGAGATTATGACAATGAAAGGTAGCTCATGCTGAGGGCCTAAAGGAAGGACAAATAACAGCTTGCCAGAAAAACCAAATTCAATTACATACTTACTATGTCCTTATCAGATGAGATGGGGCACTCACTCTGTACCATGCCTCGTGCAACTTTAGATAACATCTGAGTAGATTAGTAGTTGTACACCAAAGAGGGGTGCTGTGGACAATTAAAATTCTTCCTGCTATAAGTAAGCTACATCCCACACATTTTTGAAGCGGGGGATTCATCAAAAATGAATAACTGTACAGGAATCCCATGTTAATTATCTAAGGGTACATCTTACAAAAGACTTCAGGGTTCTTTGTAACCAGAGGAAACTTTGAAGCATTCCATGTTTGCAGGCTGGCCCATTCAATTTGTATGAATAGGTTGTCAGAAGAAGACGAACACTTCACCTCAGATGTGTAATTTACTCCCCTCACCCCATTCCAGATTCAAGAAGAAATGCTAATTAGAACTGGAGTTGCTTTTTAGAGCCTGCATAAACTCAGCCCTGTCAACTTTGCCTATGCCCCTCTGAAAAGTAGAAAACAGTGATGTTCTACATACCATGCTAATGTATAAATAACTTCTATGCTCATTTAGCCACTTCAGCACATCCAAGAAAATGACATTATTAATGAGCTACATTACCTAGAGGAAACGGACAGACTAAATGTGTGCTTCTACACAACTTAATATGCATCTAATGTACAACTTAAGCAGTATCTTCCACACCAAGTGACAGGCAATTTATCTTCATACATCAGTATGTGTCATGAATATGACACAGCTTTATTGTTGAAGGGATTTGAAATTTCCAGCCATAACTAGATTTTCCTATCTCCATTCATTAGCAAGCTACTTGTAGAAATCATATTAATTGCCACATTCATGCCTCTGCTTGCTGCCATGCAATTAATTTTAAGCTTCTCCTATTCTTTATTGGAATCAAGCCAAGCAAGAGGTCACTGTCTAAAAGTGACAATGTTACATATATGCATATATATGTGCACATGTTGTCATTGCTAAAATCCCCCTATTTCTGTTATGTAAACGATCTACGTTAGTCACAGGACATTTACCTCAATTTAATACCCGTTATTCAGAGAGCTTGTTTTCTAGCAAGACAAATGTCAACAGTTTTTGAAAACTAAGCACTGTTTATTGTTTAGCTGGCAGTTATAAAAAAGCACATCTAACACTTTTGCTATTTCTTCGAAAAAAAAATCCTGTAATTCTTATAACCCAAAGGGTTTGTGAAAAAACTGCCGTAGTTTATTGCACAAGGTCTTCATATTCTTGGCACCCATTTCCCTCTGTTGTGTTGCATAGCTATTTATTACCCCGGAATGCATGTGTTTGACATTTAACTTAATGAAGTATAATGCATTTAGGTGAATAGTTTGTGGAAGAAACAAAGTCTCTTATGTGTGGACACACTTAAGTTTTATTGATCAAAATTGGTTTACATTAAACAACAAACACTATTATATGCAAAGAATCTTTCAATTTGACTGCATAATATCAAATAACTAACCTAGCTGAATTTTCCGTGGGTTTTTTAGCCCCCGATAGCCTCCATTGACAGGGGTCATTTGGGTCTTTTGCTCTGCTTCTTTCTGGGCACCTCATCTGTGAGCGGCCAGGTTACCTGTCACCAGCAGAACTGCTCACCAATCAACCTCTCACTGTCATCATCCTCCACTTGTCCCTGCCATATTTATCCCCTTCAAATGGTTTTCTATTACTATTCACAGTCTGCTTTAGATCATAGATACATGTTACTATATCTGGGAACAGTGAGGGGTTGAAGGAGATACACTCAAACAATTAATGGAGGGTGACAACAATTTGGAATTATGTCCAACTCTCAGGCAATTTCTTAAATCATCTTTATAGAACACAGGACAACTCTAAAGAAATCACATGTTGTACAATGTTTAAGAATCTTTGAACTTGACTCCATAAGTAAACTGTAGAATGCTGAATAAGCTAGCACCAAAAACATAGGTATTTCAGTTAAAATGGCATAACAGAGAAAGGTAACATGGCATCAGAGTGTCACCATTAAGACAATCTACTATAGTGTCCAAATATTTATTTGCTCTACCCCTGGAAACTAACCTGATGCTAACTTGTGTATCTGGGTCAAATTATCTGTGAAAAATTAATTGGTAACCAACTACTAATTAGAAAAATAATTTATGAAGATGACCCCCCCAAATAGTCAATCTCTAAATGTTCAAGGAATAACTTCCACGGAATCCCTTCAAGTATCATGTTGCTTTTATGAAGAAAGACTCATTTTCTCATTACAAACTTTCACCTCAGTAAATATCACTTTGCTACTGCTGTTAGCAAAGTAGGTCTTTGGAAGCTGTGATTGTTCAGTTCTTAGGATTATACAAATTATTTCTCTTATAAGAACTTTATGCTGATCCTAGTCCCTCTGGCATTTATTAAAGAGATATCAAATCATTTACACAAGTCTGGAAGCAGTAAAGGTGAAGTCTATGTGTATAGCACTCATTATCTCTAAAGAAAAAGAAACAGATCAGGGACCCAGAAGGCTGGGAGCTCTGTGGAGGGTACCAATTATCTCAGATATAAGATGCATGCTGAGGCCCTGGACCCAGGGCCAGGAAACCAAGCTCCTGTCTCCCTGGAAGGTGTATCACCATGACGCTTCTTCAAAAAACCATTAACTCCTTTAATTAAAAGATGTTTTCCCCAATCAAGGCCTATCAAAATGTTTAAAATATCACATAAATTGAAACCTTAATATAAGACACAATATTTTTCAACGTAGTAAATTCCTGCTCCTGTATTTAAGTCTAGTTTTCCTATCTCACAGAAGAAAACAACTGGATCACAAAATATGAGAAAATAATCGAAAAAAGTTGTTTCAGTTTTGAACTAAAGATGGAGGGACTTCCCTCCTTCATGAGGACTTTAGACTTTTCCCCTATTAGCTGAATATGCACCCTTTGTTGTAGAACTGCCCCACTTGCCTTTTAATTTCATTTCATTGATCATGGGTGGAGCCCATGCAGTGGTAATTCCCACTGAAAACTGAAACTACCTGTTCTCTACCCAGTTTACTGCTTATATTAACCTGTCATTACTATTCCATTATCCTCATTAGCATAACTTAACTATTCTAGGAAACTCATGCCCCAGCAAATAACTTGGTTGTGAAACACAGGAAATTCCCAAAAGACTCATCCAGACTTTGAAACGAAGTATTAATGCACAGTTAATGCCCTAAGACTCTTCTGAACCCCTTCACTCAAAATCCTGCCTGTGCTTTTTCTACCAATACTAAACTGTTACATTATGATCTTTACCCACTTTCAGTCAAATCCCTAGATTGAAAGACCCACCTTAAACCAAACTGCCAATTCTCAGTTTATACTGACCTTGTCTTTACTCCTCTGAGATCCTGCCAATAGCCCGGTCTAGGTGGTCTCTCTTACCTCGGTAATCGATGTATTCAACTTTGTCTTATGAACAGCTTGCGTTGGTGGTATTTGGGAGCAGGCATTTGACATCAACCATTTCTTATACAAAAGAGAAGAGTGTACAGATAAATGGGGAAAGACTGTTGTACTAAAAGGTAGAAATCATATTATTAGAATTCCTCTTGAAGATAATTTAAACTTTGATTTTAATTCCTCCATATTCTCCTGGTTCCCAGAAGAGTTGATGTGTCACTCTTCATACGAGAAAAGTGGTGAACAGACTGCCCTGGGTCAGAGGAAGAATCATGGGATGGGGAATGATAAGAGAGCTACCTAGTAAACCTATTCATTGCATAGCATGGTTTAGTCATCCTTGACTAATCCCTGAATTGAAAGAATTGCCTTTGAAAAGAACAAGAGAGAGTCCTGTAGTTTGGATGCATCCAGGGAATCATTTCAGATAATATCCTTATCCTCCTTATCCCTAGAGGGACCAAGCCATAAAATCATTATAACACTAACTGCCATTTACTGAATACTTAGTAGTTTTGAGTGCTTATTATGAGCCAGGCAATTAAAAAGATATTATCACTCTTAACCTTCACATTAGTTTCATCTAGTAGATGCTATAATTTTCCAAAGGAGAAAGTGATTCAGATAGATTAAGGAATCCTCCTTGACCACCCAGTCAAAATTTCCTCCATCCCAGTCACCCTCTATTGAAGCATGATGGTTTACTTTCTTCATGGCACTTTTCACCATCTTAAATTATCTTGCTCATTTGATTACTTGGTAACTATCTGTCCCCCATCACAAATTTAAACTTCAGGAGATTAGGGACCTTGCCACCTATTTACCTCTATATAAATATCATTATCAAGAATGGCCCCTAGGAAATAGTAGATGCTTAATAAATATTAAATGAATGCAGTAGCAAATTACAAAAAGATGATGACTGAAACATGCGTTCGAAAAAATCCCTTAAGTAATTCTGATATGCACACCCCTCTCCCTTTCATGGGCATGTCTCTGGTATAAATATCTACTCTGACAGCAACTGAAAGGAAAAGAAAGGCTTTTTGTATTTTAGAGGAAAGAAGAGGAAAATTCATGTGAACATTCACTTTGATTGACTGACAAAACTGATGATTCTTTTTCAACAGCACAGCCCATGAATTTGTTAGCTTACAATCAACTGCCAATAGCATATTTCAATATTACTGACGGGTTTTTAGAGATTACTGGTTCAGTGTTGTTTTTCACAGTAAAATTTCTTTTCTAGCATCAAACAGTGGGTGACTAGCTGTGAGGGGTGGGAGATAGGAGTAAAGGAGATCTGTAGAGGTGACTTAAATAAAAATTTCCATTGATTTGGTTGGCAATTCCACACATTTTTTCAGAACCACAGGTGACCTCTATATACAACCACCAGGTTGTTTTTTGTATTGTTTTGTTTTTTCAAGTATCAGTAAAACATACAGGGTCTTACTGAATTCTCAGCAACTGAAGCTGTCACAGATGTGTCCTGAATTGGAATTCTCAAAATGTCAGGCGTGAGGCCTGAAAAGAACGAAGGCTCCTCACTCAAACCAATTTTCTCACTCAAATCAATCTACTGCACTAGCCAGTTAATGACTCCTGGTCTGCAAGCAACAAATTCTTTTTTTCTTGCTTTTAAGATGTGAATTGTGTGGTATATTTAGCTCATGCTACTGTATTTGTCTTAATATCCCTTAGAAATCTCTGTACCCTTTAAAAGACTCATATATATTTTCAGAAATATGCTGAGAATAGATCTTACACCCTAAAAAAAATCTAAAAAATAGCATAGGTCAACAATAAAAATTAAAAAAAAAAATTTTTTCCAGCAGCCGTGGTGCCACTGAATTCTTCACATGGCTTTTACTATGAAAGCAACAATTCAAGACAAAATAACAATTTAAGATGAAAATATGGTTTCACTTATGATTCTCTCATTTTTATTAATAAATCAGGAAACTGGCCTTTAGAGAGAATGTATAATTTACCAAGGTCACAGGGTAAGTAGCTGAAAGAAGTTGGATTGAAAGCCAGGCCTGACTCTAGACTCAAGGCTCCAAGTCGCTGGCACTCTGCCATTTGTCCTCCCAATACTATCATTCCCTGCAAAAGTTATCCTCCAATGGGTCAGGGTTGTCACCTTGTGTGCAGATCTACAATAATGCTAATTAGTGTTTGAGAAGAGCTGGCCCATACTGCTTTGCCTTGGCTTGGTGGGCAAGCGGTTGGCTTGCTTTTCACCTACAATTTTAGACTTGGGAGAAAGTCTGAAGGAAAGGTGAGGGCTAATGAGATTTGAAACAAAAGCCTGAAGGAAAAATCCTGTGGGGTTTCCAGTTAACATGCCAGAAAAGATTCAGGCTTGAAGACTGGAGAGCTGTATATGATTTATTTTGTTTTTAATTTCCCCATATCTGGTATGTCTCTCAGACCTGACAGTGAGTAGGTGGAAACAACTAATAGAACAAATCTACCAAGGCTTGTCTTTGCAGGCAGCAAAAGGGGCAGGGGAGTCTGGGTCCCACTGCACACTCTTGGAGGGAAAGAACCCCACTGGTTAGTGCATGAGCTGGCAGCTTTGAGGATGACAAAACAATGGCACCCTGGGGCTTACAGGAAGGGAGAAGAGGAGATTGTTCAAGTTGATCTAAAACTGAGGAATAGCCTTGTCTTAAAAGTAAATGCAATCCACTGCTACCGTGCCATCTATGAAGAGAAAAAAAGAGCCACTACCCAGACATCACTGGATCATTTTTTTCAAGTAGATAGAATTGAATCCAGCAAGGAACCAGAACCTGTGCCATCAACATCAGGTGTGAGTGAAATTGCAGCTTGCCCTCCATCTCCTGTTGCTGACGATCCTTCAGCTCTATCATCTCCCATCTTCTCTCCCTCCCCCAGTCAGTAACGCTTCTTGCCTGTTCACTCGGTGCCAGCCCCTGTATGCCAGCTGTTGTACTGTACTACTAACAGAACTCGTTCGTATGTAGGGGACTTACTGTACTATGATACTGCAGCATTAGGAAACTATAACAGGAGACTTACAGAACTTATGATTCAACAAGCCAAAAAGCTGATGTAGAAAAAGGATGAAGTATCTTGTTGCCCAAGATCACAAAGCTACTTCTGACAGAACTCTAGAAACAAGAGCATGGTGTTCTTGACTACAAGTTTAGGGCTGCCTCTTCCCCCCTTGACAGACTGAAAATGTTCAATGTTAAAAGGTACATCAAAAATTCAATCCCTTAAGCTATTTTATTTAGAGACTTTTGTTAAAACTGAAAATAAATATTAGTACTCTGCTTCCCTTTCTATTCTTTCCAAGCAGCCATGCTCCAATTTCTAGAGTTGTTTTTCCCATCTTCAAAATGAAATTGAGACTTCTTATTAACCCATTTGATACTTGATTTTTATCAAATGATCCATTTGGTATGACATGGAAGGTGACGTGACACAAAAAGTATTATTAAAACTTTACAACAAAATTAAGAAGAAAATGAAATCATGAAAGACTATCAGTTTTTTTAGTTATAAAATATTTTTTGGTAATATTTGAATTATATAACCTCCTAAGGTACCAATCTTCAAACAACTATAGACATCATGAATTATTTCTTTTTTGATTTCACTTATAAGAATAATTATTTCTTCTAACTAATTTAGGAGCCTCATGAAGGCAGAGAAATATTTTTGTGCATTTTAGTACCTCTAACACCTAGCACCACACCCAACACAAAACTGAGGCTCAATAAAGGATAAATACATCCATTCAGCAAGTACTCATTTAGCATTCACTATGTGCTGGACATTACTCCACATGCTGGGAATACAGCGATGAAGAAAACATACAGAAATCCCTGCCATTACTGAGTTTATCTTCTAATGAAGAGAGACAGAGAGGAAAGAAGACAAATAAATTAAATGGTATATTGGAAAGTGATAAGCACTAAGGAGAAAAATAAGGCAGGGGGCGAGGATTAGGGAACGCTGAGGGTTGCTGCCATTTTAATTCGGATGGTAAAGGAAGGCTGCAGTATTTTAATTTGACATTTAACACTTGAGCAAAGACCTAAAGAACATATGTTTGAGGTGCGCTGTAAGGTTTAAAACCTAGTTGCATCTTTTGCTGCCAAGAAATAAGATGGCACTTCTTCCTCTTTTGCCTAGGATGGTCCTAGTTTATATGTTTTTTAACGCAATGTAACGTCTAATAGCTCCTCCTTTAACTCTTACTAATGTTCCAGATTGAAAGACAGATTATACAGTCATGCTACTTAGATCATTTTCTCTACATAGTGCGTACCAATGTTTGTTAAATGAATGAGTAAAAAAAAAAAAATCCCTCTCATGTCTCATCATTTGTTATTTGTCAAACTGTTTAACCTCCTTGTGCAGCAATATTGCCATCCATCCCCAAACTGAGACTGAAACTGATGCTGAGAGAATCTTTTAATAACCTTAGGTGAAAAGCTCAAAAGATATACTTATGATTAACATCAACAATAAAAATTTTCTCTCACTATGTAAGTTTTATTTAGTATCCTCCTTGTCTTTCATTTCAGTGCTGACACCAACATCTTTATAGAGGTCCAGATGGTGCAGAGAGATTATGACAATGAAAGGTAGCTCATGCTGAGGGCCTAAAGGAAGGACAAATAACAGCTTGCCAGAAAAACCAAATTCAATTACATACTTACTATGTCCTTATCAGATGAGATGGGGCACTCACTCTGTACCATGCCTCGTGCAACTTTAGATAACATCTGAGTAGATTAGTAGTTGTACACCAAAGAGGGGTGCTGTGGACAATTAAAATTCTTCCTGCTATAAGTAAGCTACATCCCACACATTTTTGAAGCGGGGGATTCATCAAAAATGAATAACTGTACAGGAATCCCATGTTAATTATCTAAGGGTACATCTTACAAAAGACTTCAGGGTTCTTTGTAACCAGAGGAAACTTTGAAGCATTCCATGTTTGCAGGCTGGCCCATTCAATTTGTATGAATAGGTTGTCAGAAGAAGACGAACACTTCACCTCAGATGTGTAATTTACTCCCCTCACCCCATTCCAGATTCAAGAAGAAATGCTAATTAGAACTGGAGTTGCTTTTTAGAGCCTGCATAAACTCAGCCCTGTCAACTTTGCCTATGCCCCTCTGAAAAGTAGAAAACAGTGATGTTCTACATACCATGCTAATGTATAAATAACTTCTATGCTCATTTAGCCACTTCAGCACATCCAAGAAAATGACATTATTAATGAGCTACATTACCTAGAGGAAACGGACAGACTAAATGTGTGCTTCTACACAACTTAATATGCATCTAATGTACAACTTAAGCAGTATCTTCCACACCAAGTGACAGGCAATTTATCTTCATACATCAGTATGTGTCATGAATATGACACAGCTTTATTGTTGAAGGGATTTGAAATTTCCAGCCATAACTAGATTTTCCTATCTCCATTCATTAGCAAGCTACTTGTAGAAATCATATTAATTGCCACATTCATGCCTCTGCTTGCTGCCATGCAATTAATTTTAAGCTTCTCCTATTCTTTATTGGAATCAAGCCAAGCAAGAGGTCACTGTCTAAAAGTGACAATGTTACATATATGCATATATATGTGCACATGTTGTCATTGCTAAAATCCCCCTATTTCTGTTATGTAAACGATCTACGTTAGTCACAGGACATTTACCTCAATTTAATACCCGTTATTCAGAGAGCTTGTTTTCTAGCAAGACAAATGTCAACAGTTTTTGAAAACTAAGCACTGTTTATTGTTTAGCTGGCAGTTATAAAAAAGCACATCTAACACTTTTGCTATTTCTTCGAAAAAAAAATCCTGTAATTCTTATAACCCAAAGGGTTTGTGAAAAAACTGCCGTAGTTTATTGCACAAGGTCTTCATATTCTTGGCACCCATTTCCCTCTGTTGTGTTGCATAGCTATTTATTACCCCGGAATGCATGTGTTTGACATTTAACTTAATGAAGTATAATGCATTTAGGTGAATAGTTTGTGGAAGAAACAAAGTCTCTTATGTGTGGACACACTTAAGTTTTATTGATCAAAATTGGTTTACATTAAACAACAAACACTATTATATGCAAAGAATCTTTCAATTTGACTGCATAATATCAAATAACTAACCTAGCTGAATTTTCCGTGGGTTTTTTAGCCCCCGATAGCCTCCATTGACAGGGGTCATTTGGGTCTTTTGCTCTGCTTCTTTCTGGGCACCTCATCTGTGAGCGGCCAGGTTACCTGTCACCAGCAGAACTGCTCACCAATCAACCTCTCACTGTCATCATCCTCCACTTGGCCCTGCCATATTTATCCCCTTCAAATGGTTTTCTATTACTATTCACAGTCTGCTTTAGATCATAGATACATGTTACTATATCTGGGAACAGTGAGGGGTTGAAGGAGATACACTCAAACAATTAATGGAGGGTGACAACAATTTGGAATTATGTCCAACTCTCAGGCAATTTCTTAAATCATCTTTATAGAACACAGGACAACTCTAAAGAAATCACATGTTGTACAATGTTTAAGAATCTTTGAATTTGACTCCATAAGTAAACTGTAGAATGCTGAATAAGCTAGCACCAAAAACATAGGTATTTCAGTTAAAATGGCATAACAGAGAAAGGTAACATGGCATCAGAGTGTCACCATTAAGACAATCTACTATAGTGTCCAAATATTTATTTGCTCTACCCCTGGAAACTAACCTGATGCTAACTTGTGTATCTGGGTCAAATTATCTGTGAAAAATTAATTGGTAACCAACTACTAATTAGAAAAATAATTTATGAAGATGACCCCCCCAAATAGTCAATCTCTAAATGTTCAAGGAATAACTTCCACGGAATCCCTTCAAGTATCATGTTGCTTTTATGAAGAAAGACTCATTTTCTCATTACAAACTTTCACCTCAGTAAATATCACTTTGCTACTGCTGTTAGCAAAGTAGGTCTTTGGAAGCTGTGATTGTTCAGTTCTTAGGATTATACAAATTATTTCTCTTATAAGAACTTTATGCTGATCCTAGTCCCTCTGGCATTTATTAAAGAGATATCAAATCATTTACACAAGTCTGGAAGCAGTAAAGGTGAAGTCTATGTGTATAGCACTCATTATCTCTAAAGAAAAAGAAACAGATCAGGGACCCAGAAGGCTGGGAGCTCTGTGGAGGGTACCAATTATCTCAGATATAAGATGCATGCTGAGGCCCTGGACCCAGGGCCAGGAAACCAAGCTCCTGTCTCCCTGGAAGGTGTATCACCATGACGCTTCTTCAAAAAACCATTAACTCCTTTAATTAAAAGATGTTTTCCCCAATCAAGGCCTATCAAAATGTTTAAAATATCACATAAATTGAAACCTTAATATAAGACACAATATTTTTCAACGTAGTAAATTCCTGCTCCTGTATTTAAGTCTAGTTTTCCTATCTCACAGAAGAAAACAACTGGATCACAAAATATGAGAAAATAATCGAAAAAAGTTGTTTCAGTTTTGAACTAAAGATGGAGGGACTTCCCTCCTTCATGAGGACTTTAGACTTTTCCCCTATTAGCTGAATATGCACCCTTTGTTGTAGAACTGCCCCACTTGCCTTTTAATTTCATTTCATTGATCATGGGTGGAGCCCATGCAGTGGTAATTCCCACTGAAAACTGAAACTACCTGTTCTCTACCCAGTTTACTGCTTATATTAACCTGTCGTTACTATTCCATTATCCTCATTAGCATAACTTAACTATTCTAGGAAACTCATGCCCCAGCAAATAACTTGGTTGTGAAACACAGGAAATTCCCAAAAGACTCATCCAGACTTTGAAACGAAGTATTAATGCACAGTTAATGCCCTAAGACTCTTCTGAACCCCTTCACTCAAAATCCTGCCTGTGCTTTTTCTACCAATACTAAACTGTTACATTATGATCTTTACCCACTTTCAGTCAAATCCCTAGATTGAAAGACCCACCTTAAACCAAACTGCCAATTCTCAGTTTATACTGACCTTGTCTTTACTCCTCTGAGATCCTGCCAATAGCCCGGTCTAGGTGGTCTCTCTTACCTCGGTAATCGATGTATTCAACTTTGTCTTATGAACAGCTTGCGTTGGTGGTATTTGGGAGCAGGCATTTGACATCAACCATTTCTTATACAAAAGAGAAGAGTGTACAGATAAATGGGGAAAGACTGTTGTACTAAAAGGTAGAAATCATATTATTAGAATTCCTCTTGAAGATAATTTAAACTTTGATTTTAATTCCTCCATATTCTCCTGGTTCCCAGAAGAGTTGATGTGTCACTCTTCATACGAGAAAAGTGGTGAACAGACTGCCCTGGGTCAGAGGAAGAATCATGGGATGGGGAATGATAAGAGAGCTACCTAGTAAACCTATTCATTGCATAGCATGGTTTAGTCATCCTTGACTAATCCCTGAATTGAAAGAATTGCCTTTGAAAAGAACAAGAGAGAGTCCTGTAGTTTGGATGCATCCAGGGAATCATTTCAGATAATATCCTTATCCTCCTTATCCCTAGAGGGACCAAGCCATAAAATCATTATAACACTAACTGCCATTTACTGAATACTTAGTAGTTTTGAGTGCTTATTATGAGCCAGGCAATTAAAAAGATATTATCACTCTTAACCTTCACATTAGTTTCATCTAGTAGATGCTATAATTTTCCAAAGGAGAAAGTGATTCAGATAGATTAAGGAATCCTCCTTGACCACCCAGTCAAAATTTCCTCCATCCCAGTCACCCTCTATTGAAGCATGATGGTTTACTTTCTTCATGGCACTTTTCACCATCTTAAATTATCTTGCTCATTTGATTACTTGGTAACTATCTGTCCCCCATCACAAATTTAAACTTCAGGAGATTAGGGACCTTGCCACCTATTTACCTCTATATAAATATCATTATCAAGAATGGCCCCTAGGAAATAGTAGATGCTTAATAAATATTAAATGAATGCAGTAGCAAATTACAAAAAGATGATGACTGAAACATGCGTTCGAAAAAATCCCTTAAGTAATTCTGATATGCACACCCCTCTCCCTTTCATGGGCATGTCTCTGGTATAAATATCTACTCTGACAGCAACTGAAAGGAAAAGAAAGGCTTTTTGTATTTTAGAGGAAAGAAGAGGAAAATTCATGTGAACATTCACTTTGATTGACTGACAAAACTGATGATTCTTTTTCAACAGCACAGCCCATGAATTTGTTAGCTTACAATCAACTGCCAATAGCATATTTCAATATTACTGACAGGTTTTTAGAGATTACTGGTTCAGTGTTGTTTTTCACAGTAAAATTTCTTTTCTAGCATCAAATAGTGGGTGACTAGCTGTGAGGGGTGGGAGATAGGAGTAAAGGAGATCTGTAGAGGTGACTTAAATAAAAATTTCCATTGATTTGGTTGGCAATTCCACACATTTTTTCAGAACCACAGGTGACCTCTATATACAACCACCAGGTTGTTTTTTGTATTGTTTTGTTTTTTCAAGTATCAGTAAAACATACAGGGTCTTACTGAATTCTCAGCAACTGAAGCTGTCACAGATGTGTCCTGAATTGGAATTCTCAAAATGTCAGGCGTGAGGCCTGAAAAGAACGAAGGCTCCTCACTCAAACCAATTTTCTCACTCAAATCAATCTACTGCACTAGCCAGTTAATGACTCCTGGTCTGCAAGCAACAAATTCTTTTTTTCTTGCTTTTAAGATGTGAATTGTGTGGTATATTTAGCTCATGCTACTGTATTTGTCTTAATATCCCTTAGAAATCTCTGTACCCTTTAAAAGACTCATATATATTTTCAGAAATATGCTGAGAATAGATCTTACACCCTAAAAAAAATCTAAAAAATAGCATAGGTCAACAATAAAAATTAAAAAAAAAAATTTTTTCCAGCAGCCGTGGTGCCACTGAATTCTTCACATGGCTTTTACTATGAAAGCAACAATTCAAGACAAAATAACAATTTAAGATGAAAATATGGTTTCACTTATGATTCCCTCATTTTTATTAATAAATCAGGAAACTGGCCTTTAGAGAGAATGTATAATTTATCAAGGTCACAGGGTAAGTAGCTGAAAGAAGTTGGATTGAAAGCCAGGCCTGACTCTAGACTCAAGGCTCCAAGTCGCTGGCACTCTGCCATTTGTCCTCCCAATACTATCATTCCCTGCAAAAGTTATCCTCCAATGGGTCAGGGTTGTCACCTTGTGTGCAGATCTACAATAATGCTAATTAGTGTTTGAGAAGAGCTGGCCCATACTGCTTTGCCTTGGCTTGGTGGGCAAGCGGTTGGCTTGCTTTTCACCTACAATTTTAGACTTGGGAGAAAGTCTGAAGGAAAGGTGAGGGCTAATGAGATTTGAAACAAAAGCCTGAAGGAAAAATCCTGTGGGGTTTCCAGTTAACATGCCAGAAAAGATTCAGGCTTGAAGACTGGAGAGCTGTATATGATTTATTTTGTTTTTAATTTCCCCATATCTGGTATGTCTCTCAGACCTGACAGTGAGTAGGCGGAAACAACTAATAGAACAAATCTACCAAGGCTTGTCTTTGCAGGCAGCAAAAGGGGCAGGGGAGTCTGGGTCCCACTGCACACTCTTGGAGGGAAAGAACCCCACTGGTTAGTGCATGAGCTGGCAGCTTTGAGGATGACAAAACAATGGCACCCTGGGGCTTACAGGAAGGGAGAAGAGGAGATTGTTCAAGTTGATCTAAAACTGAGGAATAGCCTTGTCTTAAAAGTAAGTCCCAGTTGGTTCTCCACATATAGCACTTACTGTGTCCTACCTGTCATCACTCACTGTACTGCTCTTGATGGAAATGTCTTTCTTCCCAGTTACTTTACAAGATTTGTCAAAAAGCAACTCAAGTGAAATAAATTAAATGAGTGGAAAAATAAAAGGAACCAGTCTTTAGCTCTGAAAACCCTTACTAATTGACTCTTATGAGTTTGCTATTATATAACACTCATCTGTATGGTCTGAAAAACATGATTTTCTTAAGCTATAATGTGAGAATAAATTCATCAGAAAAAAAAAAAAAAAGGGAAACTCAAATCTTTCCACCACCAGAAAACTCTGTTGATCTCTCTCTGATTTCCAGCCTCTCTGAAATGCTATTGTATGTATATCTTGAACTACCTAGCTCAGAATTAAATTTGACACTTGGCCAAAAAGGCTTTAACATTCCCTTCAACTTAACTAAACTTTTAACAGGTTTCTTCCTATCTAAAGGCTCCTTACCTCCTTTTATCAATACTTAGAACATTTACTTTAGAAACTTGCAATTATAAGTTATTTCTCTGCCCCCCTTTTTGTAATGTTTATTTATCTATTTATTTTGGCTGCACCAGGTCTTAGTTGTGGCATGCAGGATCTTTAGTTGCGGCATGCAGGATCCAGTTCCCCGACCAGGGATCGAACCCGGGCCCCCTCTATTGGGAGCACAGTGTCTTACCCACTGGACCACCAGGGAAGTCCCTTTCTCTGCCCCTTTGAGATAACAAATCTTCCAAACTCCTACTAGTTTTACAACCCAGGAATGTCTTTCTCAAGGACTTGGGAGTCATCCCTTTGACATGTAATCATCAAGAAAAATAGGGTGGGAAGAACCTAAATTTAATGAACACCAAGACAAGGGGGCCTAGTTACATGGACCTCTCCCACCAATGTCCTCCAGTGTGTCTTTTGTTTTAGTGAAGTTGAGTTGAACTCTTTTCTCCTGTTGAAACTGTCTTGACCCCTATTGCAATAATCTTGAATAAAGTCTTTTTTATCTGTTTAACTTGTTTGGTACAATTTTTCTTTGACATACTGTCTTATACATTTAACAATTGCTTCCTGTGTGTTAATTTTCTTGAACCAGAATGTAAGATCCTGGAACTACTTTAATTAAATGATCTGGGTTTTTCTGGAAAGTTCTTGGTTTAAATATTCCATCTCTTTCTCTATTTACAACTTCTACCTTCTCCATCAGACACACACCCCACATCTACACTAGATATCTGAATTCTAATCTTTGAAAAAGTACATATTTGGACCCCCTCCCTCATTTGTTCTTAACAAGGAACCAGCATGCAGTCAGTAAGTATCAGCTTCCTTGGTGGTCACGTGATTTTCCTTCTCTCGATCTCAGAAAATAGATTATAGATGAAAAATTCATGGGAAATGTGCCCACAGTTATTACCCCTCATGACTATTTTGACTCTCCCACATTAGTCAGAGTGGGCTCAGAATCCTTCTCAACATCACATTCCAGGCAGCTCGTTCTATTCTATCTCATTCCATACACAAATTGGAACCTATTTGCCTTTCTTAGACTACAAGAAGTCCTTTTAACCTAAAGAATATTTGATTTTAAACTCTGTCTTTTGGCAAGGTTCATCACCTCCATGTTTAAAGGGCTGTTTATTCTTTGGTGAGTAAACTATTTCACATTCTTACAAAAATCAATATCAAAGAACAAACTGCTTTTTTTCTTCATACATCTGAATTGTAAAAATCACTGGCAGAGGGCATCTAAAATGAAATAGACCAAAAATTCACTCAAAAACACCAGATTTTGTTTTCGATTGCCTGGAAAATTTCCACTGCTTTTCTTCTAAAAATAGTCATTACTATTTTTCAGGGAATGGAGCAGGGGTAGGATGTTATCTTTTCTAATAGTACAGTCATCCCTTGGTATCTGTAGGGGATTGGTTCCAGGACCTTTCTGTCTTGCAGGTACCAAACTCCCTGATATAAAATAGTGTAGTACAGTCAGTCCTCCATGTTCCCAGGTTCCACATCCACAGATCAACCACTCCCTGTAGTGGGGACTGTCAAGCTGCAGTGACCTCCTTTCCCTGAAAATTACTCCCAAACACATGATGAACCCTCTTCTCAACCACATGATGGACCCACTCATTTGCCATGTTTGTATCCTGAGACCCATCTCACTCTTGTACATCAGGGTACACACTCGACACAAGATGACCAATATGATTTTCAGGGAATTTAGAACTGAGTATGTTTCTTCTTTTCTTTTTTATTGAAGTATAATTGATTTACAATGAGTACGGCTTATTAGCTTTAAATAAAGTGAGATAATTCCTGAGCAACAAAAGATCTTCCAGAGGAAAAAGACAGATAAAACACACAGGAGAGACCAAGAGGAGAGAAAGACAGAGAGAACAAAAACATGGCTGCTTGAGTTTTCATCTGCTTTTTACTGCTTTCTTCCAGGCCTCTGTAAGAACCCTTGAATTCTGTAAGATACGACTGTGTCCTCATAATTCACAATTTCTGCTAATGGTGGCTTAAATTACTTCCCTTACTTGAAAAGAAAAGAGACACTAAGACACTCCTAACTGTGCCTTTGTTTTTATTGTCAGTATTAACAGAAAACATTTCAAAGAGTTTAAAGATCTTTCCAGCAATAGAAAACTGAAGGAGAAATTGGTAAGCTGTGTTAGTGATGGTCTGAATGGCAAGGAAACCAGGTGGAAGGGCAGATGGTTGTAGCCAGAGGGGAGAAAATGGGCCAAGTTCTTGGTACCCATGGGATATAGAGTTGGAAGGTGAATGGAATGCTGGCCAGGATAGACAACTGGCCCCATGGGATTTGACCAGGCAACAGGACCTACTCTCCCATATGGTAGCCTTACAATATGACATTTGATATGGCTTCCTGAATGGATTCCAGAATATTCTACACAAGGGAAACACTCACTCTTCCCTTTTTGTCCCCTCCAGACAAAGAAGGCAAGAGGGAAGGGATTCTAAACAAGAATGGGAGTGGTTCTTTCTTTTCTCTGGTCACTTGAACTTTGAAGAGCTTTTGATGAGCTTCTGATTCCATTTTCTTTTGTTGCTAAATCACAATAGAGAATTAAAAGATAATTTTTATGATTAAAATATATGTTTGCCTATTTGCTCAGACTCCAATGGAGAGCCATATTTCTGCCAGTCCTTTAATTGTCAAAAGATTTAAGTTCTGGTTCAAGATGTTTAGCAACTTATACTTTTTTTTTTAATAGATCTTTATTGGAGTATAACTGCTTCACAATACTGTGTTAGTTTCTGTTGTACAGCAAAGTGAATCAGCATTATGCATACATATGTCCCCATATCCCCTCCCTCTTGCGTCTCCCTCCCACCCTCCCTATCCCACCCCTCTAGGTCATTGCAAAGCACTGAGCCGATCTCCCTGTGCCACTTACTACTTTTGAATTCTGTCTTTGCTTAAGGAGAAGGATGGTTCTATTTGCCTTTCACACAATTTCAGAGAGGGAAAAAACCTCAGAGACTATCAAGTTTCATGTCTCATTCATTATGCATACTACCTGTGTCAGTATTTGCTTGATATTTTTATTTAAACAAACTCACTTTTTACATTTTAATAGTATTTTAATAGAAAATCGGTATCCTTAACATAAATAAAAAACCAGTAGCATATGTCACAAATACAAAGCATTCATTTGAGAAAACATTCAAATAGACATCTTAATATGACCCAGAATCAACTGCCATTTGCATGTTAGTCACTGTCTTAGCTGACTTATTGGCCATTCCTTCTGCCATCCAACAAGAATATCATAAAAACGCTTTGTGAACTGCTGTGCTAACAAGCAGGTATCTGTTAATCCCCAAACTCTTCTCCCAGAAAGAAAATCCCATTGGTTTGATTTGGTTTGTTCTGGTAAACCCACCTCAATTCACTATTCGTATCCACTATTGAAAAGAGCCTAGAACCAGAAAAATGCTGTGATGTGTGCAAGAGGAGTGGCCCTTTGCAGAAAAAATATTTTGTAATAATTTATTCTCTATTGTCTTGACTACTTGTAGAAAGGAACTTTTAGACATTCTGCATGCTCCCATTTCTTCACCCTCTTACTGAACAAAACAATTTCACAGTAGGATACCAGTGAGGATTTTATAATGGGAATCTGCATGAAAGCATTGTTTATTACATGGTATCACTGCTCAGAGAGGAAGAATCCTTCACACCCAGGTTCTCCAGGGGCTCACTCTTTCATTATTTGCAGTGGAACTGGTGACTTACATTTCTCTGCATCAAAGTCACGAGTTTCATTCAGGCTGTGTGTTTTAATTCGGAACTGGCAAAGTGGAATGAGGCTCATAGGAGAGATGGTGTTAAAAGTTATATGTGAGATAATGGTTTGTAGCTTCTTTATTCATGTCTTAGCTTCTTTCAAGAAACAGGACTGGAGAAGAACAGAGCTGGAAGCCACATCAGACATTCATATGATTAGGACTTTGAGCTTAATAAGAAACCTCTTTTACACCTGTGATAAACTCAGATATTTCCCTACAATTAAGCATATCCCTTACTGGATAAATTGCTCAAAGAGGCTCTCTATACAAATTGTTATCAATAAACACAGGCACCCTAATCTGTTTTTGTCACTGTTATTTTCTTTAATATGTAAGTCAATTATAGCAAGCTTTAAATAGGGCAGCATAGTGAGAAAATCTTCTCATAATTGAAGAGAAAAGAGTACAGGAACTTCCTGCCAACATAAACTGTTAATTTTGTAACACGTTTTACAGGCTTTTTCTAATTTCTGTTTATTCAGAATGTAAGTTTTCCCAAAATAATGTTTTTAATGAAATTTTCCCATTGACTACAATTTTCTTTCTTTAAATGATGACTACATTTTGAATATGAAACGTCTGCAAAATTCTCGTTGGTAAAAGACAAGCTTGAAATCACTTCCATTTTCAGGAAATTGTGTGATCAGCATGGCAGATATAGCAATAGATACTTTCCTTTTTTTTTTTAAATTGTAATAGTTAATATGTAGTGCCATTTAATATATGTCAGGCACTGTTTTAGGGTCTTTATTTAATAAATGTTGATCTTTAACACTGAATGATCTCAACCCTAAAGAATTAAAATTGTAAGTTTAGTGTTTTGCCGTTGTAAGACCTGTCAACCAGTGTGTCATTGGGATACTTCCCTTTCTTTTAAACCTAGAGACTCGGGAGCTTATTACTTAAATAGCTATGAAATTTATTACTTCATCTCCTATTTCAATATTGTCATTTAATAAAGCATTATATTAGACTTCAGAAAGGAAAAAAAAATGGACAGGCAAGAAAACACACACACACACACGTGCTTTTTTTTCCTATCATAAGTTAAAATTATATTTCACTTAGTAAGTCAGAAAGAGAAAAACAAATACCGTATGCTAACACATATATATGGAATCTAAGAAAAAAAAAAAAGGTCATGAAGAACCTAGGGGTAAGACGGGAAAGGAGACACAGACCTACTAGAAAATGGACTTGAGGATGTGGGGAGGGGGAAGGGTAGGCTGTGACAAAGTGAGAGAGTGGCATGGACATATATACACTACCAAACGTAGAATAGACAGCTAGTGGGAAGCAGCCACATGGCACAGGGAGATCTGCTCGGCGCTTTGTGACCACCTAGAGGGGTGGGATAGGGAGGGTGGGAGGGAGGGAGACGCAAGAGGGAAGAGATATGGGAACATGTGTATATGTATAACTGATTCACTTTGTTATAAAGCAAAAATTAACACACCATTGTAAAGCAATTATACTCCAATAAGGATGTTAAAAAAATTATATTTCACTTAACTGACTAAAAATACAGAATGTAACCTCTCATCTATATTAATGCATTAATGCATCTTCCTATAAGATCTGTTCCAGTATCTAAGTACATCCAAATGCTAAAATCAACAGAAAAGTGCAAGGGAAGAAACATAATAATAAAATTGAATGGAAACCTACCATCAGAAACAGAGTACATTCATCTTGTTTGCACTACACTAGAGTACATTCAATAGAGTAAATTCTGAACAGGAATAGCCTAACTTTAAGCCATATAGGCTTACATATTTCAAGCCACACTTTATTTGAGAAAATAGGCTGGTTATTTCTAAGATGTCTCACTGAAAACTTATTATAGTTTGAGGAAAATGAGACTTGGTGCCTTGGCAGAATAGCCAAAGGCCTTTTGCTTTGCTGACTACTGTTCAAATCTTACTTGACCCAACTTGACAGTCATTCTTCCTGACAACTTTAAGCGTCTTCTACATGTGGTGTGATACCTGCAGTTTTCTTCCACTTGGGATTCTGCTCTACAGCTAATGCAGACAGCACAAGGGAGTTGAAAATATAATATTTTTACAATGATAAAAGTATTTTTATTTAGCTTTCCAACTTTTATGTAATGTGAATGAAGTAGAGGAGTGGAAGAAAGCGATGGACCAGGACAGTTTTTTCAAATTTGGCAAGCACCACAAAGCTATTTAAAAGACAGTTTAGAGGGTCCTCCCTCCAGAGACGTGAATTCAATGTGTCTGGGGTTTGGGCCAGGAAACCTGTGTTTTGAAAAAGATCCTCAAATTATTCTCATATTGGCTGCCCAGTTCCAGTTCAAGTACCCTCTTTGAACACACTGAAGTAGGGATTCGAAGATTACCAGAAAACCAATAGTGTTTGATTGGGAAGAAAAGTGTGTGTGTAGAAGATATTCCTACTTAGATATTCTTACTCCACAATTTTGTACCTTTCTACTATTCCACATTATGTGCATTTTCTATTTTAAGCATCATTTCAGCAGAAGAAAGGAAGACTGGGTATTTACTTGAGCTGCATAAAGAATGCTGCAGATAAATGTTCACAAGCATTTGTTATTTACTGTTTTCTTATTTTTATGTCCTAATGATACCTATAGTCCCCTTCTCACTTGCTCTGCATGTAAGCTCTATGATTTCATGCAGTGCCTGAATGGAAAAAAAGCAACATCATGCACAATGAGCAACAGAGCAAGAGTAGTCATTTTTTTCAACCTTGTAGGAAGCCATAGTCTCTAAGAATGCATTTCATTAGGGGCCGTGTAATTATGCAGAGGACAGTTGGTGGTTCTCAGTTTTCCCTGAGGACAGAATGAGAGATAATAAGCTTCAACCATACAGGTGACATTTAGATTACTGGGAAGCAACCTGTAGAAGTACTGGGAAGTCTGATAACAAGTGCTTTTAGATTCAACCGTGGAAGAGGGCTTTGCAGAAATGATCACCTTAAAAAAACAGAGCTTCTCACCTGACTAGTACTATTCATGCACACCTCTCCTAGCTAGAAGGCAAGAGAAAGACTAAGGAACTGACTTAGGCTATTTACAGCCCTGTAAATTTATGGGTAGCACTTTTTTTTTTTTTTTTTTTGTCGTACGCGGGCCTCTCACTGTTGTGTCCTCTCCCGTTGCAGAGCACAGGCTCCGGACGCGCAGGCTCAGCGGCCATTGCTCACGGGACTAGCCGCTCCGCGGCATGTGGGATCTTCCCGGACCGGGGCACGAACCCGTGT
>NC_041225.1:66747871-66850492 GCF_002837175.3 Physeter macrocephalus
GGACTGGGGCACGAACCCGTGTCCCCTGCATCGGCAGGCGGACTCTCAACCACTGTGCCACCAGGGAAGCCCGGGTAGCACTTTTAAAACAACTTCAGAAAACACATTTCTCTTTCAATTTGCAGAGGTTTTACTTGTTTTTCTTATTGAGTGTATTCTATTAGAGCAACTCCAACAGAAAAACTTTTCCAAGAGAAAAGCTGAGATAAAGAATAATATATTCAGTGAAAAAAAAAAAAAAAAGATTTATCCTGTTTTTAATTCAGAACAAATCTAGTATCAATATATTATCAACACTTCCCCCCAATTTTGTATCAAGTCAAATACATATAAAGAGAGGTATTTAATTTTAATTGTATAGAATATGTTATCTTAGGCAAGTGTCATAACCAGAAGAATATTAGTGATGTTTAAATTAATTACTTTTGTGTTTTAATTCATTTAATTTTTCTCTGACGGTGTCAGTATTCTCTGATCTTTCAGAACAGTGATTTCCAAGTTATCTTCCACTATAATATCACATTCCCTTGTAGGAATTCCTATGGGCATGACTGATTTAGATATTCAATAGATTTTGATTCATGAATAATTATCAGAGAACTAGCTGCGGCCCAACCCATTCTCACAGTAATTGCCACATTCAGTGTACCAGACACCACAGGGGACAATGCCTTTTCACATTCCTATCACGAGCCCAATCTTCTAAAATTACTTTTAGATCAACCTGGCAAAACTCGTGCGCAAATCTAGATGCGAACACAGACTTTTTAAGTACAAGCTTCTTTTTTAGTTCCATATGTATTGAATGGTACGGATAATATTTTAATTACCTAGGTGTTTTGTTGAGAGATTGATTACTTATAGATTCACTTCAGGGTAAAAGTTGAGCCTGTGTGCCCTCTGAGTCAATTTTAAGAAAGGGAAGAAAGGGAATTTGACATTGCCAGAATAAACTCAGGAGGGAGGAAGGAACTTGGCTGAGGGGGAAAAGTCAGTGAAAAAGCCCTTGGCAGTTACATGGCTGAGAAAGAACTTTGGTGAATAGATAAATCTAGCAGTATTTTTTATGAGTCGATTTGGGGTGTGAAAAATGGCCTTCCTTTCCCATTCTAAAGGATGATGGCTGGTGAACTCTGTGTGGCTCACTGATGCTTTTGTTGAAGTAGATTCTGTTTGGAGGGCTTAAAGAGAAAAATGAAGAGACAGTTAACATGTAGGTTTTAGAAGTATGTGCTCAGAGACTAACATCTTTGAAAAAAAGATACACGAAGACATCAATTTATCTGGAGAGTGATTCATCATTCCCCATGAGTCTACAATTCTTCAAGATCTAGGTCAAGGTCTATTTTCTCTAGGAAGCCACTTCTGATTATCCCCTCTTCAGTGATCTTCCTCCCTTTTGAACTCATACAATTCTTACCCCTGTGGCTTTTAATTTGGTGTATAATGCTATTGTCTCATAAAAGACTTAATATAAATAGGTGGAAATGGACAACAGCATGGAATTCAGACCAAAGCCTAGCAACCATGTTACTCATTCAACCCAACACTGGATGATGAGGACTTACATAACTTGCTTTAACATGATGCAATCTGATGCATGGATCTTTTTCTGTTATACCTTTCCATGTGCTTCTGGGTGTTTTGGTTACAGAGCTAAATATCAACATTTTATTGATGGGCCAATGTTTTCTTTTTCTCGACACCTAAAATTAGCAGGTGTGAAGCTCAGCATGTTTTATAGATTTTTTTTTCAGAATGGATTAAGACAAACTTTGAAGCCAAATGCTTCATTGAGGTTAGAACTCAACTGGATGGTTGAATTAAGCTCTACATATTTGTCAACAGGCATTGCTAATAAAGACACAAATAAAGCAAATTAATATATATATTTTTAAACTCTGTATCTTCAGAAAATTTCTATGTGGTTGTGATGAACAAAACATCGACATAAAAAGCAGCACCAGGACTTCCCTGGTGGTGCGGTGGTTAAGAATCCACCTGTCAATGCAAGGGACACGGGTTTGATCCCTGGTCTGGGAAGATCCCACATGCCGCGGAGCAACTAAGCCCATGTGCCACAAATACTGAGCCTGCGCTCTACAGCCTGCAAGCCACACTACTGAGCCCATGAGCCACAACTACTGAGCCGTTGTGACACAACTACTGAAGCCCACATGCCTAGAGCCCATGCTCTGCAACAAGAGAAGCCACCGCAATGAGAAGCCCACTCAATGCAACTAGAGACAGCCCGGTGTAGCAACAAAGACCCAATGCAGCAAAAATAAATAAATTTTAAAAATGGTTAACTTTAAATAAAAAAACAAACCAGCACCACTGTCTCAGTGTTTGGGCACAATTATTCTCAAGGACATCTGTGCTGACTCCTTTTCAAGCTTGGACGGATGCTATCTGAATAAAACCCAGACTCTTTTGTTGGAAAAAAATCTGAATTTTGAGATTTCCATTTAAGTTGAGAAACAGCTTTCTCCACTCAAACACAAGATGCAACTTACTTTACAGTGTGAGATTAACAGCAATGATTGGCTTGGAAATACAGAAGTCTCGAAGAAAAATACCACATATTTAAAGGCTACTTAAAAGAAAAAGTAGTCCTTTGCTAAGGCACTGGAGCCACGTTATGTATTTGCAAAGCATTTTATTACAATTTTAGACATACTATGCAGAGTACTTAAGCTCGAGCCTTTTGACACCTGAAAATTTCAGGCTTTTAAATCAGAAATCAAGATGCCTGAAATCAGGCTTGTAAATATGATATTGCATTACAGGCTTTCAATATAAAATTGTACCATTTTTTCTAGAATAAAAACCACCTGGCAAAGTCTCAAAGCAATAATGATTTGTCTGGGGGTCCAGAAAGTGTCTATCAGTAGAGATTCAATTTTTCTGAGATGAAAATATTGAGTGAAGTGCACTCCCTCCTTGACAGGAAGTACAACTCAAAGATAAACTTCTGCTGGATTCATTAACAGCCTGGCAGATAAATCTTACCTCCACTGAGATCTTAAAGCAAATGGCATCATTCTTTCATTATACTGAAGCCCTTACCATCCTGTTCTGAGTCAATGCTTCAACCTAAAAGACCTAAGAATATTTAAAAAGTGAAGCGAAGAAGGGTTACATTCTTTCCCCTTCTTTTTTCCCCTCCGGGCTCACTTCACATGTGCAGTTACACTTGGTTCTGGTTCCAGTGAAGTCCTTAGTCTCCATTTCCAAAATACATTCATTCTGTGCCTTCCAACAACCCACCAGACCCATCACTCCCCAAACCACCACCCTTGGCAATGGTGGGGGGCAATGCTGAGAAGCTAGAGTTGTCAAAAGACAAAAGAAGAGTAACTAAGTGGCCAGGGGATGTCACAGTACTGTATCATCTTACTCAGCTCAAGTAAGCGTTATTTCTAAGGGTGGTGGGTATGTTTTGTATGAAAACATATAAGACAAAATAGGGACAGAATGATTATTCAGAGAAACAGAAGGGATGCAAGAAAAAAAAGAGAAAGGCTTCAAAGTCTTTTTTGAGGGCTTCCCTGGTGGCGCAGTGGTTGCGCGTCCGCCTGCCGATGCAGGGGAACCGGGTTCGCGCCCCGGTCTGGGAGGATCCCACATGCCGCGGAGCGGCTGGGCCCGTGAGCCATGGCCGCTGGGCCTGCGCGTCCGGAGCCTGTGCTCCGCAACGGGAGAGGCCACAACAGAGGGAGGCCCGCATACCACAAAAAAAAAAAAAGTCTTTTTTGTAGGGGGAGAGGAAGTTAAAGTCTAATAGAAATATATACAGGTTGGTTATAGGTATCTTTTTTTTTTAGTGACAGATGAATAATTGGAAGGGTCCTATGGGAAAGATGTGGACAAAATGCTTGTCACTAATAATGAGGACAAGATGCAGATAATAAGGTATGTACAGCTCTCCCTCTCCAGTAACTGCGTCAACAATTAATTTTATTTCCATTTTTAATACTCAGAATGTCCTTTCCCTCTAAAAAACTGATATCTGTATAAATGTTTCCGATGGATACAGATTTATCAATTAAAAATTTAGAGCTAAATATTTATGGATTAATATACATTCCCTTATAAACCACAGACACTAATATGGCAGTCTTTTCCCGCTTGGGATCCAGTTTAGCATGGGAAATTATCCTCATTTTATTTCTTTCTAAAGTCCTCCTTCATTATATCACAGTGTTGTTACTGTTGTTTTGATGAAAAAGATCTAAGACCTATGATTATAACTTTCAATCTGTCAACAATTATTTAGTGGTCATCCATGGTAGGAACAGCTTTGTGCCAACTGCTTTGGTGAGCAGAGGACCAAAAATCACTGTCACCAAAAACAAGATTACAACATCAGGAAAAAAACAAAACAAAACTGTGAGGTAAGTCACTTATCTTTCTGGTTATTTGCTTGATTTTTTCAGAAACCTATACTAACAGTCTCAGCCTAATGTTTGTATTCTATTTATGGAAATCAGAAGCTAAATAGGATTTTAGGGAAGGGAAAATCAGAAAAAGCCTTTGTGGTTTGATGTGGGGTCTAAAAAGGTCCTTGAAAGGTGGGAGGATTTGGGTGAAAAGATAAGTGAAAGCTCATTTATGACCAGGAAAGCAGCACATGCACAGGCTTAGACCTGGAATTTGTGTGGGGCATGCAGGCATTTGGGGGAGAGAATATTAGCATGCCCTGATAGAAAGGAGGCAGGTGATAGAGGCTAGGTAAAGTAGAGTCACATTGACATAGCCTAGAAAGCCAGATAGAGGAGTTTAATTTTGATGTACAAACAAATCACTCATTCATTCCACCTTCACTAACCATTTCCTGAGTTCCTTCTCTGTGCCAGGCCCTGTGCAAGAGCTGATCTTCAGCATCAAAGAATCTTATATGTGGGAAGATAATTTATAAAAGGGTTTATAATATTATAATAAGAGCATAGGACTTTCAATGATATTTTTCCTTCTAAGGTATTCAAAGGAAGAACAATGAGCTAACTTTGAGGAGAATAATCTGGTTTTTCAGATGACTGTTCTGAAATGGCTATCAAAAAGACCTCTAGTCTTTGAAATGTCTAAGATAAATAATTACCCCACCACAGCAATTTCAGGTCAGAGCTGCTTCCTGAATGTAGCCCCAAATAAAGGTCTTCAAAACACTTCCAAATATGCTAATTAGCTGAATGGGTTTGTCTGTGTTTTAAACTATATTGCATTTCAGAGTCAATCTACTTCAGAGTCATCTGGGGGAATAAAACCATAGCTTGATCTGAGTTTAAGTGTGAAGAACAAGCCCAGTCTGCTCTTTCACACCCCACAGCTTCAGTAAACATCAGCACACTACTCTAAAGATTAAGCTCCAAATGGTCACACTTTTTGAGACTTTAATATAAAAGCTTTTGACATAGGGTTTTTCCTAAAAATATATGAAAATAACTTTGATGTTTTCTTGAAGCTGAAGCACAGAACTACAGCTTCCCCCTCCTCCCAGCTCTACCTTCCCTATTGCTGTGATTTCCAAATGAATAGCATTGGGTTGATTGCTTATCAGGCTGGATAATGGCCTAGTTTATCACACAAAGCCTAGTCAGACTTAGAAATGGTAGAATCCTTTTGATTTATCAAATCCTCTTGAGATATCAGGTCTATGTGCAATAAAAATCTGCTAGAACATGGTTAGGTGAACAAAACAGTGGTGAACAAAATCAGATATGTCTGTGGCCATCATGAAATTTTTAAAAACCTGTGGGTCAGACAAAAGCTGAACTTCAGCCGGATTTCAAGCTCCTTGAATTAGGGGAATATCTCATTTATCTTTTCATTATAAACTAGCAGAGTAACTTATAAATAATAGGTACCTAATACATATAAAGGAAATGGAAGTTTTTAAATAAACGGTTTTTAAATAAGATTAGTTTTAAAGTAATAATAATTATTATCATTATACTGTATGCCAAACACTGATTGCTTAAAACAATCTTTTGAAATAAAATGATAGAAGACACTAAAAAAAGAAAAAAATCTCCCACATGGAATCTGCAGATTCCCGATACCGCATGTAACAATATTCCATCTCATGGGAAACTGATGAGATGAACAGATTGCATCTATTGATCTTAAGGAAAGGATGCCAAGATCTTTGGTCATCTTCCAAACATCTACCTGTGTCAAGGAAGGAGAAATGGTGCCACATCTGAAAGACCTCTGAAAGTTATATGTAGTGAAAGCCATGATTTTTAAACTTTTAGTATCAAAGAACCTGCAGGGAATGTTATAACTCATATCCAGGGCCATGCCTCTGGAGTTTCTGATTCAGTTAAGTCTTGGGTGAGGCTGGATATTAAATTGATAAATTAAATGTTACATTTCTAACAAATTCACAGGTGATTACTGCTCAGTCCAGTGACTGGCATTGAGAACTACTTATGGAGAAAGGCTCTAAGAATTTATGCTTGATTGTTCTTTTGAAAAGAGGGAGAGAGAAAGAATGAATATAAATGATTAGGGGAAAGTTGGTCCCTCACTCTTCCAGACAAGTAAAAGAAAAAAAAAACAAAGAGAAAATAGTGAAAAAATACTAAAGATATTTAATTTCATCCCTAGAAGAAAAAATAGAAGGAGTGGGAACAATTGTCCTCCACATCATTGTCCCTTGCTTGTACTTGCAGAGCCTGGCTGAAAGCTGCAAGCAAAGCTCTCTGTGGTTCACCTCCATCCCAGAGTGAGCGATTGCAATTGCAGGGTCCAGGGACAGGTGAAACCATAGAAGACAGCTAGAAGCAGAACAAGGAATATTCAGGCATTATCTGTCAGAGTGATTATTAGGGGATAAAGGGAACAAAGTTCTTTGACTAGTCTTAGTCTCTGAGTACTCTGCAATTTCTATTTCACTACTAAAGAAGTCCTTTGACTAGTCTTAGTCTCTTAGTATTCTGCAATTTCTATTTCATTACTAAAGAATAAAAATATAGTCTTATCCAGAGAGAGAAAATCAGCACAAATTCTGGGACTTCCTAAAACTCGTGGACTATTATATCATCTCAGTTTTATAAATGAGAAAATTGAGGCTTGGAGAAGCTATGCAGCACCCCCATGGTCACAAGGCAAGGAAGCAAAGAGCCCACCTGGATTTGATCCAGGTCTATCTGGCTCCAGAGACCATGTATTTAGTCATTTGTATTATTCTCTCCCTGCCCGCTATATGTGGCCTCAAAATTTTTTTTTTCAAAAATTACCATCAAATGCTTATTGGGAGCTTATTATGCACCAGGTACTTACCATATTTATGTTAACTCATTAATCTTAAAAACAATCCTGAGAAGGGGTACCATAGAATCCCAAATATATAGATAAGGCAACTGAAGATTAAGTAACTTGTCAGACCTTGCAGAACTAATGGCAGAAAGAAAATGAACTTCAAATCAATTTTACTTCAGAGGTAGCATCTTTAGATGTTTTTCTTCCCTAATACTAGTCACCTCCCACCATTCCTCCAATCTGGTCTCTTACTCCTTATTTCTAATTATGTTTCTACAGAATTAGGTCCTCAGAATCAAATTTAATATGTAAATTAAATAGCCAAGAACACAAAGATTTCTGCTGTTGAATATCAATTATTATAGAAAGGTAGGAAGAATTTCACCACATTGAAACTGTGGCTAATGGCTGCATTAGGGATGATTTATATCTATATTAGAGTTTCAGTTAATGTGAAATAAAATGTATCCTTAGTTTTTTTTTCTCCACTCTCAAAATGAAATGAACCTGAATAAATTATTATGAATTTTGTACTTTCTAATGACAGCTTTTTTGCAGTTAAATTGATTAATTAAATGTTATTATCCAATGAAGAAATCATTTTCTTGAGGTAACTGACCAGGCAATGGAGTTAAAATTTCCTAAGAAAACCAACAACAATCCACTCTGACACAAGGTGAATTGTTTTAAGCTAAAGGTCATTTTCTTGCCATATGCAAGGTTATCATTCCAGTACATGTTAAAGTTTTCAAGATATTTACCTTCCCCTAATATCATTTAACAGCATGAGGAATATATTTACAATTCACCTACCTCCTTCAGGTCAAGTACAATGCCAGGACACCGGGAAAGAGACAACATTGGTTAACAATGAAATGGTTATAGTTAAAACAAAACTGGGTCAGTATTGGAATTTATGGAACTCAGAGAATGAGGCCAATTCACACCACTCTAGAAAATTCCAATCAGGTACGAATGCACTGTCTATTCAAGAAAAAAACTGGGCTATAATCCTTTGGCTTCTTGAAGTCCAAAGGGATGAAGAGAAGAACTCTCTCTTGGCACAATCACCAGCAACCGACAGTGTTGTGCAGAGCACTGTCTGGTCCCTAACACACTCTCAAGTTATTTGCTTGCACCCGTCTTTTAAGGAAAACTGAATGGAACTGCCTTTAAAATTTTTCATTTCAGTACTAAAACCTGCCTAATTTTCCTAGGAATTCCACCCGGAGCATTGAGTTCACAGGCATATTTAACTTTCCTTTGGCATCACCTTGCTATCACCCCTGAGAGATACAGAGTATACTCTTACCTAAACACATCTGTCCAAGGGTCCTCTTTCCATCCCCCAGGTAACATCAAGGTTCTGACTGGTAAAAGCACTGAGTCCTAGAAGGTCACTGCCCTTATTAAGACCTGTACTTCGGAGTTCTTGGGACTCTATTTTAAAACACCTGCTTACATAGCTCAATGAAATCAATGGGGGATTTTTACTTTCTCACTGACATTGTACAAATGTTCGTTCACTGAAGGGAAATGGCTGAGAGGGGACAGACGGAGAACTGTGAAGAAATTAAAGGACCTTTAATGGATTACAACAAAAAGCCATACTGCTCTCCAGGGTGCACATTTATTTAGCTAGATTTGCTTAAAAGTATTCTCAAGCTCCCAAATTCAATGGACCAGAATGACTTTAAACAATTTTTTTCTGGTCCGCTGGAGAGATGTGCCTTTATATGATTATTTTAATGAGAATTATCTATCAAGTAATTGCCACATAAAGGTTATATGTAAGTAAGGAAGAACATGTGAATTATACAAGTCAAACGTCTCCAGCGTATTTCGAAAAGTACTTTGGCTACATTTTTAAGTCTAAACACTCCAACAGACGAAAGTTATTTCTCTTGGGCAAGATTCACAAGAATGCGTAAAGTTAAAAAGAATAATTTTCTGAAGGATTTTTGACAGCAATTAACTTTATAAGGGACATATTTATTTCTAAATCCCAGGAAAAAAATATTAAACTACATAAAAAGATGCCCTCTTTAAAGAATTCTTCCACTAAAGTTTATAATGATATGAACTGTAGAAGAAATATAATTAAATTGCTTCTTTACAATTTCTTTTAACAAGGTAATTTAACTGCATTTTCCCCAAACCAAAAATAATTTACAGTTATTGTTCAGCTTTAACAAGAATTACAGAAACAAAGTCTTGAAAGCTCTATTTATAGGAATTTTATCAGAATTTATTGTTGAGGAATTACAATTGTTGTAGACCAGTAATAACGTCTGTGCTCTTTTTTTCTTACTTGATATTATAAGTGCAGGTCAAAATTAGGGGAGACACACTGACAACGTTTTATTTACATTTTGGCAAAGTGATCCTTTCGTGATGCTCAGTTAAGGAAACATCAGTTTATCTCCTCCCCACCCTTCTGTATACACTTTTGCCTAAAGAGTGCCTTAAAATTCAAAGTACAGTCACAACTAAGAAGTACAAAAAACTTATCATCTTGGAAAAAAATTTCCTAAATACTACTTTGGAGATTTTAAACTAGTTTTTAAGGCAAAATGATGTAACCAAAGATATAAAATAAGTTAATATTCTACAATGTAGAAATGCCTTCATATTCATAGTCCAATCTTCTTTAGGTCCCTCAGACGCAACTTCATCATACTGTCTTTCCTTTTAAAATTGACTTGATATTAATTAAATTAATTAAAAGGTAATTGTGTCACTAGATTTTGACTTCCATAAAGTCAGGTCCAATGTACTATACTCCCTGCATCCACCAGTTTTTCTTGCTGACATGTGATACTTGTAATAAAAAAAAAATTCTTAAAGTTCAATGATGAAGAAATTAATAATAGTATCAAAGAATTTAGATGACTTATCAATCCTTTCAGAAAAACACGAATTCATTATGATTATCTTCTTCAAGGCTAAAGGGTTGAAATTACTATTTATGTACTAAAAGGATAAGAATTAACAGGCAATATCTTCATAATGACAGAATAACAATAATAAGATTAATAATGTTACTACTACTACTACTAGTATTACCACTACTATTGTAATTTAAAATAAAGAAAAAAAAACTTTCTTAAAAACAGTTTAACAGAATATACTTAAGGTGTTTAGTTAAGGTATCCTGATTTAAAAGCAAACCAGAAAAGAAATGAAAATTAGGTAGGTATTAATGCTTTAATTACTTTGAGAAGAGAGGAAGGGAAATACCACACACAAGAATTCTTTCTCAAGTTACAAATACAAGTTAAATTAAATTTTAAAGGACTTTGATATGGAACTTGATATGACCAGTTTCAGAGGTTTAATTAGTGATATAATTAGATGGACAGGTACTAATGGCACACAGCCTAGAGGTCCTATATCAATGAATCATAATGAAAATCTACTGTAATTACTTAACTTATCTAATTAAAAGGTAGTTGTGTCACTAGTTTTGAATTCCATAAAGTCAGGTGCAATGCACTATATCCCTTGTATCCACCAAAACCCAACACATTCTTAGCCCTTTTTAGGAACTCAGCACATGTGAGTTGATTTGAAATTTCTAGCAAATTGACAAGACGTTAAAGTTGAAGGACTCTAACAAATTAAATATATTATTATTCATTGGTTTAATAAACAGTTGGTGAGTCCCTGCTCTGGACTAGGTACTATGATAAGTTTTGGAAAAGCAAAAGTTAATAAGACATTTAAAAGCTCTTTGGCTTTTAAAATAACCTAACAAAAGTTATTTTAAGTTGCCATTTCTACATAATTGTAGGTATCTAAAATTACATCAAAATTGAATCTTGAATATTATAAAAATGTTACTAATAGGTCAATAACATTTTCTACTCAGGGAAATATGTGCTGGCATATCAAATCTGTGTGAAATTTGGGGAAAATAATATAGAAATAATGAACTGCTCTCAAAATTCTCAAATTTCCTAGTAAACTTTCATTTATGCTGAATCCAAGTAACTATAGGTTTTATCTTTTAAACTTCACTTACCCAAGCTTGAAATTACAGAGTTGGCTTTGACTTCCCCATTCTATCAATGCTTCCACATTGAATAGAATTCATTCAACCACTGAGTCTCATTTTGTAGCCACACATTCACCTTGGTTTTTTACCTAGTCCTAATTACTGCTCTATATTACTATAGAGTAAGATACTATTCTGTGGCATACATTTCCCAGTTTGGGCTTTTCTTGTCTCAGTCTCCAGAAGACAATTTCCTACCACCACACTTTTGCCCATGTAACCTATCTTCTGGCCTGTCATCTTCTTCCTCCTTTCCCTCCAACAATCTAAATCTTACTTGGATTTTGAAGATGTTTTCTCCTTTCTCTGACCTTCGAAGAGAAGCTTCATTTTTGACTCATCACATCTTGCACAGGGGCATATGCAATCTATTTGGCATATTTTATTTAGTCACCAATATTGCAAGCTGTCTGTGGGTAGGACCTATGTCTTAGACCTCTGTGTATCATCCCAGAAGTTAGTACACTGCTGTGGATAAAGTCAATCTATTTTGTTAAATGATATGTAAATGATTTTTTTTTATTTTTTTGCGGTACACGGGCCTCTCACTGTTGTGGCCTCTCCCGTTGTGGAGCACAGGCTCCGGACGCGCAGGCTCAGCGGCCATGGCTCACGGGCCTAGCCTCTCCGTGGCATGTGGGATCTTCCCGGACAGGGGCACGAACCCGTGTCCCCTGCATCGGCAGGCGGACTCTCAACCAGCGCGAACCCGGTTCCCCTGCATCGGCAGGCGGACGCGCAACCGCTGCGCCACCAGGGAAGCCCGAGATACTAAATTTTTAAAGTGCATTCTGAATATATGTACATTGTAAATATAGTGTTAATCATGTATTTTATTGAAATATACTTATTTAAAATTAAACATTTATCACTAGTATATAATAAATTCCTATTAATTAGAAAACTTTATTAATTAGACCCTTTCATTTTCTAATTATTCAGAAACAATATAAAATAGAAATCTACTGAAATTATCTCAAGTATATATGCTCACTTTAATTCTAAATAGGAATGCTCTCCTATTCTCTGACTTTATTTTTACATATTTATCAATTTACCACTTAAAATGCCTTAATCTTATATGTCTGAAATTTTATAAAGCAAAAAGTTTAAAAAAATCCTATATCCTCTAATAAACGTACAATAATATGATATATCATTTTTAATATGACTTTCAATTTATTCAGATAAGCAGGTTCTAAAACAGGCTTAGAATTATATAAAGTTCTAAAATAGTGTGGTATCCCTTCAAGCAAGACTTACGTGAATAATAAATTATGCCGAGTAAATAAAATAACTGTTAATTCAGTTTAAGAGAAAGATGTAGGCATATGTCATGTGGTTAGATCTAGATATGCTTAAGGACATCTCTGATATGATATTCTTTCTAATTCCACATTTCTTTAAATTGACCTTTTTATTTTTGCTATAGAGAATTGGGAGAAAAGAAAAATGCTCAACATGTATAGGGTCTCTAAAACATATTGGGGAATCTTCAAAATTCTCAAGATGTATATAGTGTAGAATGATTTCCAAGTATAAGGATTTCCTCAGTTTAAGCAGATGTCACATTCAATTCCTTTATTCATCCACTGATCCAAATATATTAAACACTCACTACATTCCACACATTAAGAATTATACTATTTTTAAAAGACCTTATATAGTGTTCTTATTCAGTAAATAACTCCATTTTTATTTCTAATAGACCTAGGACATGCTTATATATTTTAATTTAATGAAAGCAACTCATTTTCATTGTAGAGAATTTGAAAAATTTAGGAAAAGCATAAGAAAAGTATCTCTCATAACCACTACTCAGAGACACCTACCCTTAACTCTTTCATGTATTTCCCTACATTTTGTTTCCCCTGTACATGTGTATGTGTGTGGCATAAATGAGTTATTATTCTACATGACATTTTTTTGCATTTTTTCTTTGCAATGTGAGTCTTTTCCTCAAGGAACAGTCACTATCCTCAAGGAACTTACTATTTAGTGGGAGAGACAGACGTGAGACCAAAAGATTAGCTAAAATGTAATGTGTAATAACAGAGATTACATACAGTATAATGCACAAGTACAGAAAGGTGCATCCATCAGTCTGGTGATGTGAAGATATAAATGCTTGAGCTGAGGGTTGAAGAGTATGCAGTGGTTGCCAAAAGACTTCTGAGGGGGTTGTAGGGTGGGAAAGGGATTAGTGGTACTAGGCATTTTGGGTCTAAGGGATACCTTAGAAGGGCTATAAAACTAGCAATACAAGAGTACAGTACTGTTGGAGCAGATGGGACTAAGCAGAGGATGCTGGGGTTGTGTCATGCTAAGTAGTGCTGGATCTTTCCTCTAGGCCAATGCTCAACGAAAAAAAAAATTACAGTGAATGAGAAAGAAAAGAAATGCTACACTCTCATTGTTGATACCCTTGAAAATCTCCCACTCTTCCCACTCTGATGTTTAATATGAGAATCTGCCAAGCTCTACTTTAAACCCCTGTTGCATTAAAGACTTTGAAGGCGACCAATGTTTTATCTCCAGTATAACCTCCAAAGTGTTAGGATGTGGTGCTAAGAGGATGCTTGATGTAGTTAGGGTCACAGATTCTAGAGCTAGATTACTTGGCTTAGAATTCTAGTTCCACCAGTTATGTGGCCTTGAGGAAACTGTCCTATCTGTGCCTCAGTTTCCCTATCTGCATAATGCAGATAACAGTAATATCTAATGCTTAAGGTTGTTCTAAGAATCAAATGTGGTTATATTTGTATAGCACTAAGAATGGTGCCTGGCACATAATAACAGTATATAAAATTTGGTAAATAAAATCAATATCCTCAGAGGATCAGAATACAAACAAACAAAGAAAACAACCTGGTATTCAAAATCCCTGCTATAAATCAGAACCCACGTGCTTTGAGGTAATTGCTGGTTCATTACACAGTTATTTCTATATAACTTCATAATTATAAGATGGATCAATCTAATAATACTGTTTCTATGGATGGATTAAAAAAATAAAGCATCAAGTTGACTGTAACTGAACTCATTTCAGGTCTGATAATTTTGGCATTTGGGGAGGAGCAGAGTACATAGGTTCTGAGTTATTTTTGAAATGGGGGGAACCTATGCTCTGAATTACCATAAACCTCACTTTAGAGAACTTGCAGAAATGCTCAGCGATAGCTGCATTCTAGAACATTTGGGGCATTATATACACATTGCTTAATAACTGCAAAGGATTGAGTAATTTTTCAAAACATCCACATTGCAGCTATTAAATCATTATTAATTATTTTAGAAATTCTATATTGTATATGGAAGAAAAACTCCAGAAGTGTTTTTTGTATTTAAATCCAAAGGCTGGTCAATGGAGATTTATGCTGTTACATGCAAAATAATGCTGACCTGGCCAGTGCCTCCAGAGAGTGAGTGGTTTCAGATCCCACTGAATGAAATAAATTCTTATCAAGTATAGCACCCAGTCTTGACTCTGACACACCCTATTGGTTTGTGACCTTATTTTTTCAAATTCCTTAATTCAGTTTATAATAAAGCATCTCCCTGAGTGCAGACAAACTGTGTCTTATATGGTTTTCGAGAGCCCAACATAGTATTTTGGCACATTACACATGTTTAACAAGTATTTGTTAAGTCAGTTAAAATAAATACAAAAGCATCATCAACAAAGCCTGTTACATTGGGGCATCAAGTGTTCTGCAAAGAATGACTCTCCTCTTTTAGCTCAGATGCCATCCTTATTTCTGACTTTAATTTATCCAACATTTCTAAGAAATCTCTAAGAAATAGTTAATTCTAATTAATTTTTTCCTAGGACAGAACCTTAGATAGTTTAAATTGAATATCAAAACACACACATATCATAATATCAATTCTGTGTCAGGTGCACTGTTCACATTAGATTTAATTCTCACAACCACTCTGCAAAATGAGTGTTTTCAATAGATGAAGGACCCTGAGGTACCAAGTGGCCACAGGTCACACAGGGAGAACAGGGGGATCTTTAGGATTCTGTTCTACATTAGCTTTGAAATAATCTTCCCGTTTAGGATCTTGCTTTGAGAATAATTTTGGATGAAATGTGGTATAATCAAATTCTAAAAGAAATGTTATATCCCCCTCCTCTAAATGAAATGGTAGTAATAAAAGTAATAATGAATTTTATTCCCTTTTAATACATATTTTTTTAGCAAGAGATGGTCTTCATCTTACTTCTACAGAATTATGCTTAGTAAAAAAAAAAAAAAAAAAAAAAAAAAATCCTTAATACCATTAACAGGAAGAAGTTGAATCTCATTCAGTTCCCTGTGGGCCCTTCCTTTCCACGAATCACCAGACCTACCATCAACACATTGTTACATTTGATTTCTTCAGTTCAGTAGGCAACCTGAAAATCTTTTACATTTCCAAATACTATGCTGAGGAGTAAGAATTTGTGTCCAATAAGGAGAAGATGTCCTGTCAAAAGCATCTTAGAAATGCAAATGCATATATCTGTAGAAAACTGTCACATGGGTGGATTTAGAGACTAAAACCGGCAGGACCACAAATAAATAATATGTTAAAAAGCCATTACAGCTGTCCATACCAAAAAAAAAAAAGTGGTATTTTAGGTTAGAATATAGAATTATTTTTACTAGAGCATTCTACATATGGTAGTTTTGTTTAACTAGAAAATCGTCTAGTAATATCAGGTCTGTCCTTCCCTGAAACAAAGTTTCAGAGTACCTTTTCTTGTTTTAAGAGTAGAACACATTTATAACTCAACTTCTTAAGTGGGGTAGATTTTTTTTTAGCATGATTATACTAAAATTTGAATTAAATAAAACTAAATTGTCCCCAAACCTTAGTACACCAAATATGAAGATACTAAGATTTTATTATTAATATGATCTCTCTAATAGTGAGACAGTTCCTGTGAAAAACTGATACATGCTTGACATATGACAGTTCCTCAACAAATGTTAACAAGTATTGTTACTTTTATTGTTGTTATTATTACTGCATAATCAAATCCCTCTGCTAAAACCCAGCATCTTTCCTCCAATGCTTTCCTCTTTATGGTTTGCAAGTTTGCTCTTGGGAAACAAGATAAGATTTCTACCTCGTGCCAATCAATTATGTTAGCTCTTAAAAATTTAGTTGCTCAGTTATGATATTTTACTTTTCCCCAGTCACATTCTTCCTGTGGGATTTGTGTAGAGGTAAGCAAGGAACGAACAGAACCAACAGCTTAATAGCTAGGCACAAAAGTTCCAGGAATGATGATTCTGAATTGAGAGATGGTCAAGCTAAACTAATGGGTGGCAGAAGCAAACAGCACCCCAGTCAGTTTTTCTGCTTCAATCAAATCTGATTTCATCTTAGATTCTTATCACATCTTAGCAGTTTTCACTAACAGCCCAGAGTTTAAAAGGTGACAGACCCTTCCCTTCCCGAATCTAGCAACAGATAATGCAACTAGACTCAGCCCAACCAAGCATCCCAAAGGATTCAAGTTCTAAGCGGAAGGCGTTGCAGGTAGAAAGAACCCTGGAGTTCTGCATTGTTTATTACACTGTTTGATGTAGCCTGACTCCTAAGAGGTAGTCTGTCCTGTGGTGTGTATTTGCAGGATCAGAGCAGAACTCCTAAGACTATCTTCCTCCTGCCCCTACTGGATTGTGATCATTAGATGGGAAAGTGTGATCCCAAATAAATCCATAGTTAAAACTAAAATTGTTGAAATGTAGAAGCACATGATGCATCTTCTGCTTAGATAATGGGCCTAGACTTAGAACAAAACAAAAACTGCAAGCAAGATTTTTCTACCTAATGAAAATTTAGCAAAGGATTTTATCTACCTATCTATTCATCTTAAAGCATTTCCAAATGTCTGTGACACTATTATCATAATAAAAATTCCACTCAGGGGCTTCCCTGGTGGCGCAGTGGTTGCGCGTCTGCCTGCCAATGCAGGGGAACCGGGTTCGCGCCCCGGTCTGGGAGGATCCCACGTGCCGCGGAGCGGCTTCCACTCAGGAAGTCACAAAAAACACTGTGGTCTAGTGATAGAGACAATATCAATTACTTAGTATATGCTTTATAACTAAGTGCTTTCCACCTGAAATGCAACTAAGCCCAACGAATGCTTTTTGAATATCTATTATATATCAAGCATGGTACCAAACACGAGGAGAACAAAAGTGGGTAAATCTCAGTGTCTGATGTAAAAATAGGAATCTCCACATTTGTTATTCTCTTTGGATATATATATTATAATGCATATTGCTCATGAGTTCATTTCTTTCAAAATCTTCTTAACTTATTATAGTATGCATCTACAATTGTAATGAGATAAAATATAACAGTTTATCACAGCAATTGATATATATCCAGCTATCTCAACATTTGCCTACTGTTCAGTTTTCATATTTTCAAGCAGTAACATGGTAGAAGAGACATTGATTTTTTTTAATTTTCTTAGGAGACAATTAAGCTTATTCCCAATTATCCCAAGATATTAGTGTGGTGAATGAATCCTGAGGATTCATATGTCTCATACGGGAGACTGACTTAAAAACAAATGTGATTCTTTCATTGGTCAAAGGAAGTATGTTCGTTCCTGGTTAAAATTTTTGAATGCTTTCGAGATAGTAAGTTACTTCCCCTTTTCTCTCTCCACATATCCACAGTAGTATTTTTTTAAAATAAATTTATTTATTTATTTTTGGCTGCTTTGGGTCTTCATTGCGGTGTGCGGGCTTCTCATTGCGGTGGCTTCTCTTGTTGCGGAGCACGGGCTCTAGCCACACGGGCTTCAGTAGTTGTGGCTCGCGGGCTCTAGAGCGCAGGCTCAGTAGTTGTGGCATATGGGCTTAGTTGCTCCACGGCACGTGGGATCTTCCCGAACCAGGGCTCGAACCCGTGTCTCCTGCATTGGCAGGCGGATTCTTAACCACTGCGCTGCCAGGGAAGTCCTCACAATAGTAATTTTTATATTTCATTTTTATTGAAATATTCAGATTTCACTTTAATTCATTTCTCTTTTTTTCCCATTAGAACTTAAGGAACTCATCCACAGGATAGCGTCCTTGCTGAATGTTGACCTGCTGGGTGTAACCCTGCCTCAAAATACACAGGAGGACACTGCAGTGATTTTTCTCTATTGATTCTTCTAAACAAGTTAGACCAAAGTGAGACTGTGAACATATCAAGACACTTTTCCATTCCGGGCTCAGTGCTTAGTAGGCCAGTTAAAGGATGGTAGGGAGAGTAGAAAATTCTACCTTAACAGGTGAACTTTTTTCTCTTCCTGTTCAAATACTCAACTTCTTTGCACACTCAGATCAAGTTCCACCATCCCCACACACCTTCCCTGGACCACTGCACTCTGGTGATTCCTTCTTTGTTTGAACTCTACATGTTTTCAGTCTTTGACAATTTAATGGAAAAATATATATACTATATATATACACACTATATAAATACTATATGTCTACTGATCTTTCACTGTTTTTAATTCATATTTTGCCCTCCTGCTTAGTCTGTAACTTTCTTGAAAACAAGGTGATGTTTATATTTTATTTAGAGTCTGAATGAAAATAAGTATGTAAAGTTTTATTAAATACATATTGATGATGACTTCACTATAATGTCATACTCATAAAGCCATGAGTGAAACTTGTTGCAGGGTTAGCAGCAAGCCAGAGGAGATTAGCAAAGCCTTGCTCTGTGGGAAGAATGCAAAAAGCATTGGAGAATTATCTTTCTTGGCAACAACCCTACTGAGATGGAGCCATATAGGCATTCTATAAATGTTAATTGATTGTGATTCACATCCAACCAGCTGCCACTCCTCCACCTCCAGTGTTAAATTCCAAAAGGACTGTAAGTCTGTTTTCAAGGTTTGCCTTTCCTGCTTCTCTGGATTCTGTTTCTCAGGGAAGGAGGTACCACGGTTGTGAAAGGGAATAAATACAGTTTTAAATATTTCTGACCTGGACAATTCAAAAAGTGTCTGAAAACTAGGAGAATTACAAAGTTATTGCAAATAAGAATTTAAAATGGGAAAAACTAATGCTGCTTTGTTAATTTCTATATTACCAGAGCCCACTTTTAGATGCTTTAAATCTCTCATTAGTACCAGGCCCTAACCCGGGACCCACCTGGGGCAGAGTGCCATTTTGTATTTCTCCTGTGAGTAGAGGACCCTGTGAAGAGGCTTTGGAAGTTCTGGAAGCCTTAGTGAGTTTGATTTTTTTGTCTAGCGGTTTCTCTGATCAATAGCTGGGCCAGGCACACAGAAGCTACTCCTCCTCCCCTTAGCCTTATAGCTCCAGACAAATGAAACAGCCAACAGTTCCTGTTTTGCTTTTTGGTTTTTGTTTGTTTGTTTTTCCTTAAAAGAAATATACATGGGCTTGATGTACTGGCTTTTTATAAACACTGTATGTCTACAACTGCAGGGATCAGAGAGACTACCTGTTCTTCAAACTGATGGAGCTATAAGGATCTAATTAAAGATGAAGAAGAAATTATGCATTCATTTGTAGATGTTTCCCTTTATGCCACCCACAGAATCCAATAAACAGTATGGCTTACTAGATTGGCCATGAGAATCAGATATACCCAGGGGAAAAGCTCTCTTCAGCATCACCTGTGCCAAATGTGAAAAACCATCAGGTAGATTTTTACTTTCCCCCCAAATTTTAAGGTACAAAGAAACATTTTAACAATGCTATGAATACAACATTTTTACAAAGTAGATGAGTATTGTCTGTGTTTATGTGTAACTTGATAAGACAGTAGTGAGCAGTTATTTGGTGAAACACTAGTATAGATATTGCTACAAAGGAATCTGTAGATGTGATTAACATTTACAATCACTTGACTTCAAGTAAAGTGGATCACCCTCCATAATGTGGGTGGGCCTCATCCAATCAGTGAAAGATTTAAAAGCAAAGACTGAGGTTTTCCAAAGAAGGACTTCTGCCTCCTGACTGGAACTCAGAAATTCTGCCTGAGTTTCCTTTAGACTGAAGACTAATCAACTCTTAGAGGAATCTCCAGTTTACTGGATTTTGGACTTAGCAGCCTCCACATGTGTGTGAGCCAATTCCTTAAAATCCCTTCTTTCTCTCTCTCTCTTCATATGTATATCATATTGGTTCTGTTTCTCTGGAAAACTCTGATTAATATAAGCACTAAACCCAATGCCCCAAAGATTCTGCTTATAAGCAAGCCATGGCAATTTACTAGTTTATTTGTATCAATAGTTATTACTAATGATTTTTCTCTTTACATTAGTACATAAGGCTGGGAACGAATCTATACAATGTAATTGCAGGAGTTCTGAACAACCCTTTCTCTCCAATAAAATTTCTTATTTTCCCTCATAATGTTGAAACCACTTTCTTAAAAAAAACAAACCTCTTTGTTTAGTAATCTGGGATCAGCCATATGATGTTACATGCAGCACATTAAGGAAAACACTAAGGTAGGACAGAAGTTCCAGGAGGGCAGGTGGGACTTCTTTGTCAAGATACTGTTTCCTAGTTTTGCCTGTGGCCTATGCTGTGAAGGGGTAGATATATAATTAGAATTCTCTGTTTCCACCTTCGCTTTTCTTGCTATTCTGAAGTGCCTGGATATGCCTATAGGCATCTGTGGATCCAAGTATCTGCTACAGGAAAAGAATCATGCCAAATCATTATGGTCTTAATGTTACAGAGAACAGCATGACAAAGATGTACTGAGGCATTCTCTTACTTGGGACTGATCTTCGGTCTGTTCTAAGTCCTGCCATACAGCAATCCACACAAATTGGGCTATGGGAGAAATAAAAATACATTTTCAACACTGGTTTAAAGATGCCTCCCAGTATGTTGTGATAGCAACAGAAATGAATTCCAGGGACATGGAGAACAACGACACAGACAAATGGCTCTCTCTGCCAGAGTTCTGCAGTCAGATATGAGAAGAGCGGAAACATTTGCTTTGGAGCTACGACACATCCATAAAGCAAAGGAGTTGCCTTTTTTAAAGTTATTAACAAGAGATACAAGATCAGAGTTTGAATGTTTTATGAGTATTTAAAACTTTCTATGTGGGTTCTTGGGAGATTTAACTCTACTCACCCAATATCAGGCAATCTCCCTTTATTTTTCCTATGACCAACTTGAAATCAGCAGTGTGTATTCTGAAAGGCCAAGATGACATTACATTTTTTGTTGACCAAGTAAAATTAACTAAACTCAATAAAAATAAAGGTATCTACCTTGTAGACTGGCTATAGTAGCGATGATATTACATTCAAACTTTCACAATTCATAAGCATTAGAATATAAGTTCCATTAACCATTGTGTCTCTCGCAGATAGAACAACCCACAGGACATGAAAGGCACTCACTAATATTTGTTGCATGAACAAGTGAGTGTTTTTTAAAAACATGCTCTCATCTAATTGTCATTATTGTTTCTAAGGTTCTTCACATTTCAAATAAGAAACTTTGGCTCTAAATGGTCAATAATTTGCCTTAGGTGTCATAGATAGCAGAATCAGGAATTTGTGTTTTGTTTTGTTTTCAGAATAACAGGCTTTCCTTCCCAGACACAAAGAAATGGAATTTGACAGTGAGCACCAATTTTGGAACTTAGGCCTATAGAAACATACCAAAAATAATGCTGCAGATCACTGAAGGAAGAGGATAAATCACAAGAGACATCAATATGGGACAGTACTAACTTGAACCAACCAAAAGTTAGCTGCCACAGATAACAAGCTTTAAACAATGCGTGTACTAAGCCTTGGGGAACAATTATGATTGAGAACACACAAGTTGAGGCACGGTCTAACTGTGCCAGGAAACAGGTAAGTAAGAGGTGTAGACCAGATCTGAGGGTTAACTATGGATTAGTAAGCAACACCCTGTCATCAACTGAATAAAACACATTAAGTCAAGTCAAAACATGATTCAGATGAACTTATCTAACGTTCTCTGAGAATAAAACAAAAGATGATTTTCTAAGACAGATATTTGAAATTTGAGGGTCCTCTCCGCTTAAAAGCATAATTCCATTAAAATCTTAGGCTAATAAATATGTAATCTCATCTTAAGTATTTTGGGAAGTTTTATTTTCTTATTTTCTTTAGCAATCTATTCCCCTTTACCCATAAAAGCAAAGAATATTGGCCTCTAATGCATTCTACTGCAAAATATGCACATTTCTCCCTTGTTCCAGCTTTCCGAAAGAAATAGAAAAGAGTATTGACTGTTTCTAGCAAAGCAAATGCTACTCACCTATAAGTTTTAAGAAATATAGCATTTTTCTTTATTTTGGTTGGCCATTTCTACTTTTCCTTTGCAATGGTAATTGGACATTAAGATGTCTTTGTTCTCATGATGCTGATGAAAATAGGACTGAAAAAGTCAGTGAAATGCCACTAATTCTGTAAGAATGGATACATGGGGGTTTTTTCCCACCCAAAAAGACTTCTAAATGAGGTAAAATGAGGTATGGACAATATCAAACAGGACTGGGAGAGTGCTGGACTCTGGTTTGAGTTGGGAGTAGTTTAAACCTATGTACTAAGTTAAATAATAATGACTATGAACATTTATGTAATTAAAAATACATGAAATTTACACTAAAGGGTAATGCTTTTCAACAGAAAATTATGATGCAAACAGTCTAGCAAATTCTTGAATAATATACCCCTTTAAAAAAACATCCATCCAAAGCACATATCATTCAAAAGAAAACACTATTTCCATGAAAAATGACTTGAAAACTTAAAGTGGAATTTATGAATTTCTAGACTCTGAATTAGGTTATACTACCTAGCATATCAAAAATAAATTTCCTAACATTTAAGTAGATATTCACTTATATATTTCCTTTCTGGTGGTATTTTCTCACTAACATCAGACATAGATATATCACATTTAAAACCATCATTACTATGTTTGTTTTTACTCCTGTTGCTCTGATAAAATTTTAAAAAGTATACAATAACTTCATTTATGATATTTCTACTATTTGTCAGGCACTTTGCATGTATTATCTCTTGCTTAACTATACTGCTTTCAGTATTGTAGAAGAAAATAAATTTCAGAGAATTTAAGCAACAGCTAAGGTGACATAGCTGGTGAATGACAAAGCTAATGTTTAAACTATGTTTATCAGGCTCTAGTGCAGTTTTCTTCCCTTGGCACCCAGAGAGAAAAAGCAAAACATAGAAGACTTCCCAGGTACTAGGTCTTACACATGGGGATTAAGCCCATGAAGTTAAAGAAAATCCCATATACACCACAGCATTTTTATTGTCACCTTGAATAGTGTTCTAAATTACTGACAAATAACAGTCTTTGAGATTTTGGAACAAGAGATTGGAATTCACAGGACTTCATGGGAATCCCTGCAATCATAAGTTTTTCTGTATTTTTAGTAAAATTTTATTTTAAAATAATAATGTGATCATAATCATAACCGGTAAATCATATTTCTGTGATAGGATTATACAAAATTTTCAGAGATTTTCTATAAAAAAGATATAAGTAAATGCACAGGTTCTTTCACTGTTATGAAAAAATATATTATGAAGAGTTTATATATTTCAATAACATAAAAATATATTTACCTAATATAGATATATCATATAAAACTTTAAAAGGAACATTAATACAAAATGAATGCCCATAAAATTATTTTTAAATTGTAATTTAATATAACAGCTATTAATATTTTAAAGTCATCATTCTTAAAAAGAAATTTTAAAGCACACAAATTTAGCTACTCTATCTTATAGCACCAATCTTTTTTTTGTGACAAATATGTCACACAAAGAATTTTTTCATCTTACATTGATGTTAGTCTAATTATTAAGAGGAAATCCAAAATAATCTTGAAGTTGGACATGAGGTTATACACTGCTTCATATAACTTAATTTCCTCTTAGAATACAGTATTTTATAGACTTGCCCGGAGTTTTGTTTTGCCATTGAAATTTATACTACTTTCGCAAGAGTTTTAAATTATTTTCAGATTTCATGTTTACATAGTCCACAACAACATTCATATCTTCTTTTGTTTTGCATTTTGTTTGTTAAAGTATTTACAGACAACTGCAGCAAACATTCAAACACTGGAAAACACTGGTGAACATTATTGAGTATTATTCAAATTACATAAAATTTGGTTCTCCCAGCAAAGTTAACACCACTGCACAGAATCAGTTGTAAAAATTGTCAACTTAAGGATATATTTTGCTTCTAAAACTTGTTCTTTCTTAGAATATCATTCATAGGATTTGTAAAAAGTATACTACTTGTACAAACTTGCTAACATTTATTTTATTTGTAAGCATGACTCACTGCCAGCAACAGACGGGGCCATGAACATACATTCATACCATGGTAATATTTATATGCAAGACAGACTGATTATGAATTGGCCACTCTCCATGTGCTCGTGTCCAGTTCCTCACAAGTCAACCTTAACCTTCTACCCCATGTGTCAGCATTTCCTGATCTTGCTTTCAACGTGATATCAGTGAATTCCTTCATGCCAGTAACATCTCTATGTTGATTGCTAATCTCTAAGTCTCAAAGGAGAATGATAATACTTTTTCTGGTTGTTCTGATTCCTTATGTGATTTTGTGTGTGTGTAATGTAGGATAGGGGGAAAACATATGTTCTCTGGGAAATCCAGGAAAGATTTCCCTCATGAAAATATGGATCTCAGGTATACTACCTTTTACTATGTATCTTATTGAGACCTAAGAAAAATTGCAAGACTGTTGCTTACATACCTTTAAAAGAAGTCCATATCTATCTATCCATGTAATTTAACAAGAGAAAATAAGCCAAGAGTTAAGTCCTAGCCACAGCAATCAGAAAAGCAAAAGTAATAAAAGGTATCCAAATTGGAATGTAAGGGGTGAAATTGTCATTATATGCAGATGACATGATAATTTATGTGGAAAATCCTAAAGACTCCACATAAAAACTATTAGAACTGATAAATGAATTCAGCAAGGTAGCAGGATACATCATTAATGTACAGAAATCTGTTGCATTTCTTTACACTAACAATAAAATGTCAGAAAGAGAAAGTACAAAACTAATCCCTTTTAAAATCACATCAAAAAATAAAATTTCTAGAAATAAACCTAACCAAGGAGGTGAAAGACATATATGCTGAGAACTACAAAACACTGATAAAGGAAATCAAAGATGATTCAAGAAAATGGAAAGCTATCTCATGTTTTTGGATTGGAAGAATTACTATAGTTAAAATGGTCATACTACCTAAAGCAATCTACAGATTTAATGTGATCCCTATCCAACTACACATGACAATTTGCACAGAACTAGAATAAATAATCCTAAAATTTATATGGAACCACAAATGACCCAGAACTGCCAAAGCAATCCTGAGGAAAAAGAACAAAGCTTCCTAAGGAAAAAGAAGATAACCCTTCCAGACTTCAGACACTACTACAAAGCTACAGTGACACTACTACAAAGCTATAGTAATCAAACAGCATGGTGTTGGCACAAAAACAGACATATGGATCAATGGAACAAATTAGAGAGCCCAGAAATAAACCCTCCCACCTACGGTTGATTAATTAATCTTCAACAAAGAGTCAAGAATACACAATGGAGAAAAGACAGTGTCTTCAGCAAGTGGTGTTACCAAAGCTGGACAGCCACATGTAAATCAATGAAGTTAGAACACTCCCTCACACCATACACAAAAATAAATTCAAAATGGCTTAAAGGCTTAAATATAAGACATGACATCATAAAACTCTTAGAAGAGAACATAGGCAAAAAATTCTCTGACATAAAGCATAGCAATGTTTTCCTAGTTCAGTCTCCCAAGGCAACAGAAATAAAAGCAAAAATAAATAAATGGGACCTAATCAAACTTACAAGCTTTTGCACAGGAAAGGAAACCATCAACAAAATGACAAGACAGCCTATGGGATGCAAGAAAATATTTGTTAACCATGTGATCAACGAGGGTTTAATTTCCAAAATACATGAACAGCTCATACAACTCAATATCAAAAACACAAATAACCCAATCCAAACATGGGCAAAGACCTAAACAGACATTTTAGGTCCAAAGAAGATATACAGATGGCCAAAAGGCATGTGAAAAGATGCTCAATATTGCTAATTATTAGAGAAATGCAAATCAAACTATTACAATGAGATATCATTTCACACTGGTCAGAATGGCCATCATCAAAAAGTCTACAAATAATAAATGCTGGAGAGGGTGTGGAGAAAAAGGAACCCTCCAACACTGTTGGTGGGAATGCAAATTGGTGCACCCACTATGGAGAATAATACAGAGGCTCCTTAAAATCTAAAAATAGAGTTACTGTATGATCCAGCAATCCCACTTCTGGGTATATATCCAGAAAAGACAAAAACTCTAATTCGAAAATATACATGCATCCCAGTGTTCATAGCAGTGCTATTTTACAATAGCCAAGACATGGAAGAAAACTAAATGTCCATCAACAGATGAATGAATAAAGAAGATGTGGTGGCATCTTAGCCATAAAAAAGAATTAAATAATGCCAATGTTTGCAGCAACATGGATGGATCTAGAGATTATCATACTAAGTGAAGTACGTCAGAGAAAGACAAATATTATATGACATCACTTATATGTGAAATCTAAAATACAGCACAAATGAATTTATTTACAAAACAGAAACAGACTCACAGCCATAAAGAACAAACTTATGGTTACCAAAGGGGAAGAGGAGGGGGTGGAAAACTGAAAGTGTGGGGTTAACAGATTCACACTACCATATATAAAATAAACAACAAGGATTTACTACATAGCACAGGAAACTATATTCAATATCTTATAATAAACTATAATGGAAAATAATGGAAAAAAAAGAATATAGATAAATGCATATATATGTATAATCAAATCACTTTGCCATACACCTGAAACTAACACCATATTGTAAATCAGATCTACTTCAATTAAAAAAATTTTTTGTGGTAAAATACATTCTTAAAAATTTGCCATTTTAACTATTTTAAGTGTATAATTCAATGGCATTAATCATATTCAATGTCATGCAACTATCACAACTATCTATTTCCAAAACATTTTTTATTACCCAAACTGCAACCATTAACAATAAATTCACATTACTCCCAACCACCTGAGTCCCTGATAATTTCTAATTTACATTATTTCAATGAATTTGCCCATTCTAGGTAACTCATATAAGTGGATTCATACAGTTTTCATCAAATTGTTCCACCACTAGCAAACTGTTTTCTACAGCAACTGTGCCATTTTACAGTCCCACCAGAAATGTACAAGAGTTCCAATTTCACAATGTCCTTTACAAAATTTGTTATTTTCCATTTTTTGGACTGTAGTCATCCTAGTAGATGTGAAATGGTATATCACTGTGGTTTTGATTTGCATTTCCCTGATCACTAATGATATGGGACTTTTTATGGGCTTATTGGCCATTTGTATTATATATTCTACTGAGAAATGTCTAGTCAAGCCCTCCGCACATTGGGTTTTTGTTTTTTATTTTATGAGTTCCTTATATATTCTGTATATTAGACTCTTAGATACATGATTTGCAAATGTTTTCTATCATCCTGTAGGTTGTCTTTTCACTTTTTTTTGTTTTATTGATGGATAACTGACATATAGCATTGTATTAGTTTCAGGTGTACAACATAATGATTTGATATATGTATATACTGCAAAATGATTACTACAAGTTTGGTTAGCACACATCACCTCACGTAGTTAAAATTTTGGGTTTGTGTGATAAGAACTTTTAAAATCTACTCTCTTAGCAACTTTCAAATATATGATATAGTCTTGATAGTCCCCATGTTGTACATACATCCCCAGAACTTATTTATCATATAACTGGAAGTTTGTACCTTTTGACCATCTTCACCCATTGTACCCATCCCCATTCCAGACTTTGGCAACCACTACTGTCAATTTCTTGATAAGGTCCTGTAATGCACAAAAGTTTTAATATTGATAAAGTCCAATTTACCTATTTTTTCTTCTGTTGCTTGTGCTTTTGGAGTCATAACTAATAATTCATCACCAAATCCAAAGTCATAAAAATTTACCCCTATATTTTCTTCTAAAAGTTTATGTTTTTAGCTCTTATATTTAGGTCATTGATTTATCTTGGATTAATTTTTGTATACAGTATAAGAAAGGCATTTAACTTCATTCTTTTGTATGTGGAAATTCAATTGTCTTAGCACCATTTGTCAAGGAAATTATTCTTTCCCCATCAAATTATCCCAGCATGCTTATCAAAAATCAATTGACCAGAAATGTATAGGTTTATTTCTAGATTTTCAATTCTATTTCATCAGTTTATATGTATATCATTATGCCAGTACCACACATATGTATACACTTATGCCAGTACCACATTGCTTTAATTATTGTAGCCTTGTAATAAGTTTTAAAATTGAAATGCATGAGTTTTCTTGATTTTGTTCTTCTCTTCCAAGACTATTTTGGCCATTCATGGTCTCATAAAATTCCATAGGAATTTGAGGATAGGCTTTTCCATTTCTGCCAAAAAAAAAAGGCTACTGGAATTTTGGTAAAGATTCCATTGAATCTGTGAGATTAAGTCTTCCTACCCAGGAATACAAGATGCCTTTCTAATTATTTAGGTCTTTAATTTCTTTCAGCAATGTTCTGTTGTTTTCAATGTACAAGTCTTTCGCCTCCTTGGTTAAATTTATTTCTATTCTTTTAGATGCTATTGCAAATGGAATAGCTTTTGTAATTTCATTTTTGGATTGTTCATTGCAGGTGTATAGAAACAAAACTGATTTTTGTGTGTTGAATTTGTACCCTGCAACTTTGGTGAATTCATTTATTAGCTTTAGCAGCTTTCCTGTGGATTCTTTGGGATTATATATACACACACACACACATATATATACATACATACATATATATACATGCATATATACATGTCATATATATAGAGAGATAATTTTACTTTGTCTTTCCAATTTGGATTTCCTTTCTTTTTCCTGTCTGATTTCTCTGGTGCAGTGATGAATAGCACAGTGAAAACGGGCATCCTGTCTTTTCCTGATCTTAGGTGAAAAAATTTTAGTTTTTCACCGCTGAGTATAATGTAGGGTAAGATTTTTTTGTAAATGCCTCTTATCATGTTGAAGTTCCCTTCTTTTCATAGTTTTTTTTTTTTTTTTGGTATGTTTTTGTCATGAAAAAATGTTGGGTTTTGTCAAAAGCATTTTCTGCATCAAGGTGATCATGCTTTGTTTTGTTTTATCCCTTGGTTCTATTAACATGGTATATTACATTGATTGATGTTCTTATGTTGTAATTCAGCATTCACTTGGTTGCTGTAAACATCTGAATTTTCCAGAGTTCTGATAAATTTGGTTCTGACAGTTTATTCTCATTTTGATGTTATTGTGGAGTGATGAAAGCTTGAAGCTGCCTATTCCATTTTGCTTATGTCACTTCTTTATTTTACTTTTTATCACATTTGATATAATTATTGAAAGTATCTATGCAGATAGAGTATTTCCCTCAACATATGTTAGCTATTATCAATCGTAACTATAATATTTGGTTGTGTGTAGACACTCAATCTCTTATAAGGTTCATTGGTTTTTGCATTATTTGTTCTTTTGAAGTTCTTTTGAACACTTCTAAATATAAGGGACCTAGCTAGACATAACAGAAAGATATGAAGATGAGGAAAACATAATCCTACCAGTGAGGAATTTACTGTGCTGTAGGTAACAACATGAAGTTATAATACTATGTAAATTATATGAATATTCTGATACGGTTACTAGCACCGTTCAGTTAGGTATCCAGAAAAGACAGAAGTTTGCTCTTCTCTCCCAAAAGAACTACAAATACCTTGAATGTGGGGAGTACCTTTCCTACTTCCTTTTACACAGAGAGTAGAAACTAGGCATATTCCTGGAGAATATGTATTCATTCCTTGGAGCTCCAATATTTGGCACTGTAGCCTTGTAGGAGGTGAATCTGAACTACGTTTTTCACAATCACATTATCTTTCAATGAAAATGTAGCAATAGCTCATGGAAACTTGAAACTCTATGACAGTCTGAAACCCATTGTTCACAGATACTTACAATCCTGACTTAAACTAAATCGAATAACAGAAACCCATGGATTTTAATAGTATCCATTAAATGGAGTTTACCAGCTGAGAACATATTGCTTTTTTAAAAAAATATATAATACTAATACTGGGTTTTTTTCTATAAAGTGAAAAACAACAATTGGTTGGGGAAGCAAAAAGTCTGTCTAATAGTAAGTGTCTGGAAGGAAAACATATGCTCAATGTTTTTGTTCTCTGCTTTATTCAAAATAATTTATCGGAAAAAAGAAAGAGAAAGATCATAAAAAATTATTCAGAACCTGTTACAAAGGTTATTTTCAAAGAGAGATTTAAGAAAAATATAAAATGAGACTGGGTTCAGTAACTAATATTACTACCAAAAGTTAAATTCCCATAAATCAACACTCTGTAACTATAGCAACCTTGCAAGGTAGCACAAAAGGGCTCATCTTTATGCAGCGCAGTTTTATAAAATCTATCATCCTGGATGTGACAGTATGTACTATCTTTTGTGATCTGCTATGACATCCTAATACATAGACATTATTAACTATAACCAATGGCTCATTTATTACCGGTCAAGAAAGTTATTTCTTAAATACACACGTTTAAAATTAAAATGCGGTGTTTAAACAGTTAAGCTTACTAGCCATAAATTACCAAAAATAATATGAGTGATGCCAACTTTGTCGATATTCTTAAACAAAATTAAAAACATCAACAATTCTTTATTTTCAACAATTTTATGCTAGACTAAAGAAAACTAATCAAAGTGCTATGATGACCCCATAATGAAACCTTCCAAAAAAAACATCTCCTTGGTCTCAAAGCATACAAAACTCTGACATAACTGAGTGAAAATATGAAAATGAAGTTCTCCCAGGAGACTTGAAGAACATACCTGCTGAAACCAGCAGTATCATTAACAATTCCCACAATGGCCTCAATGTGAAAGCAAATAGATTTTATTCCATTTAGATATTTCTGATGATGAGATTGGAAAAAAAATCTACATTAAGAACTTTTGGAATAGTTTATGAATATCTTTTTGGCCATAAGGTATAAATTATAAATTGTAAATAATTCTGTATATTGTTGATATACACACACACATGCACACACATATACATATATACAGTCATCCCTCAGTATCTGCTAGGGATTGGTTCCAGGACCCCTCCCACAGATATCAAAATCAGTGGATGTTCAAGTTCTTTATATAAAATGGCATGGTATTTGCATATAATATATGCACATCATCCCATAAATTTTACATCACCTTGATTACTTATAACACCTAATGCAATGTAAGTGCTATGTAAACAGTTGCCGGTGTGAAGCAAATTCAAGTTCTGCTTTTTGAAACTCTAGAATTTTACTTTTTTCAAATATTTTTGATCCAATTGATTGAATCTGTGGATGCAGAACCCATGGATACAGAGGTCTGACTCATGTGTGTGTGTGTGTGTGTGTCTGTGTGTGTGTGTATCCTTTGTCTACACCATTTAGTTTAGCACAGAGAGATTGACCGGTGTTATAAGTGCATTTTAGATAATTGTGTCTCCTCAAGTAACTCTTTGAGAGGGGAAATAAAACATCAAATATCTGGAATATTTTAGTATGGAATTTAACCCACATACTAAGTATAAAGAACTCTGTAATTTGTTTTGGAATAAGATCTGGTTTGGTTTTAACTAATACAGAGATTTTTATTTGATCATTTTATAGACTACTAAAACCATTTTTGTGCTTCCTTTTTTTTTTTTTTTGTCCCCTGCATAGGCAGGCGGACTCTCAACCACTGCGCCACCAGGGAAGCCCTGTGATTCCTTTTAAGTAGTCTACTGGGGAGTATAACAAACATATACTGCTGACTTAATGTGAAATCACATATATAGGTATTTACCCAAACATTTTTATGAATGGCTAGATAATTTGTACTCAGAATAAAGGGAAAAGCACATATAAATGAGAAGAATAAAAGGGAGAGTTATTAGGAAAATAAACGTATTATTTGTCATAATACCCTAGTTTCTATTTAAATAAATGCTTCTAATTTTAAAAAAGAAGAAAAAATTATTATGCACACAACTATGATACAGAGAAAAATCAGACAAAAATCTCATAAAGCTTGAGATATAGAAAATTACAAAAAACAAAAGAAAAATTATGAATAGGACTTTAAGGCTCAAGCGAAGTTATCTCTGCTTGGAAACAAATTACATTATTAAACTCCATGTTCTATCAATAGTCACTTGGGTGGTTGGGTGGGAGTGTTTGTGTGAAACAGACAATATGTCCATCTAAGAAACAGTAAGCCCACTCAACAGTCATGAGACATTTGCTCATATTCTGCCTGGCAAGTTTTAAACATCCTTTAAGCACACAGTTTTTATTTTGTTCTTTTTGTCTCTAAGAATAGGTACATTGTCCTTTGGAGAACCTAAGTTCTAACGTATCCAAAGAGATACATTAGCATCATTATCTCAGCCATCAATTAACAAACATGTGCTCCTCTAATATGGACATCATTGGCCTTCGTGTGTCTTTCCCAAGGAAAAAAAATTAGTCAAGTGAACCTAAAACAATTTACAGCATATGCTAAAACTGGGATGAGGACTGACAGATATACAATAGAAAACGGGTTTTAATGCGTACTTATTACAGTTAGTGGTAATAATCACTTGTCATAATATATTTTTCTTGCAAAATTAATAAAATTATCTAAAAACAAATGCAACTAAGCCTCATTTTATTCAAATTTATATTTTTTAGCATCCCAAAGAGATCTGACCAACTCCAATTTAACTAGAGTTCTGGTGTTGGAAAAGAAAATTCTTGCATCTCCCGTCTAATTGATTCAGTAGAGTACTATGGTCTACTTTTATTCTCTTGGATTGCCTAGCTCTCTATAAAAACCAAGCACTTAAACATTTTTACAAGAATATCAGTTTCAGATATATAATAGGCTACTGAATACCATTTTACTGAGAAAGCTAACAGGATTTGTAAATACTCAGAATAGTTAAAAGCTTCAGAAATATTCTCCTGCCCTAAAAACTCAATAACTGCTGGTACAATTCTCAGAGTGGGGTAGATGTCTTAAACACAAGAAGCTTTGGAAAAATGTTGCAAACTTTTGACAGCTTGACTTTAGCCTCTTGATATCCATGAATTAAAATATTAGAATTCTGTTCAGACATATACCTTTTGATATACTGAGCTTGCAATTTGACATACATTTCTTCATAACTGTCAATAGCTGCCATATATTTAATTTTGCCATTGTGTTTCATCCATGCTCATGCACTATGTTCATGGTGAGGGGAAAGATGAGACTTAGTCACTGGTATGCGTATGAAGGTGTTTCCATGTTTAAGGAATAGACTCAAGGGGCTCTGTCAGAAAGTGAAGCTTTTACTTTAACCTCAAATTATTTACTTGGACTCTAGTTTTTGCCAAAATTCACAGCAAACTGTAAAATAGTTAACTCTATTTTTCCTGTAGGGAAAACAAAACAAAACAAGAGCATCCCTTTTAAGGGAAAAAAGTAGAAAACCAGTGTGTTTTAAACTTTTATTCAGCCACTAAGTTTTCCATTGGTAACTATCCCTGCACTGAGAAATAATATCTGTTTCCTCAATCCTTCAAGACAAGAATGATGGCAGAGGTGTCCGGGAGGAAACAGAGAGCACTCTTGAAAAATTGTCAGAATGAATCTAGAAAGGCACTCAAAACACTACCTTATGCTCTCCTCTATTTCTTTACTCCTCACAAAAGTCAAAACTGACTCAACTTTTTCTTGAATTATAGCACTTCCAGAAAAATGGTATGAATATTACTCCCAAACATTAAAAAAGTAAAACCTTTAGAAATTGTAAAAGGGAAAGAGGGGAGATGGTCAAGACCCAAACAGAGTACACACACAGATAGGAAGAAAAGGAAGTCCATGAGATTTGGTCAGAGGAGGCTGAAATTCAGGACTTTTTCTGATTCTACTTTGGTAGAGGTCTCATGCCAGTCAGTACTGAGAAGAAAGAACAGCCCAGCCCAGGGCTCTGATGGCACTGAGAATGGTAAAGAAAGGGGTGGATGTGGGAGGGATTAGAACAGAAAGAAATGCAAAGTGGGAGGGAAGGCTATAAAATTAATCAAGTAACTGGGAGAGTTAACACATTAGACATAAGTTCCCTCCTTCTCTCCTTCCTTTCTTTTCTCTCTCCCTCCTCCCTCCCTCTTCCTCCTCCCTCTTTCTCTCTTTCTGCAGAAATCTTGAAGTACAATAAGTGTAATCCATTATCAGCTTCAAAAAAAGTATAATATTCCTTGCATTTAATAACACATTCTGCTTTGACAACAGCAGATTCCTAATTGCCCTAACAATGTACTCTCAATAATCACACAAAATCAGAACAATAACACAGGTACTCAATTTTAATTCTGTGGCTTAACTCTAACTTTCACATGATAATTAGCACAAATCACTACTTACATACTATTTCTGATTAAGAAATGGCTTCTTCTTGACCTGATGGATTTGATAACCACCTGTTTTAAGAATTTGCTTTCCTGTTTTAGTATCTTTTTAGGATTGTCACAACATGGAAACGATTCCTTGTTGTTTGAAAATATCAGATTATAATATACCTAATTGGTATTCTACTTGACAAAGCAGACTATTATAGCCTAAAAAACAAAGTTTAATCTTAGCACAGCAGCTAAGATTTTCATTGCATTTAGACACAACTTGATCATTTTTCACTCTTCTAGTAAAAAAGGATCACTCTGGAAATGTGAAGACTGATACAGAATTTTAGTGTTGTAAACTAAGTCTCTTCAACTACTCAGTATTTAAGATCATACCAAGATTTCAAATTGGCTCATTCAGATGTGCCCTCTTTCAGAAGTCTTTTGAATGGCCCCTCAGAATGGAAGTGTTCTCTAAGCTCTTCAGAATGTCCAAAGCACTGTGTTCCTGTATTTTTTAATACACTCTTTTATATTAATATGTTCAGTTATTTAAAGACAGTAACTATGTTTTCCTTTCTTCAGTGATTCCTACTCCACCTGTCACTGACTTCTACACACATAGCAAATGCTCAATAAATATTTCTTAAGTTCAGGCAAATTAAAAGCAGTCTTCCATTAAAACAAATTAAAAACAATTTCTGGCAGTAGCTGCTTTCCAATTTTATTTTTTTAACCTCAGATTCAAAATAAGAAAAGACTGTGATGCAACTTGTGTATTCTTTTCAGAAATAAAGAAATGTAATTTTAACAGTGAAATATATTTATGTAGTTGCTGTATATATTTGAACTAAGTACAATAGAATTTACATGATAGGGCTAAAAACCTTCCTACAGGTAACAACTTTTCACTTAAATATAGAATAAAACTTTGGTTGCATCACTGATTTATGTTCTAATATTACATTTCAGGCAAATTGTGGAAAATATAAATACTGTGAAAAACTTTATACTTACCACCTTTAAAAAATGTTCATAAACAAAACTGGATACAATATATAATATACACTTAGGAAAATACAGTATTTTACTAAATATTATACCAAGTTATTACTTCTTAAACATTAAAGTCTTTTCTATAAGCTGCTTTCCAATAACCAATAAAAGGCACTTTTTCGAAAGATGTAATATTTTTGGAATAAATCCAATTTATAAGTATTTAAAATATCTTTACAATAATACATATTAATAACTTCTTAGTACTTCTTTGCTCATGTTATCACCTTAAGATTTCACATTAATATGAGGCTGTTTAAAATATTTGCAAATGATGTGACTGATAAGAGATTAATCTCCAAAATTTACAAACAGCTCATGTAGCTCAATATCAAAAAAAACAAATAATGGGCAGAAGACTTAAATAAACATTTCTCCAAAGAAGACATACAGATGGCCAAGAAGCACATGAAAAGATGCTCAACATCACTAATTATTAGAGAAAAGCAAATCAAAACTACAATGAGATATCACCTCACACCAGTCAGAATGGCCATCATCAAAAAGTCTATAAGCAATTAATGCTGGAGAGGGTGTGAGGAAAAGGGAGCCCTCCTACACTGTTGGTGGAAATGTAAATTGGTACAGCCACTATGGAGAACAGTATGGATGTTCCTTAAAATACTAAAAATAGAGCTACCATATGATCCAGAAATCCAAGTCCTGGGCATATATCTGGAGAAAAACATGGTTCAAAAGGATACATGCACCCCAGTGTTCACTGCATCACTGTTTACAGTAACCAAGACATGGAAGCAACCTAAATGGCCATTGACAGAGGAATGGATAAATAAGATGTGGTACATATATAAAATGGAATATTACTCAGCCATTAAAAAGAATGAAATAACACCATTTGCAGCAATGTGGATGGACCTAGAGATTATCATACTAAGTGAAGTAAGTCAGACAGAAAAACAAATATCATGTGATATCACATATATGTGGAATCAAAAAAAAAAAAGATACAAACGAACTCATTTACGAAACAGAAACAGACTCACAGACTTAGAGAACAAACTTATGGTTACCAGGGGGAAGGGTGGGGGAGGAGGGATAGACTGGGAGTTTGGGATTGACATGTACACACTGCTATATTTAAAACAGATAACCAACAAGGACCTACTATATAGCACAGGGAACTCGGCTCAATATTCTGTAATAACCTAAAAGGGAAAAAATTTTGAAAAAGAATAGATAAATGTATAAGTGAATCACTTTGCTATACACCTGAAACTAACACAACATTGTTAACCTACTATAATCCGATACTGTATAAAACAAAAATTAAGGGGGCTTCCCTGGTGGCGCAGTGGTTGGGAGTCCGCCTGCCGATGCAGGGGGCACGGGTTCGTGACCTGGTCCGGGAGGATCTCGCGTGCCGCGGAGCGGCTGGGCCCGTGAGCCATGGCCGCTGGGCCTGCGCGTCTAGAGCCTGTGCTCCGCAACGGGAGAAGCCACTGCAGTGAGACATTCTGAGGTTTTAAGCAAGCAAGCACTTGTGTGTAAATGTCGTGTTTTAAGTGCACCAGGGGAGGAGTTCAATCCTGGAAAAGTGAATTCTACTAGGAAGATTTGGGTAATTTGAAGTAGATACCACTCCCCACCCCAATCTGTAAATTGTAATACTGAACTTTTATTGTAGTAAAGCACACTAAGTCAGACCAATTACAAAGATACATGTGTCACACCAAGAACCAAAATGCTTTCAATTTTTCAGACAGTTTTAATGCCATGGGAAAACTGCTCACGATGTTAAAAAATGACAAAAAGCAAGATACAGTACCATATATGCAGCATGATCTCAACTATGAAATAATTTTATTATTTATACATTGAAAAAAAAGACTGGAAGAAAATGCACCAAACATTTAACTGCAGTTAGCTCTGTATAGTGGGAAAACAAGATACTGAATTTTTTACTTTTTGGAAATTTTCAAATTTTCCAAGAAATTAGTATTTATAAATCAGAAAACTAGTGAAAAAAATTAAACTTAAATGTTAAACTGCTTCACAACTACCAATGGATTATTCAGGAAGTACTAGGTAAGTAAACTGGCTTTGAGGCATGGCTACATGGACTCTTTCACCTCAGTGAAAAAAATGTCCAAGAAAATTTTATTGCAAATTCATAACAGCTTTGTATTATTAATGTTGGAAGCTTTAGTTAAGTCCTACCCCCAAAAACTTCAGTAGCTAACATCTAATCTTAATATACAGAAAATGCCAACTTTTCATCAAAAATTTAATGCTATCGTAATCGCCTTAATTGTTCTTGTTCTCAGAGGCTGGTCTGAACAAAGGGTATAATTTTAAAATTCCAGCCTTCGGAAGTTTCAATTAAAGATTACTTGAAATAATCAATTTTAAGCAATTAAGAGATGAGATTTGCTCTTGGTGCATTAATCTCTTACATCTTAATTTCCAAATAAGTTATTAAAACATTTTACTGTTAAATAATTATTGACAGTTCTGTTATTTCAGGAAGATGCAGAACACAACATTCAACAAGCATTTATTAAGAATCTACTGTGTTCCGCACTTTGTGCTAGGAGTGTGGGCAAGAGGAGGAAAAGGGATTCTGAAAGGTGGTTGGATATAAATCCCCCACAGGTCAGTTCTAATTAATTCTGTACAACAGAAAATTGCCAACATGTTTCTTTCATACTGTACTATCGGTTTAAAAGCACTTAACCTAAGTATTTGTGTGGCTGTCAATGTTTGTTTCTATATATTTAGCTTTATCAATGGAAGGAATGAAGAGTGACAGAAACGGGGAGAGACACAGAACCAAGCATAAATAATCAAATTTCTTCTTAAACGTACAGATCTCAACTTTATCAGGAAGATCTGTTCTCACCAAAATTTGGTAACTTCTCTAGTACACACAGGACAAAAAATGTTCTGACAAAATAACAAAAGATACAAAATCTGTGCTCAAAGGAGAAAGAAAATCCTATTGGTCCATGGTGCCTAAAATCACAGCTTTCCAGAACTCTAGGCGAAGAAGGGATCCATTTTATGACAAATTAGGAATCTGCCTTACATTTTTTTCTAGGTAAAAATTCCTACCTGACCTTACACCCCTGAATATGATATCAAATGAATGCATTTTTCTTATATGGCCCTATACCCAGTCTCTCCAGATCCAAGAATCTTGCCAAGCAACTTAATGATTTAAGAGAGTAAGGATCACCACATATGACAGAAAAAGACTTTGTTAGACAAAAAAGAAAAGCCAGATATGGAGCCTATTAACTCCTAAGGCGATGGCACTGTGCCTCAATCTGATTACCTGGGATTACATGCTTCAAACTGTCTAATAATACAATTCTATTAGGCTAGAAACTACTTGAGAGATTATGTGATTCATCTCTGTATCACCTGTCCCTATCAGTAGCCTCTAATAAATGGAATGCTTGGCTGTTTACTGTGTTCAGTAAATGTTGGGCAATAGGAAAGGCTGCAGAATGACAATATACATTTGTATTTTTAAATGACCACACCTTCCACAGAAGGATTTTAATTGCAGAAATCAGAACTCATAACACCACAGCCAGCCAAACACACACACACACACACACACACACACACACACACACACACACACACAAGGGTTTCCAGACTAAAAATGCTTCAGATTTCAACCCTCACTAAAAACCTATTTTTCTTAACACAAAGCGTTTTCACAAAAACAAACAAACAAAACAAAAACCTTTCCTTTTGTATCTTTCCTTTTTTGGGGGGAAATTCTCCAATACCATATTAAAGGCTAGACTGCCTGCATTTGCCTAAGACCCTTTCAGTACTTACAAATGTAGTAACACACTGTCTTTTTTAAACTTATGATGTTTAAACACGAAAGGAACTTGAACTTGAGCAAGGGAATATCTTAAAGCCAAATGCCAGTGACAGCAATGGCTCCCACCAGTGACTAACACCAGACCCTGTGTGAACTGATGAATTTTACACAGGGTCAACCCAGGCCCAATGGGGTTAGTTCCCTGTACTGCAGTCAAAAATGCCATCAAAATGATTTTTGGAACTACTGATAAAACCAAGCGTCTCTGATTTTTATGGAACCGTCTGAACCAGGGCCAGAAACCTACAAAGACCACCTATGAAATGATTGAGTGAGAGCAGGTTTTTAATAAAGTTAGCAAATGAGTGAAGTCTGACTTGGCATCTGGCTTCCTCTCCCATCCAGGTCTCTATCTTCCACATATGTGCCCCATTCTAGCTCTGGACCCTTTTCACCTAAACCCCATGATGGCAAACAGAACTCAAAATGAGGAGACCAGATTTCAATCTAAGGCTTTCTAGACACAGCACTAGCTTGGGCAAGTCAGCTCAGAATCTCTCCATCCAGTAGACAAAGAGAACATCACCAACTTCACCAGTTTATACCAACATAAAACAAGCTCAAGATCTTAGCAAGTAATATAAGTAGGTAGTTAACACTAAGTTTTAAATTATCTCTTCCTCTGGAATGCTATCTGCAATTTAAAAAGCCACCCTTACTGAAAAGGGAGAAAAAGTACCCTCAAAGGCCACCTGAGCTCCAGGTCTATTTTTGCAATAATGCCATCCAGAGGCAAGGAGGGTACTCATAGGACTTAGAACTAACCAGAAGTCCTCCTTCTCTCAAGGCAAAGAACACGACACAGCGTCGTTGAAGGGTAGGTACTTTGCTTAGCTTTTCACTTTATGTATCTCCTTTTCACAGAGGAGACTGCCTTGGAGAGGTTAGCCATCTTGCCCAAGGTCATCTGGGAATGCAGCCTATGTAATAAAGCCTAAATACTCTTCCTGCTAAAATGAACCAGAAATACAGGTCACAAGCCATTCATCTTCAAGCCTACTTATCCAGATTTACTTATGGGGAAAAACCCCAGGAAGAAATACCAAACTTATGTACATTTCTGATGTCTTTGGGGAAGAAAAAAAAGCCTAGAGAGCTTTCCCATGCCACCTGCCAGTCCTACTAAGCGGGGGAAGGAAAGAAACCCCAAATGTACACATGTAGAGGTACTGAATTTGAGAGTCAGATAGATCTGGAATATCTGTTCTACCATTTACTGACCTGGTCTATTTTAGCCAAATAAGCCTTTCTTCATCAATAAAATAGCAATAATCCAGGGGAAGCGTGAGTTTTAAATGAGACCCTCCTCAGCGGGATGCTGATGTGATGGAAACACTGAAAGAACCGCTCTAAAGGTACATCACCCTCAGGCCCCACTCCAAGTCTCAGCTGTTCAGTGTGAAGAGCTGACTTTGCAGCACTCCTAATATAAACCCGCTCTGTTCTCCATTCTCCTCACCCTCCTCATACTGCAGTCACCTGGGGATCTACAAGCCTCAACTCTTTGGAAAGGTTCTCTGCCTCCACTGTGTTGACTTAACAGACCTCTGAACCCCTGAGTTAAGCTCAGACACATCAATCCCAGGTTCTGTTAAAGCCAGAAGCTCCAAGACACGGCCCCTGCCCCACCGTAGCCCCAGTCTACGGCAAGGGATAGCTATGGAAACAAAGCAAACGGGGAGAGCAGGCGCCCAGCTCAGGGAAGGCTGGAGAGAATAGGGAGAACTGAAGGAAAGCTTTGTCACAGAGGAGACGTTAGATCATTCTGAAGGGCTGAACAGGCAGAAGGAAAAGCTTAGAAAAGAGCATGAAGGTATTCAAAAGATTACACAGTATGGCTAAGATATCTGACCCAAGGTCAGATCAAATCACAAGGGCCTTACAATGTCGTGCTGAGTTCTGACTTCACCCTAGAGGCCACAGGGAAACAAAGGTTATTTTTCAGTGAAGCAACAAGATCAAAAAGATGACTCCAGTGGTCCCAGGAAAGATGGACTGGTGAATGGGTCAACTCAGGACTGGGAAGCAAGAGCAGGAAGGAAATTATTCCAAGAGCCCAGGACTCACCTCCTCCAGAATAGCCTTCTCTAACCCATGGCCAGGCTGCCCTGTGAAATGTCCTTTTCCGACACCAGAACACCTTACATATGACATCAAAATAAATTATCCAAGTATGCATTGGCCTCAACAGAAAAGGAAGCACCCTATTCAATCATATATTCCCTAGAAACTGCACAGAATCTGCCACGTACGCAACTGCTGAGTGGCAAAGTGAAGAAAAGACCTGTTTTTGCTGTTGTTGAGGCTGGAATGATGAATCCTCTCTGAACGTCTGTAGGACACCCTGGTGGAGATGTCCGCCAGGGGACAATGGGGCATACATGTTTAGCAGTCAGGAGAAAGGGTCTAAACTATAAGGACAAATTTTGGAAATTAAGACTGAAATAGCCCTTAAAGGGACTGCAGGAGAAGGTGGCTAAGGGCTAAATCCTGGGGAATGTAACCTAAGTCACTGAAAGGTCAGAGGTCAAAGTAGCCTAACGAGAAGACAAGAAAAGGAAAATCTCCAGAAGAGAAAGGATGACTAAGAGAGGGATAATCAGAAAGGCAGGCAGGGAACCACAAAATGGTCCAGATGATTTTTGGTCTATCTGAAAACTGTTTACATAAAAACAAGGTGCCAGCTATTAACCCAGTTCTCGGTAAATTTTCAATAATGTTTTTATTTTAAATCTAGGATGAATAAGGAAAGGACAGAAATCAATTTAGCACATGTGTATGCATTTCTTTGATTTCCCTGTGATTTCAGCATCCAGATAAGGAGACATCATGGTACACAGAAAATAAACAACATATGTTGCAAACAAGTGCCAAAATAAAGCACTGGATTATATTTCTTAAACCACAGTAGCCATTAGTTGACAGTTTTGATTGAAACTGTTTGATAACCATTAATTGATGTACTTTTCATTGCAATTGTATAATTAAGTCTAAGGCTCATGAGGGTACTGATCAAAGGATCTTACCATCACACCCTCACTGTCTACATGAAATACTCTACAATTATCTTATGTCTTGGCCATTTGTCTTCAAATAAAGAACTTATTTTAAGCATATATGGGTGCATTTGGTGGAAGTGAGAATTTAGGAGCTGATAAAGAAAAAAAGAAAAAAATACAGGGGAAACTGTCCTCTCTTTAAAGGACATGAGGCCATCTATGGATAAGAATAAATCAATATGGGCTTCCCTGGTGGCGCAGTGGTTGAGAGTCCGCCTGCCGATGCAGGGGACACGGGTTCGTGCCCCGGTCCGGGAAGATCCCACATGCCGCGGAGCAGCTGGGCCCGTGAGCCATGGCCACTGGGCCTACACGTCCGGAGCCTGTGCTACGCAACGGGAGAGGCCACAGCAGTGAGAGGCCGGCGTACCGCAAAAAAAAAAAAAAAAAAAAAAAAAAGAATAAATCAATGTGACCTCCTACACTAATGTTTGCTTTTGATTATAAACTTAAGTCGGACTCAGTATACCAATTCTTTTCCTATTTCCCCCGGCACCCCAAAACTTCATGTATTTAGACTTTCCCTCCAAAGTAGAACACCAAGAACTTCAAATTGACCTCACATTTCGTAGATTTGGCTAAGCAAATTATATGCAAAACCAAATTCTGACCAGCATGTACCCTAATTAAGATATTTCCAAATATATTTCAAAAGATCTGAACAGTTTTGACTTCAATTTACAGACTATTCAATAAATCAGATCATGAGGACACCTGGTTACAAAGTTAGTCATTAATCTGCTTTATAATTTAATTAACAATGCCCTATTATTAGAAATCATTCAAATTACTTAAAATACTCAAATCAGACTAGCATTCTCAATACACCAATGTCCTCTAAAACCAACAGAGCACAAAACTCAGTATAATTTCTGTTTCTGTGTACTCTTTTCAAGGGGCCCTATTACTGCACTGAGAGGCCACCTATTTTTAATTCAAACACAAATGTTTCCACTGGACAGGGTCCTGAACTTGTAAATATAATGCTTACTTATGTGTTATCTAATTTTAAAGAGATTTTTTTGCTCTCTGTTTTAGTATGTAGAGAGATGTGCAGGCCAGCAATATCATAATATCACTAATTGAATCCATTGCAAAGGTGGTAAAGTGAGTGAATCTCTAGCCTTAAAAGAAACATTTTGTACCACTGTAGTTCATAGAACTTGGAAAGGACATTACCTTTACCATTTAGGAACCAAACACTAAATATAATGTAGTATATAAGACTATTATTTATGCCATATAGTGAAAGAATAAGATTAAACAGGAGGATTGAAACTGACTTTCTTATTTAAATGGTGGCTATTTGAGGAAACATTTATTTCAAAGTTTAACTCAGATGATGAAAAATATGTGAATTGTTAGTACATCCATCAGACCATTCTTGTCTTTAGCTACTCTTTAATGGTATTTAATACACCCGTATCTCAAAGTTGAGATCAAATATATCCAACATTTGGTCAGTTTACATGAGTATGACTGTGACTACTGTACTGATAGATCTATACTTCTATCATTCAATCATAAAGTAAGAATTAGGCCAAGTGGGCCATGATATGATGACATGGAGAAAAGAGTATCTCCTATATTGCTACTGCAGAGGCAGAAGAAAGAGAAAGATGGCAAGTTGAAATCAACACTAATTTTAGCCTTATTGATAGGATGCTTCCTGATCACCAGACTGACTATAAAGCACAGGACAGCAGGTCAGTGGCAAAGGCCACATCTGTCTGTCCTTTCTTCACTTCCTAGTGGATATAAATGGAATAGTCTGTTTATTTATAAATACATTAAAAAAATCTGATTAAGCAAGTTGACAGAAGACTGTGAGACTCTTGTTGACCTTGCAGAGAATTATATTGCTTGAAAGACTCTCAAATGCTTATAAGAAGAGGGAAAAAATTCTGTAAAATTAACTAGTCATTATTTGAAGCAATGGCTGGTTAAAACAAATTGCTGCTTTCATAAAATTACATACCAAGGCTAAACAAACATTTTTTTCTCTAACATATCTTGCTAAAGTAAGTATATTACTGGGAAAAAAAATCCATTTTCCCACATGATGGCAAAGTTTCTCCTGAACTAGGAATATACCATAAAGCCAGATCTGGGTAAACTCTTGCATTTACACATGCACAATTACATTTTTGAGGGGGGGAGGGTGGGCAAAGACCACTCAACATATTCATTAGTTTCCTCAATCATTCATCATCTATCCATTCATTCATTCAATGAGTATTTTTTGACTGCCTACCATATATACCTTACACTAACTATTACAGAGGTTGGGGGTACAAGAGCATACAATACTGACAAGATCTCTGCCCTTACAGAGCATGCAATTTTATTAGGATAAACAAAAAATAAATAAATAGCTGTTTAATAATGCTACATAGGGATAACTATTCTTTTTTTTAAAAGCAGAGAAGAAGACAGTGTTAAGGGCTGCTGTTTCAGATTGGATGGAGAGATGACATTGGAACAGAGATTACAGTGAGGCATGGAAGTTTGTATCATCAATATCTGAGGGCAGAACATGCAGAAAGAACAGCAGGTGAAAAGGCCTTGACACAGAACATGTCAATAATTAGGCATACTTCACTAGGTGAAGAAATCTTAAAAATGGAAATATAATATCAGGAATAATTATTGATAGAAGTTGCACTGCTTCTTAAAGCAATCTGTCTTTACTCAGTTACTGGGAACTGAGAGTTCACTATCTCCTAAGGTTGGATAATATCAAGTTGTTTGCATTATGTATCCCAATTCATTAATCCCTCACAACTAAGGATGTTTTTCTCCTATTCAAAAATAATATACATTGGTGCAGAATTTACTTGGTGACCTTACAAAGGCAATAGTGTTTATAGTTAACCAGAGAAAGAGCCACCTAATAAGTCTGAACTTCCCATAATACAGCCTTAGCTTGATAGTTGCAATTTTTTGATCTTTCAAAATTATCTTGAGGGACTTCCCTAGTGGCACAGTGGTTAGGAATCCGCCTGCCAATGCAGGGGACATGGGCTTGAGCCCTGGTCCCGGAGGATCTCACATGCTGTGAAGCAACTAAGCCCGTGCACCACAACTACTGAGCCTGCACTCTAGAGCCCGCGAGCCACAACTACTGAGCCTGTGTGCCACAACTACCGAAGCCCGCGTGCCTAGAGCCCGTGCTCCGCAACAAGAGAAGCCACTGCAACGAGAAGCCTGCGCACCACAACGAAGAGTAGCCCTGCTCGCCGCAACTAGAGAAAGCCTGCTCACAGCAACCAAGACCCAACGCAGCCAAAAATAAATACATAAATAAATAAATTTTTTAAAAAAGATAAAATCTTTTAAAAAAACTATCTTGAAATGTCATTCTTAAATTATTGAGAAAAATCTATGAATTTAAAAGATCTATTGAATCTAAGATATTACTGGGAATTAGATGAACATTCTGTATTTAAACATACATGAGATATTGCATACATAGATATATTTACTCATAAACATATGCATGTAAACTTATTTCATATTGGAACAGCTATGAAGGTGTGCCAGTCACCATATGTCACGCAGTGTCCCTTTCTACAACATACTGTTTAGCTGCAAGAAGTACAGTTAGCTGACAACCCCCAACAATTAGCACTTTCAGGATCTGCTGAGGCCATGCTCTCCTGGGCAGCCCCTAGCCAATGACTAAGCATTCATAGGGCGGTGGGCTATTGAGGCCTGGCCATTTCTACCTACCTAGGAACTCCTCTAATGAGCCATCTTTGCTCCAGAGCACTCCACAGAGTTGGCTGAGAATCAGATCTGTATTGTGTTTAGAGGCCCCTACCACTCATCCTGCTCCTTTCCTAATTTATCTTTCACAGTTGTTACTCCTCAACAGCTTTTTGTAGCCCTAACTACATCCGAGCATCTGTCCCCTGGAGGACTCAGGTGACACACATATGCTTATAGATGTACATGTAAATATCTATTAATTTAGAGTAGATTAATGCATTATTGAAACTCTTTCATGTATTGACAGTTTGACTAATGCCAAAAAAAGACAAACATTTTATAGTTAAATCTGTTCTACTTGAATACTAAAAGGGGCTTTCTTATAATAAAACATTTGACATTTGTGTAAAATTTTCTTGAGACCCTCAGTATAGAAGGCAACCTCACTAGAACACTTTTTTATAGGATTTGATACAGGATTTGGTTTAGTTGTCTCATCCTAATTGTTTAATTATTAAAAGACCAGAAGATACTTCTTAGAAGCTTTTCTTACATCTGAGATGACCCCATGTCATATAAATAAAATGTTAGTGTAGGACAAATCTTTACCATGTGATTTTTATTTTTATTGAATTGATAGCATCATTCTTGATTATGTAGGAAAGCATTATAATTATAGTAACATAAATATAAGTCCAAGTATACAGTCACAAAAGTAGAATGATTTTCGGTAAACAAAAGTACTTTAATTTATTAATGAGGATTTCCATGGTACTTTATACATCCTTGGGGATTTTCCAACACTTAATTTATTAAAATCTTGACTCATTCTCAGAGTTTTGACAAACGAAATTGGGGAGATTGTCAGTAATCGTTCTTTACTTTCAGCAGAGAGAAAGTCAATTGGAACAGTTCAAGATTTCACCCTGATTATTCATGTGGAACTTCCTATTTTCCACATGTTTTTCACAGAAGCAGAAACATTTGATTAATATTTTCTGTACACACAGAAATGGTTGGAATAACATGGGCAGCATTTTACTGTATAAGTTTATTTTATAGTCTCTAAGGCTCTTTGAAGATGAAAAATATCTACGATTACTGTCCATAAAGGGTAATGTAAAAATAACTGCTAATATAATGGTGGACTCCCTATGTGGTTATATAACATATAGCAATTACCTCGGCACTAAAATATTACCAAAAAGGATATTTTCTCCTATTCAGCCAACTAGAAGAGGATATCATTTGAGAAAGGCTGTTTTACATTTTTAAATTAATTGAAATAAAATTTGGCAGTGGAAGTTTTGTTTAAAGGGATAAATTATATGCCAATATGGCTCAAAATAGCAATCTGATACTTTTCTGACTAGGAAACAAAAGTTTCTTGGCCTTTCCCCAAGATTGTATTCTTCCTAGAAATATGAAATGATACTACTATTCCTTCATGTTACTCCTATCCCCAAGTGTACATCAAATGTAATCCCTACTGCTTTTCAAGAAAATAACACTAAAAGCCACTAAATAAATAAAATATTTCGACTTTGAACAGGGTTCCCACTACAAATGAATTACCACAAGAGTAAATAACAAATGATTCATTCACTTTTCCCTTCACCAAGCTTAATGGAAGCTTCTCTTAAATGATCTTCTCCTCGCAGATCATTTAAGAGAAATTTATGATGCTGAAAGAAAGCACACCTTATCTGAGCCTAAATGACCACAAACAATGAGCCATTTTATGGGTGTTAAGCAAGGAATTCAATAAAAAAGGTGATTTAAAAGGTCAGAAATGATAATATTTTCTATTTAATCTTTTATCTAATTGATTGGTAAGTGCTTCAACAATGCTGAATTTTTTTCATTCAGGGGAAATGGCTCTAAATCATCATTTCATTGTAGGCAACATGCTTCATTTATCTAGTTTCTCTTCCCTAAAATAAAGATGTTGTATTAGAGGCAATCTAGTTGACAATGTTCTGGGTCAGACACCAAAATGAATAAGTCAGAGTGGATTAAGACAAAAGACTGCTTTGATAGGAAGTTTCATCTAAAGCCATTCAAATTCAAAACCCATGTAAAATGCATTTGGTCCACAACTCTCCAAAGTCCCAAAGTTGGGACTTTTGGACCAAGTTATTGCAAAACTCTCCCAGGTCCTTCCAGTTCTAAGAAGCAATCCAGGAAATCACTGTATTATGAACTAATAAGATACAAAGGAGATAAAAGACCATAGAGGGTATTAAAGTGAGAAGCTATTTCTTATTCTTTACTGACTCTTCTTATAGAGCTGGATATCAATGTTTATATGCTTTCACCTTGTCCCTAAGTCATCCAACTATTGCTTAATGCAGTTTCTTCTGAGAAGAAAAATTAGTTGGTAGGAGAAGAAGACCAAAAATATCCCAGCTCATATTGTAAACACTTCTATTGGAAACTTATTATGTGTAAGGCACTTATTATGGACCAAATGTTTGCGTCCTCTCAAAATTCATATATGTGAATGCTAACCCCCAATGTATTAGGAGGTGGGGCCTCCGGGAGGTGATTAGATCATGAGGTGGAATCCTCATGAATGGCATTAGTGCCCTTATAAGAAGAGACAAGAGAGTTTGCTCTCTCTCTGCAGTGAAGAAACAATGAGAAGATTACCATCTACAAACCAGAAAGTAGATCCTCACCAGACATCAAATCTGTCAGTACCTTGATCTTGGACTACCTCAACTCCAGAAATGTGATAAACAGATGTTTGTTCGTTAAGTCACCCCGTCTATGGTAATCGTTATAGCAGCCTGAACTAAGACAACATTGTTCCAGACATTTGGGATAAATCAGGTAACAACACCAGCAAAGATACCTGCTCTTGTGGGCATTATATTCTGCAGAGACAGGCAACAATTATTAAACTTAATAAAATGAGTAATTCATGTATATGTGAGAAAATAGGAGGTGCTATGGAGAAAATAAATGGAAAACATAAGGGTAGAAGGGACTGGGAGGGCAGGAGGTGAGGGGTAGAGGGGTGCAATATTTAAAAGCAAGGTTCAGAGTAGACCTCAGCGAGGTAAAATCTGAGCAAAGACTTGAAAGATGTGAGTGAGTCAAGCACGTGTACTGAGGTTGGTGAAAGGGGCGCTAAAGTCAAGGCCTTGGGATGACAGCACGGGTCATGTGCCAGAGGAACAGCACAGAGGCCACTGTGCAGGAGAGAGAGAGCAGGAGTCCTGAGAATTCACTTGGAAACAAATAACAGGTGCCCTGTAGCTATAGTATGGCTGTTCAATTTAAATTAGAAAGAAATGAGGATTAAATTGCTGTGTTTTGAGCAGAGGAGGAAGCTGGAACGACTGTTCTTTTTTCTGATGAAATGGGGTGCCATGGTTAAGAGCAGTGTCTTTGGAGTCCAGCATCTCTAAGGCTTATCAGCTTGTGTACTCAATGTCAAGTTCCTTAATCCCTGTTTCATCTACTAAATCAGCATACAAGTGTGAACACCACATAGGATTGGTTATAAAGATAAAAGAGACAATGCATCCAAACAACTTTGTATTGTAACAAGCATGTTGTAACTGCTGAATAAATTATCTCGTACTTTGCTACTTCCAACACAAACATTTTCTCCAAAAATGAATACCACTAATACCAGGATCATTCTAAAACTCCTTTCCAACATCTATTTTCAGATAGATGAATCAACCAAACAATCTCAACTATGTGCAAAGGATTGTTCTAGGTACTTAGAGGATATACAGAATTTAAAATGCAGCTATTATATTAATAAAAATATGATTTAAGTAAAGAAATAAAACAAACATGTAAAATGAGGTGTGTTACTACTCAGCAATAAAAAGTAGTAAACTTGATATGATAAACACATGAATGAATCAAATTCATTATGCAGAGTAAAAGAAACCTCACACAAAGAGCACATACTATGTGATTCCACTTATGTAAAATGAATACTAATCTATAGTGACAAAAAGCAGATAAGTGGTTTTCCGGGTCCAGGGGGATACAGAGGAATGGACTATACAAAGGAGCACAAATAATTTTTTGGAAGTAATGAAAATGCTCTGTATCTTGATGATAATATGGTTTTGTAAGTGTACAACTGTCAAAATTCAACAAATTGTACACTTTAAATGGTCCTATTTATTATATATAAATTGTTCCTTCATAACATTGATGCCAGCAAAAACAAAAACAACTGTAATAACAAATGATCACAATCGGTTGGATGAGCAGGCAAGAGTATACCTTTTACCAGCTTTTGACTAGAAAATTACTGGACATGTTTAGTTTAGATTTGAAAGATCACACAATAATTTCCAAATATTACTTGATTTGCCTTAGGTCTAGAAATCTTGTTGAGTTTGAAGAAAAAGTCCTCCTGTTAAGTTGGTTAGTTTTGGTCTCATCCAGTCAAATGTTTCAGTAACTTTATGTCAGTCTTTCTATTTCTCACTGGAAGATCCTTTCACATTAAACTTATTCTCTTTTATTTTTCTATGCTATATATGAGCTCATTTCCTCTTGGAACACTGGCCCTTACAGAGACTTAGAGCACTTTCTTACTGCTTTCAGTGTAACTCACAAAGATATTAATTAGTTTCATTTTTAAATACAGGTAATTACGGCTTCTATCTGGAACATTTTTCAAATGATGTATGAGAGAAGAGGGGGAGTGCCTCATCTCTCTAATTCTGAAAAGGGAAAACTTTTCAAAAGATTTTTTTAGGTGATCCTATACTATATTTGGTTTCCAAGAACTACAACACATTTTTATGAAATGGCAAATAAAACAGATGCATATGTCCCTAGAGTGTGAGGAAATAAATGGTAAAGGACATTGTGTTCTTCCTGTGATTAATTTTGGTACAATGTTCTATGAAATTATCAATGAATCATTTAAAGCTGTGATTCCCACTTATTTAAAAGGTTTAATTTACTTATAAAATTAATTGCTTATTATAAAGAACACATTTATAAGTTAATCTCCAGAAACTAATGCTTTGAAAGTATATTTAAATATATTTAAATAAAAATAAAATACATTTTATATTGATGGAGGATATTAATAGCAAAATATAGTTTAAAGAGTAAATTGTTTAGTTTTCTTATGCCTATAAGACAAAACAAAAAAACAGATCTCTATGAAAGCTTTCGGTTCAGCATATTAAATGTGTAAGGAGTCATACTGGATTTCAAATATAGTATCCATTTTGGAAAGCAAATTTCAGATTCTTGTAGACAGACTGAAAATTATTTCTTAATATAGATGACTCAAAGAAATACCTGTCAGGGAGTTAAGAATTCTGAATGCAGACATACCTGAAAAAAAAGGTGATGATGTATTTTCTCTGGAGCATTTGCCAAAGGACTATTCAGCAGAGACATAAATAATTAAAATTAAACTAGTCACCAAAACAAATGAACCATATTCTGAAGCAGTGGGTTGACTTTTAATCCTGATTTTTCACATACTTCTAAGCCCACAAAATTCAAGCATCTGCAGCAAATCTCCACATCAATAATCTGAATTAGTAGGATTCCACTTCTGAAATTCCATTAATTTCAGAAGTGCCCATCACTGGAATCTCTGATGCAGTACAACTGAAAATTCTTCTTAGATAAAACTGATCCCAGCAACAATATTAAATGCTTTTACAGTGATAAACAAATTAAGGTGGGATGGGTCTTAAAAGGTGTGTCTTTGTATCAATACTACACTGTGTTTATTTAAATCCCAAGGCTCCCCTCTGCTTCATTTCAAGGCCTTATTTACTTCTTTCCCTGCCAGTATTAGATGTGGGTCCTGCTTACCCGGAGTTTATATTTCTGTGTAAGGCTAGCCCTGTAAAATAAAAATATTACCAAAGAAGAAAAAAAACAAAAACAAAAATACAAAAAAAACCTTTAAAAAAGAAAAAGGTAGAAATTATACCAAAGTCCTCTTTGAAGATATGCTGAGCTTGTTTTTTCTAATATTTTGCAGGATGCATTAAAGAAATCTGTGGAAAGGCTGAGAAAAAAAGGTGACAGGAGACCACACAAATCACTTCTATGTTCTTGTTTACAGCATTTTTGCTTGACATAACCCCATGTAGGTGATGTTATAGAAGCTTTGATATCTGGCAAATTAAGTCAAATATATGAACTGCAGTTTAAGAAGCATAAATGTCAGCTTTCTAAAGCCTTCCACATCAAAGCAATCAGCAAGGGTTTTTAAACACAGACTATAGCAGTGTATTAGGTGTCATGCGAGATACAGAAGATGTACTCTCATATTAGGAACACAGAGGTATTTTAAAAATATATAATGACTGAAAGGATGAGACATGAAAGCTACCTGTAGGGAATTTTTTTGTGCAAATAAAGTACCTAATCATAACTTGATCAGAGAATTAGGAAATCTAGAGTAAAATGCATGTTATAAAGGGAATACTAGGCAATACAAATTAAAAAAATAACATGTCTCCATGGTCAATGCCAAGGAACTCAACCTTTCTGAACTTCCATTTCCCCTTGAGTGACAGGGGTCAGCCTAAGGGACTAGTGTTCACAAGAACAAGTTGGATTTGCAAATGCGTGATGGATCCCAATTCTCTAAATCCTCAACCCTCACCACACCTCATTTCAAACCATCACCCTCCAACTCTCCAAAGGAAGAGAAAATATCTGGGAACTCACCCTTTAAGGACAGTAGTTGTAAAAGCCTACTTGTGTACTTGGGATCAGCTTCCAGTTGAGGATATCAGATCTAAAATAGTTTTACTTGTTTTATAATAAACTGTATTTGTCACTATCAATTAATCCAACCCTAGGCTTAGGGAAACAAATATGTAGAAAAGAGATGGCATTTCAGGTGGGAAGGAGGGTATAAGAGAACAGAATTGGAAATAAGCATGGTTTACTCAGGACACAGTGAAGAAACCTACTTGCTAGGAGTAAGGATTACACATAAAATTACTGGATAAATAATGCTCTTACAAATTACTATAATAATGTGGGGGAATTCATATAACAGGTGATAGGGAACAACTGTACATTTCTGAGCAAGGGCATCCATGACACCATATAAGCTAGAGAGGGGGAGCCATAAGAAGAGAAACCAGCTACAGCAGCTGGGAGGAATAAAATAGTGTAAGAATAATGTGATGATGGATTAGGAAGGATCTCTGGAGGTAGAAAGGAAAGAGACATTTTTCCTAAGAAACGAAAGGATTGAACACATATTGAATCCCCTCCCCTTCAGGTCTCTTCTCAAATGTCATACAAATGAGGGTCTTCTCTCTGACAAACTCCCATAAAAATTACAGTTCTGTTTCTCATCTGTGTACTCCCATGTCCCACTCACTGTTTTATTTTTCTCCATAAAATGTGTCACCATATGACACACTATGTATTTTATTTATTTCTTTAATGCTTTTTCCCACCATTAAAATGTAACTACCATGACCTTGTTCTGCTTATTTTCCAGTTCTCCTGAGCCCATAGGAGGGGGTTTCATAAATTCTGAGTGAGTGTCTTGAATGAATTAATATGCAATAAAGAAAACAAAGATGAAGGAACTAATTATGTTTTTCCATGTTCCTTACCCAGGGTTCTAGTAGAAAATTAACATGCATGAAACTATTTCTCTAAGTAACTCTGAATAAATTTTATGTTCTTAAAAGGAAAGTTCAACAACTGTTCAGTGGAACACTATAAAGAAAATGCAATTTGGACAACTAGGTAACCCAAAATAGATTACACAACAAACCAAAGAAATTTCCCATAGTCCCCATATCCTCTAGTAAATGTGAATTATGGCAATACTATTGCTAATTTATATTCATCAAACTGTCTTCTCTCAGGATTTCAAACTGTTCACAGAAGGTTTTCATCTGTCATTGCAATATGCATTGCAAACAGAAGACACTAAGGGATTAAACCACCTCTCATATGCTGTCTCTCCCAGATCCATGAATAGAGCATTCCTTACTTCAATACTAACCCAGAACTTAGTTGGAAAATGTTGTGGTTCTCAAAAAGCAGGTTAGAGCCATTAGATTCAGGAAATAAGTATAAGAATATGCTCTTTTTTTTCCTGTGTAAGAGCATAACCTCAATTGACCACTGAGATGGAAGACTTTATTAGATCATGACGAATCTTAAATATCATTAATTCATTCATCAGTATCTAGAAACTCTCTTCAATCAGATGGGCAAGACAAAGAAAAAGTTTATTCTTAGCAATGTTCATATCAAAACATTTAACCATTTTGCTTACAAGAACCACTGAAGTAAAAATACACACACACACACACACACACACACGGATGCTGAATCATATTCTGAGTTTAGAACGGAATAAGAACAAAAACAAGGTTTCTCAGGAACAAAAGGGAGTGGGGCATTAATGTTTAAGTACTAGACCCACACACATATTATAAAAGAAAGATTTTCATGACTCCAAACCAGAACTCATTTTAGCTCACCTTGGAAAATAGTGCCAGCAAAACAATTCGGTATCAGTTAATTTTGTTTTCTAATAAATTTGTGGAACAGCACTGGGTTTATTGAGAAATAGTACATCTTCTGATCTCCTGAGACAAAGGATAATTCAGGAGTGCTGGCCATGTATTCCTCCACCCTCAAAACCAATGAATAGTGTAGCTTGGCCTTAGGCTGGAAACTTCAGGATCACTATCCATTTCTGACTTAGCCATCACCCTATAATTTAGGAAAGCTACCATCTCAGTTATGTTTTCTCATCTGCCGAAGGGAATCAAATATTGTTGTCCCTTGAACTCAGAGAGGTATATAAGATAACAGATAAGGAAGTGTTTTAAAAGTTGAAAATTAATGTACTGATTCAATGTATTAATCTATAACTTCAACTCAATCAGAACTACTGGTATTATTTGAAGAGGATAAGGAAGGACAGTAAAGTTGGAGAAGTGTCTTTACAAATTATAAACAAGTATTTATGAATAAAAGATGGGGCTGCTGAGAAAAATAGAAAATCATAATAATATTATTTATATACTAAGTATATATTCCCACCCAGTATCAATATATTATTTTACAGGAACAAGATAAATAAGAAGAATAAAGCTATTTTTATTTAGATAGGGCTGTAACTTTAAAAAAAAAACCATAAACTAAAACAAATATGATATTGAAATGAGTTTGGGGACCCTTCTTTCTCTTTCTTTTCTCGCTTCTCTAGGGATTCACCACCCAGATGATTCCAACCTAAATTTTAACTAACTCTGACTTAAGCACTATTGACCAAATGACAACTATTTAACCTAAACCATATAGAGGTTGAATTCAATCTAACTATAATAAGACATTAATCTGGTTCAAACAAAGCTTTGAGTGATAACTGTTTCCATGGGGTTGATTGTCTTGGAGGCAACTGCATTTTTTTAAAGATAGAAGTATTTTATGTTTTTATTTGTGGTGACATTTAATATACTACTATGTCATAGTACCTCCTAATATACTCTATGGATGTTTTAAATAATTATTCTGTGGATTATAACACAAAATAAAACTTCGTTCACAAATAGCAACAGAAACAAATAGAAATGGAGAAAAATATATGAAAACATGTTTTATTGCTTGTAAAAATTAATGTCTCAAGTTTTCTTCTATCCCCTCTCAGTGGAAAGTCTCACATTTAGTTGTGAAAACTTAAAAATCTTTCCTCTCAATGTGGCCTTAGGATAAGGGAGCTATGCTGGCAAAGGCCAGAGATGCTCACCACGGGGCTAAATGATTGCTCCATGGTACTTTTATGGTAAAATTGAATTTGTATGATCTATTCTTTTGAAGCAAGAGGACTTGGAGTGTTTTAATGTCATCCACAAACTCAAAAGGAAAAGATCTGAAATGCTGGCCATAGCCCTGAGATTAATAACCTCCAGTAGTAGTTTTCAAACGTTTTAAAATAAGAGACCCTTTCTTTATACAAAATCCTGAAGAAAGCTCAATATTAAAACAGATAAAAGGCTTTGGTACCCTACTGGATTCAGGGCAGAGGCTTTGATGTCCTCCCCGCTCTGTGCTCTTAATCCTCAGTGGTGGTCCTGAGGTGCCTACTCAGAACCCTTAGACTTCATAATGCATCACCTGAAATCCACTGGCCTTATATAATTCTGTGAAATTTAGAACTGAAGAATACAGTTTGTTTCAAAATAGCAATTCGACTCAAAAAAGGAAACAAATCAGGGTGCCCAGGCCAAAGTACTCAGAATAAAATAAAGCCAGTGACTTTCAGCCTAGGCTTTCTTGTAACCCCACTCTCTTTATACTAGGTCTTGACATTTAGGAAACGGTATCTTGAAGTCCCTAAGTATTCAACAGTCTACAGCTGAATTTTCCAAATGGACCAAACTTCAGATTTGGCAACATAAGAGGTTAAAATGGCTATCTCCTAAGTAAGAATAAGTCAGTGTTGAAACTTCTGATGCGAAGTAGGACACACTGAAGTGATGTGTTGATGTGAGGAAAAGAGCATCCTTTATGTACTAGAACCAACTCTTCCATTTATTTGTTGAACAGCCTTGGGCAAAACAAACATTTCTTTGTCTCACAATTTCTTCAACCATAAAACAATAGGTCTGCACTAAATGATCTGACCTTTTTTTTTTTTTAAATAGAGCTACTAATCCATATTTTATCTTGATACATATGTTTTTGCTGGGTGAGTTGAAATAAACCATCACCTCCAAGTTAAAGATTTTCATATTCCCTTTTAATTAAAATGGCCCCTGAGGGACATATTCGTATTTTCATTCATCTGTTGAATGTGTCTTCCTGGATAACTTTTCTGAACTTTATCTAAGATATAATTTATTCTCCCACAGACTCTTTCAAAAGCATGACCCTTCCAGGTATTCATATTCATGCTCTTACAGTCATTTTCAGTTATTTCCTTTCACCTCTCACAACCAATTCAGCTCTTCCAATGTCTTCATTCACTTATTTATTGAGAATCTACGTTACATCTTGCCCTGTATTAAACATTATAGAAAGAACAAGACCCAGACTATGCCCTGAAGGAGTTTTGAATCTAGTTTTTCATATCTGATCCCTCCTTCCTTTTCTCAATTATAATCATAATCGTTCAGGACCCGTTACCTGAACCATTTTTACAAATGCCTAACTCATTTACCTTCCTCTAATGATCCCATCCTTCTTCAACACTATAATTTGCAGTCCACTCTGCCATTAAGATGTCTTTCTAAAGTAGGGCTCTGATAATTGGCACCCCCCCATACACACACACACACACACACATTCTCTGGCAATATATTGACTGCTAAGTAAACTTCTAAATGTAAGGTCATAATCCAGATACCTAAAGCACCAGGTAAGAAATATCAATGTGTAAATCTGCTTAGAGCACACAATAGGGAGTTACAGAGACTGTGGGAATATGGAGAGTGCACATCCTGCCCTACACATTCAAATTCAACTAAAAATAACTGTAGCTTTGGACCAGAATGCTACCAGTTCCTTGATTCTAAATCTCCCATCTAGCCATATCTGCGTTTTAATCACATCATGTCATGCTTAGCATGATGCTGTTTCAATGTTTTTGATCATGTTCTTCTTTCTTCCAAGTGCTCCGTTCCCTAGTAAGTCTATCCTCATTCCTCACCTCTTCCAGTTCAACTACTATATCTTCCAGGAACTTTCTTTTGTTCTTCTAGTAAGAATGAATCTCTTATTCTCCTGTGTGGTCACTACATTTTATTTCTTACATAGTTATAAGCATGGAATATATATTTATGTTCCACAAAAAGTTTTGCACAGAACCTTACACACAGAGTGCACCGAACAAGTGTATTTATTGAAGTGGAAGAGCAAGTGAATTAAACACTTAAATATATACCACTACTAAATACAAATAACTATCCCAATACTGTTTCATAATTTAGACAGAGTATATTAAATTATTAAATGTATGAGCAAGGCATTTGACAAATATTTTAAGATATATTTTGAAATATGTGGAGAAATATGATCTGGCTAATACTACAGAGTCAAAGCTGGCTGAATGTTATTATACAGTGAATTCAGATTGACCTATTCAGATTGAATAACAGTGGCTATTAATGTGTGGTTCCTTGCAGCATTCTGATGACTCTCTTCTCTTTTACAGTTTTATCCATTTTTTAAAAAAACCACCAAGTGGATGTAAATCATATTTGTAGATGGCACAAGGACAGAGTTACAGGTCAATATTCAAAATAGCTGACTGGCTGTATTCATGAACTAAGTGGAAACCAGGGTATTTTTCCTTCCATTTCTTCTACACCCCCACTTTCTCTTCATTAATCCATGCTGTATTGATGAATGACACCACCATCCACCTAGAGACTTAGGATGGAAGCCTGAGAGTCAGTCATGACTTCAGTCTCACCCTGACTCGCACATCTCATCAGTCAAGTCCTGCTGAACCCAAGTCCTTAGGATGTAGCAAATCTATTCACTCTTCTCCATCTCTCATGCTAAGATGAAACCATAAGGCCTCGATGTCTTTCTTGACTAAATCACAGTTGCTTTGCCATTTTCTTATCTTTTTCTTTGTATTCCTCAAATCTGTTCTCTTGCCAGAGGAATCTTTCTAAAAAGCCAATTTTACCTTGTTCCTTGAGCTTTTCCTCATCTTGACCCTTATCTGTTTCTCCAGTTGTCTCTTTCAGGTTCCCTTTTGCATTCATGTGCAACTGTTTCCAATTTTTAGAATCAGTACTTCTTTACCATACCTCCATGACTCAACTTACATTTTTCTTTTGCTTTAATGTCTCTACACCCTGAAGATGTCCACATCCTAATCCCCAGAATTTGTGAATACATTAGGTTACCTGGCAAAGGCAGCTAAGGTTGCAGATATAATGAAGTTTGCTATTCAGCTGACCTTGGAATAGGAAGAATATCTTGGATTACCCAGGTGGGCCCAGTGTAATCATCAACTCCTTTTAAGTGGAAAAGAGAAACAGAAGAGAGTCCGAGGGAAATGTGACCACAAAAGAATGGTCAGAGACATGCAAGGTTGCTGGCTTTGAAGATGGAGGAAAGGGGTCACAACTGTAGCTTTTTTCCAGCTTCAAAAAGTTAGAAAAAGGAAGGAAGTGACTGTCTCCTGGACTCTTTAGAAAGGAACACAGCCTTGCTGACACATTGGGTTTAGCCCAGTGAAGCCCAAGTCGGACTTCTTATGCATAGAAGTATAAGATAATAAATTTGTGTTAAGATGTTAAATTTATGGAACTCGTTATGGCATCACAGAAAACATATACACTGCCTAACCATGTCAATCTAGTGAAGAGCCAATCATTCTATGAGATCCAAATAATGAGGAATATTGGTCCTTGTAAATAATTTCCATCATAAAGCTTTTAATTACTGATGACACTTACACATAAAAATTTTTTACCTATCACTGAGCTATAAATCTCTCCAGGACAGATACCTTCCTTCATACCATGCCTTATTTATTTTTGTATTTCTAGCATCTTGCATAGGACACTGAGTGGATATTTATTTTTAATGATTTAATAATATTTATTTTTAATGATGTTTATTTTTAATGATTAAAGGTAGAATTGAATACAATTATATTTCATGCTTTGAAGTAGGCTCACAATATTAACTGTTCAGTAGAGAATGGGAAAGCTGACCTATGAGCATGTGAAAAAACTTAGAGGTTTCAACAGACTGAATGTTCAGTATGAGGCAACAAAATGATAAGTGACCAAAAATAACAAACAAAAATAACAACACACACATACACCCACATATTTGATTGTAGGTATCATTATTTCCAGACCCAAAGAATGCTTCCATTTTACTCTACCCTGCTCAGACATGTGAGGAATTATGATTAATTTTGGAATTGACTTTAAGAAATCTTCTGACAATTAGAGTGTATCCAGACCAGAAGGAGGAGAGAGCCAGGAAGGATTTGGGAAGGATTTCAACACTGTGAAGAATGGTTTTAGAAACTGAAGATATAAAATTTGAAAAGAAAAATTGGGATTTGGTTATGAGGGTGAGGGATATATTTATAGAAATTATTTTTTTTAGTGTGGATGAGGAATTAGAATGTGTTTAAATCCAGATCAACTGAAAACACAGAGCACAGCACACTGGAGAAACTCAATAAATATCTTAGGAAGCAACAACAACAACATGCAGATGGCTAACTGGCAATAACTTCAGTAGGCAGATTTTGATTCAAATAAAGGAAAAGCCCTAATAATTAAAACTCTTCTAAAGAAGACTGTTACTTGGTGAAGTAGCAAGCACACCCTCCTTTTGAACATGTAAACAGAGTTTGGATCATTGCCCAACACAGAAATAGCAGAAGTGTTTGCTGAATAGACATTTGGACTAGGAGACTTCCAAAGTTCTAGTCAAATTTATGATTCTATTATTTGTTAAGTCCTTTTCCATTCTGAAGCAATTACTGTGATTCTCATTTTAGTGAATTTCACAATTATCTTGGTTTAAGACACATTACCACATACTTCCTGACTCCTAGTAAATTATTATTAACTTAAATGTTATCTCTAGATCCAAAGTGTCAACAGACCTACCAAGTCACCTAAATAATATCCCCTGCTCCCACTAAACTTCATTTACTCTCTCGTAATAATCACTCTCTCATAACTTTCACAAAATTTCTAACTCTCCAAAACACACCCAGGAAGGGAATTTGAGGACAGGAAGCAATTATGATATTTTTTTCATTGTATAATCTCTTTTAATGAAGAAAAGCAATTAAGCAAAACAAGTTAAAAGCAAGCTGAGCTTTTTCTTACTGAGCCATCTAGAACAAAAGACTTATCTGATTTATGCTAAAACTAGCTCATTTTAAACAGAATCTTAATACCCTAATCAAGTAAATGTAAAAAATAAATTAAAGGAAAACATTTTGCATTTGTTATTCAGAGGCAAAAAAGATGACAATTATTTCCTGCTCAGCATTCTCAGGCTCACTTCAGACATGACTTTTTTTTTTTTTTTTTTTTTTGAATGAACAGTAATACAAATCACTACAAAACAAAATGGCAGGGATGTACCACAAAAAAATATTTTCCAATTTCTTCTACTCTCCTCTCTTCCCTTACTTTTCTCAACATCTGTGAATCATATTTAAACTTGTACTTTAAAATACATGTACAAAGGATAAATGTTTTTGACGTTTTTTAAAAAAAATCTTCAAGTCGTTTGTGATTTTTAAAGTTAACTTTTGTTTTCTTTGAAAATTAATTTTATTTGAATCATCCATCTGCAATACACACCCAATACTCTACTACATGTCCACTATTGAGCGTTCACTATGCTCTAGAAATATATTATACACTTTACTGATAATTATACATGTAATTCTCCGAACTAAAAGAGGTGAATTTTATTATTTTCATTTTACAGATGAGGAAAATGAGGTTCAGAGACATCAAAAAACTTTCCCAAGCTACACAGCTAATAGATAGTAACTCTAGAGTCTAAATGTAGGTCTACTCAACTCCGATCTCCAAGATTTTTGGCTATCTGCTTTGCAACAAGGTTTACTGAGTATCTTCCATGTTACCAAGCTCTATCCTCAATACAAAATTGAAAATAACAAAACCTCTGCTTTTCAAGGATCTCACATTCTAATAGTAATGATTGACAAATTAATGAATGCAATTCAACAGGAGAATTTCATAATAGAGACAAATATTAGGTGTAACAATGGTCCTAAAGACAGAATAAATCCACTTTGCCAAGTTTGGGATAGGAGGGATAACGTATAAAATGATTGAATGTATGCTGCTCGTGTAGCTAGTCCTTGGACAAAAAATAAGGTTCTTTCCTTGAGTGGATTCTGCTTCTTCCTTGTCTCCAGTTACCAGCCATGCCAATGTACCTAGGTCTCACTAAGGTTCACTCAAGAGCTGGACAATCCCATCTGATATTGTTCATTCACATTAAAAAGTACTAGCCTAGTGGTCTAGTGTCCCATTTCATCAGATCCCTTTTTTTTAAATGTAATTTTTTTAACATCTTTATTGGACTATAATTGCTCTACAATGGTGTGTTAGTTTCTGCTTTATAACAAAGTGAATCAGCTATACATATATGCCCATATCTCCTCCCTCTTGCGTCTCCCTCCCACCCTCCCTATCCCACCCCTCTAGGTGGTCACAAAGCACCGAGCTGATCTCCCTGTGCTTTGTGGCTGCTTCCCACTAGCTATCTATTTTACATTTGGTAGTATATATAAGTTCATGCCACTGAACAGATAAATTAGTTAAAACTATGCAGCACTTTCAAATACTGTAATTTTTTTTTTTTTTTTTACTTTTTAACAAGACAGAGCTACTGAGAGATTTATCTTTGACAAAGAAATAATTTTTGGTGTCTCCTCAAATCACATGGAATATGTAACCGTGGATGTATAGAGCTTTCCTAGCTCCTGAAGCTGCCCTCTCTGGCTGCTGTCATTACTCCTCCACATCTTTTCTGCCTAGGGAAGTAATGTCTTGTTGTCACACACGATCATCTCCCTTTGCCCCCATCCCCCAGGAGGCTTTCTCACCTTCAGCACTCCTCTCCCGGCTTTTCCTTGTACTCACACCTTTCCTTAATCACTTTTTTAAATAGATATTTAAAAAATCCAATAGTTTATCTCCCTGTAATTTCCATGTCTGGGTCTGTCATTTCTGAAATGTCTCATAAAAATATTACCTCTTTATTTTTTAATAGACTCCAGAGACCAAATTTCCACCCCCTAAAGTTTGACCTTTGTAGAAATGACATATTCCTGCCTTATTTAACGACTCTTTCGCCACAATCTGCAGTAAAAAGAAAAAAAAATCATTATAATCAATTTTTCCATTGTATAGAAATACATTTGTGGCATATTTTTTTATGTGAACTCAGCACTTGTTGTTCAGCTTTCCCATTGTCTGGATATCTTTATCAAGGGTCATTATGGACAATGATCCTAAAATATGTTACAAAGTATCCATGGGTGGGCATCCCATCAAAAGTTTAAATGTTGCCACCTATTCAATTTGAGGTCTTTTTTTTCTTTTTTAAAAGCATGTATCTGAACTCTACACAATGAAAGTTTTAATGACATGTATCACAAGGTTGCAAAGAGCCCAGTGACATCTTTATTTGTGTGAAAAACAATTGTTTAGTTTCAAGGATAAAGGATAGGCCTCACTGAATAATCATATCTCCTTTCCCAGTCCTTTCATAATGGACTAAGGCCTAACTTCTCTTAAAGCAAGATAATAATTACTTTTATTAGTAAGGAAAATCTTTCAACACAGAAGCAATATGAATTGAATTGACAAACTGTACAATGGCCCTGCAAGGAAAACAAACAAACACCCTTCATCACCATGAAGATCAAATCATCAATTCTTAAAGGACAAAAGCCAATTAACTGAGTTGGTAACACTCTCCACAAAATGGCTGTGCTTTAGAAGCTTCTTGGGGAGTTGAGGGGGCTTTTTAAGGTACAGGATTACAATCCACCATAGACCTATTAAAAAAAAATTATCTGTTAGGTTCCTTGAAAATGTATGTATTTTTAAAATATGCCCCAGGTGACTGGTGGGGGGAGGAAGATGGAGGAGGGCTGGGCAGCCAACCCGAGAACCCCTGGGTCAGAACAATGGTGATGAGGTCAAGGTTTGTAATGGTGTTTCAGAGACTGTTCGGATGTTCTAACAGGGAAGTCAGCTACATCACCAGCCTTGCTAAAACGGTCGTCCTTCTTTATATAGGACATTCTTCTAATTAGGGAATGACAGATTTGAAGCAGTTAAAGAAAAAAAGGAACAGTGATTTAACCTAACAGGTCATGACATTACTCCTTAAAAATAATGAGAGGGCAAATGCTCAACCAAATTGTTCTCACATCCATTAGTCCAAGTTTTGGCTTTCTTTGGACCAATCAGCTTCCCTCTTTCCACTGCACTGAATGACTCCTAATTTCATGCAGTCCTCTCACAAAGAATGCCACTGGTCATAGCAAGTACAGGTGGGTCAGCGCAAATCCAACCACACTGCCAGGGAAGCAATTCAAATTGTATGCCCTATGGACTGCCAGTCAGATGATGCATTCTTTTATTTAAACAAAGAATCACTGAAAAGACAATTACAACAAGGCATCATGTAATTCTTTTAAGTCAGCATAGCATTAAAAATATCTGTTCACTAAGTTTAGCAGAAGATTTCTGGCATATTTTGCCACCAGCAATCTGCAAAAAACTTATGGTTAGCTTGTGAATGAGGATTTCCCTGTGAATTGAAATCACAGTTGGCCAATTTAGGGATTTCCATCCCTCTGGCAGCACTTTAGTCCAATCTAAATTTGATTGTTTCCCTGAATGGAGTAATTTAATTTTCTCCAAGTGTCTACTGACTTTCTAATGCCAAGTCCAGAAATGGAAAACTGGGTCAGTTGACCAGGTAATTCAGACCAAAAAAATAAAATATTGTTTAGAAACTTCACATAACACATGAGTCATTTTAATTTCCTGAATTATCCATTGTCTCAGTAGTTTAATTTTCTGGTCTGTATCTGGGCCATGTAACAAAAAAATCTTTAAGGTGAAAGAAAATACTATCCTTACTTCATACCTCTGGTAACATCCCTGTACTTTTTTTACTTGGTTGAAAGGAAACACTAATAATTACTGGAAATTACTTCAGCTGCTACAATTCTGAATGAGCTATCATGTGGTCACAGGCACATGGCAATCAATTCACAGGCAAACAAGACAAGCAGAAAAGAGAAAGCTGTACTTAGTGGAATACAGATTTTATATAAGTAGACATAACTTGAGTGTGTAAAGATGTGTTCTAAAACGTGGTAATATTATTATCCTCGTGTTTATATTTCTTAATGTCAAAAATCTTGAAAACATCCCTTCTGGAAAGCTATGGCTTCAACAGTCCCACATAGAGAAGAATCACATTGGTGATTTAAGTAATAATGACTAAGATGAATGAAAACACTCTCATTCTTTCTAGAGAGAATTCTCTCTCCCTCTCTCTCTCTCTCTCTCTCTCCCGCCTCTCTCTCTCTCCCTCTCCATGTCTATTTCTACCAAAAGAACAAATAATAAGATGCTCAATTTAAGGAAAATATGGCCTTAAGCACTGCAGTCGTGTTCTTGCTTTTTAATTCAGAGATTTCCGATCACTGTAATTCTTCAACTCAGGTTCCACAGTTTAGGACAGCTGGCTGCAAATCCAGACTACTTGATAAATCATCGAGCTGAACATACGATCATTTCTCCCCAGGCTGGGAAAAAGTCAAAGGCCCTTTGGGCGTATATAGCTATTTGAGGACCTGAGAAGAATGAATCTATTTCTTTCAATATGAGAACCACGAGATAAGCCACATGAATATAAAGTACAAGGGGACCCATTTCATTCTTTGAAACTTTTCCTCTGTCACAAACTGCCAAAAGGTACTTCCTGAAAGTCACAATGAATCATGCTAGTTAGAAGCCAAACTCCCAGGAGCCTCTTCCTGTTACCTATATACAGAGATATATACAAAGATGAATTATTATCCCTTTCTTAAAGAAATATTCCTTTAAGACTGATTATTAGAGGGATTATAAAGAAAAGGCTTGACCATCAGTGGTTAATGGAGAGGTTTTCAAATCCCCTCCAAATTCTGTGAGATCATCTACATTGGGCAGGGAACAAGGAAGATCAAAAGGGTCGCATCTGAGTCCTCCTCACACCTAGTTTAAGAAGAAAAATTCTGGTTTTATTGATCTTATTTGTTTTTCCTTTATTAAAATATTTACCTTGAAGCAAAAAGGAAAAAGAAATTTGAAAATCAGTGTATTATGAGAAAGAAAAAAGAGCATCCAAAGTAAAATCTAAAAGGAAATTTTATAAACTTATTTAACCAGTCAGTCATTAAACAAGTATAATATTATTGAGGACCTACTTGTGCCAGGCCCTGTTCTGGGGCCCTTGAGATATATAAGGCAGGGCAGAGATCTCTGCCCTCTTATATTCTGGTAGAAGAAAGACAGACAATAAACAGTAAACAAAATAAATGAAAACGTTTTAAAGCGTGTTAAAATATAATAATTGTTATGGAAGAGAAACTAGATTGGAGTAAGAGAGTTCAGGAAAGGGGCAAATCATAGTATTAAATAGGATGGTCAAAATAAGTCTCTTGAGACTCAGGTATCATTTGAGCAAAATCTTGAAGGATGTGAGGCCATAGCCAATTATTTAAGTATCTTAAGGTAATTATGTTTCTTTTTCCCATAAAGATACCTATCGAAGAAGAGAAGACCCTAATTAGCTTTTCTTTGAAAATGTGGTCTTCAGGTGACTAGGTGGTTAGTATAAACTTAACTCGTATATCACTCTATTAAGTCATTAATGAGGCAAAACATTAATTCATAAAAATGTTTCCTCTAGATGGTACTTCCAGTCCACGAGAAAATATTTAACTCCCTGCCCCCTTCAGCCCATTAATTTGCATCTAAAGAGCAGCATTTTGCCACTGAACTCCTAGGTTTATTCAAAGGGGAGGCAAGTCCATTTCAGCTTCATCACTGTATGCAAGAGAAATGTGAAAATGTAAAGAGTTACAGAAATATCTAAATACATTTGACTGAGTAGACTCAACCTTTCATGCTTTACTGTATTTACAATATTCTTTGTAGTATGGGCCATCAGAATACTGATGTCCAGTTAGTTATAACTTAAAACAATCACAGAATCATAAATTATAGGGTATTCATAGGATGGGCAGAAGATTTTAAGACATTAATAACTTTTTAAAACCCTGGGCAGATTACAGACCATTAGTTTTCAAATTTATTTAATCTAAAGGTTCACAGTGTGTTTTATTTTATCATCACCATTGATAAAAACCATCTTTTACTTTTTTTTACTTTTGTGATTTGTCTTGTAACAATATACTTGAGAATGGAGTATTTTTACTGGCTAATAATACAGATCCTATTATCTAGATATGTGAGGCTAAATTATTTGCCCAAGGTCAGTAAAGAGCAAATACAGGAGTTGAACCCAGGTCTTATGACTACATGACGCTCACCTACCACCCTATACTGTTCCCCTGTTGTTAGGTAGAGTTTTACCCCTAAAATGAAACTTCAAAATGAGAAACAATGGCATCTTATATAATACTCTATGATCGGTTTCCTTCACATTACCTCTAACTTTATTTTTAAGAATAAGAAGATAAAACCCTGTTTCACGATTATTAGTGTGTAAGTGGAGCAAGTCTTTAAGGTCTCCTTAGGCACGGTTGGTTACTCTATATCAGTTATTTTAGTTCAAAATCTCCAGTGTTTTGACTATCATAATAAGCAATATCTCCTATTATACCTTACAAAATAAAGAGTGTCAACAATTTTTTAAAGATTATGTGTAAAGTTCTTCCCTGCTCCAAAATTCTATGACTCTAGTTAAAGATTCAAATCTCGTTAGTATACGAACTAAGCATTCTGGGTAATTATAGTGTTCTTTAAAACCACTGGCCAACACAATTTAAGAAATACCTTCTTACCAGCCTAAATGTTTTGATTTTTTTTAATCCAGATTAATAAAAATACATTTCAAAATGAATAAGCAAGATAAAATCATGATTTTGGAAAAGGAATTCTCATTTTAATATCTAATATGATATAACATAAATGTTTTGCTATTTAGGATCTATTTCAGTGAAGCATCTAAATTTATATTTTTACTACATCATTCTTTAAACTGTTAGACTGTGAAGAGTCCTTTCTGTGCTCTTCTCTGAGGATTGATTAATCCACTACAAGCCTAACAAAATCCTTATTTAGTTTACCAGTTACTCAATGTCATAATTGTTTACAGAATGTAAATGGGAAACTTCTCATCACAGAGCCAATAGTGCAGAAATAAAAAGGAGCTGGGACTTTTCTTAGTAATAAATATAATGACAAAACTGATTAAATTGCAGCAAGAGATAATACAGAAAAATTTACTCTTCCGGTAGCTTTTCTTGATTGTACTCAGGACTGACAGGCATGTAGGCTAAAGAAGAACTGCAAAATAAATACCGAATTCTAAATAGTCGCATAGCCTTCTGAGTATACCGTATTGATGAAGTAGACATTTAATATCTCATTTCATGAAGTGAAATTCTGGTCTTTCCATGTTCGGTAGCTGTGAATGAGGGGCTTCCAGTACTGCAACAGTAGAAGTAGTAATAGATAAACCAAAATAAATTATGTCTTGATTGAAAATACACCACACATAGGCATTCCAATACAGTAAGATTCTGTCAACATTCACGAATGCTTCTGAACAATGCAGAATAGTTAATATTTTGAAGCTAAATGAGGAGATATGATTTAAGAAGCCATACAAAAGAAGAGAAATGTGATTATTTTCAAAATTAAACTAGTTCTACAACAGAAACCACAGCAAAATGTATTTCAGAGTTATAAAACAAATACACATCATGACATTGGTGACTGGAAACTGCACACTTCACAGACAAATTAGCTACACAGCAACATGAGAGATGAAAGATGGTAACAAAAATCATGGAAACCTAAGAAAATGTATAAGAATATTAAATGTGCCATTCTTCTGTAAGTATTAATAATATCAAATCTACTTCAAAAGTAAATAGAATATTAATTGTGGTTTGACATTACAGATAAATTTTTAAAATACATAATCTTTGATACTGCTTATCAATTAGTTGAGTGGAATCAATTATACCTAGGTATTAACACAATTGGTTATGAGAAAAATCTGTATTTTCTTTATAATTATTCTAAGATCTTCATTTTCACTAATAAAATAAAGTTTAGGCACTTTTAAAATGTGTAATTACATGCTTGACAGTTTTAATAACTTGGCTTTCTAGTAACATGAAAAACCTGGATAATCAAACAGGAAACATTTGAAAGAGTCAAATGGACACTTATTTTGCGAATATGTTGTATGATTCATAAATGCAAGGAAGAGCAAATATGCTCATATCACAAGATAAGACAAATTTTGGCTTTATTGAAAGCTTACAATCCTAACCCAATTTAAACACAGTTCTTATGATACATCACAGTTGATACAGTTAAAAAAAAAAAACACTCATGGAAACCACATTAGTTAGCTTATCATCTTATGTGAATTTCAGGAAAACTCCTGTACTTGTTGTCACATGAATAGTGAAAGTTAGAAAATAAAATTTGATTATTTGCCACTATGACAGTGAATCACATTAACATTTTTGAAAACCCTCCAACACAAAAATACACTGAATTTATTTCCTTACAGGACCATTGCTGTGCATAGGCTAAGACATATTAAAGTGCTATTGGAATGATGTCTTACTAGAAAGAAATACTGCAGCTTTGGACAAGGATATGAATGATAAGAAACAAAAGAAGTTTAGAGATAGAGACAGAGAGGATTCAATATAATCTGTTGCTACAATTTTTTTAGCTATTTGAATAAGTTTCCTTTTCCTTTTCCACCTTCTATTATGTCCACTACAAACCCTCCATGTCCTCCTCTACATCTACCTTTTCGAATGTGCTCCCAACACACACATACTTAAGTCATGAGAAACGCAAATTCAAGATACAGTAAGAAAAATATTCTGGAAATACAATGGTCAAAAAAGAAAGTCACATGGAGCTTACATTCTACTAGGAAAAAGTTGACATTAAATATATAATCACTCACATAAATATATACAATTATAATGATTATTATGATGGAAAATACAGGCTTTCAATCAACATTTAACTGACAATTGTTAACCTGTGCTCCCAAGCTATTAACCAGCCACGATGGCTGGATTTGCAGTTATTCGATGTAACTTTCTTTGACGTTTTCTTATTTAAATGGTCATTTATTTCTTTCAAACATTAGAGTAAAATATAAATAAATAATAGTTGGAATGAAGTGACCAGTTAAACATACATAGAAAAAGACAAAAACTAAAAACTAAATTCCCCAGGCAAATAGATAAATCTAAATTCTAAATAGAGTGGAGAATAAAGTTAGTATTAACAATAGTCCTAACAACACCCATGACAAATTTCAAACCTAAAAAGAAAGTAAACACAATGTCACAAAGACCATTTGAAACTACCTAGCCACAACCAACAGAAGTAAGGTTGGCCCTGAATACTATCTCTCTTCAGCTATCCCAAAGAAACCAAAGTTTATTCCTACTTGTGACCACTTAAAGGTGACATATCCTTGTTTAGAAAACATGAAAACAAATCCAAATAATCAACTCTAAAATTTGAAACAGAATGGCCAAATGAAAATATGAGACATGATGGTCTACAGAGTGAGAAAGTTTCCATTTCATTCATTATGATTCTGCCAGCACATAGCAATGAGCCTTAACATGTCTCCAACAGACTTATCTGTTTTTGTCATGTAATATGGTAAGGAATTCTGCAGTTTTCAAACCCTGAAGAATTAATTATGGAGTATGGAAGGATCCACACCAACTTGTAAGGATACATTATGAAGTGATACCAGTGCTTACCTCTAGAGAGAAGCCTGGGGAGGAGGATGAAGAAGGTTATCAGAATAAATGTTCATTTTTTTTAAATGTACTTTTTAAATGAAATACATTTGTCTATCATTGGACATTTAAAAATTCAGAAAATACTTAAGAATCCATACAGAATAAATCAAAATGATAGCAATAATGTTCTTGAACCTAGTTTTGCTTCTGGATTCAACAAAGGAAGACTTTAATCCACAGATGATCATTCCAGAGCACCTGAATTCACTACTCTTAAAGAGAAAAGTGGTGTCAAGAAAAATGCTCCTGGATTATAATTTGATGGGAAGACTTGAGAAGCATGAATTTACAATGCATATCAGTTATTTTAGAGTAGGTAGGTTTAACACATATTTCATGCACATCTAGGATTTAACCTGATACAAGAATCCACACTGTTAAGTTTCTAGACATTTTTGAGTCCTCCAACAGGTGGCACAAGGCAAGGATATCTTCCTGAGGGAGATCCTGATTCGTGCTATCTTTATCTTTTCTGAATGCCTATCACTGATCACACTTTTTAACCACTCTCCTAGCACTTCCATTTCTGTCATTTAAACTAACTAACTCACATGTTTTCATTCCATATTTTATTGATAGTCATTGAATATGGATGCCACATCATAGTCAAGATTGTATTTTTTGCTCTAGAATGCAGATTTGTTGAACTAATTTGCAATTAATGAAGACTTATAAATCATGTTTCTCATTTCTATACACATAATTAACCAGCATGTAAAGGTGGTCACTTTGATTTGCAAAATACCCAAGTCCATCTTAAAGTCTTCTTTCCCCATTTAACACCAAGAAGCATCCTGGTTCTATTAACAGAAGAATGTAAAGGAAATACCAAATTCTTGTCCTGTGTAGTTTTGTGCTGACTGAGGAATAAAATTTGATGAAAACTGGTAAATATATGTTTGACACACAAGTCAACAGAAAACATTTAAGACTGACATAGTAAAACTGAGTAGTGTCAGTAAAACTGACACTTAACATTTATTACACTGAAATGAGTATCAGCTAAGTTTAAACATGAATTATTCCATATGTAGAGTTAAATGGTTATATAATTAGCATATTATTTTATGAGTTACTTTTTTCAAAACATAATGGGTATATATGTGTGCGTATATTTAGAAAGTTTGTGTATACACATGCATTCATACAAATACAAACATGCACATATACAAACACATAGACATTTACTTCACTCAGCCAGTAAAATAAAATATAAATACAGTTCCCTCTATGCCATCCTGAGTCCTACACTAAGGAACATGGTGGAAAATGCCCACTTAAGAAAGGAAAGTAATGGTAATTTGGCCTTAAAAAAAAAAAGTCTAGAAAGTATCCCAAATGGTACACAAAATCTCTAAAAGAATTGATACATACTGTCATTGCATAGCTGCTAACGGCTTAAAATAAGATTAAATTATATTATTGGAAATGGTTGACCAAAACACAAACTGCAATAGCATATGTTCTCTTTTTATTGGCTCAAAGTATCCAAACATTTGTTTCTAAAGCTCTATGTTACACATTTCAAACTTTGATATCATTTCTTACTTATTGCTCTGCTCATGTTCGGTGCTTTTTCAAACAGAAATGTTTCCCTGCTAGATGACACTAATGTAAAGGTGCAGAACTGTGCGCTTTGGTCTCAATTCACCAGATTAAGATTCAGAGCAAAAGAAAGATTCAGAGAATTCAAGGAAACACATGCCTATTTTTAAAGTAACAACAACAACAAAAAAAACAACTAAACAAAATAAAACAAAACTAGAGACCAAGGGCACATTCACCAATACATAGTTATAAATGGTTAATTTAAAGGCTATGACACATATTTACCACAGTTGCATATCATCTACTTTCTTTTAATGAAAACACTAAACACAATGTGGATGGTTCTAAATGGCAAACTAAGCATGCTTTTAAATTTGGCACCAATACTGTCAGAGTACACATGCCTGACTTACCAAGTGATGCAGAAATGTAAACCTGAGTTGATAATGTTCTTAAAACAAAGTTAGTATGCACAAAAGAGAGAGCAGGCTTGTCTTGCTCCTTTGTCTCTTTCAGGACACTGCCTTTGCAGGTTATCATGGAGTCAACGTGTATATATGACATCTAGCAGACCACAAGCTGATGAGCCCACAGCAGCACCATTTCAATGCTGCACATGCTTAGACTTACATCCCTAGGCAGAATGGCTGGGGCAGGTGCGCTCCAGAGTTAAACGTTTGAGGATGATATATTTCTGGTGGCTACGCTCATCATTTAACTACCATTAAATGATACTGCAAAAACTGACACTGAAACCTGTCAGCAATTTCTAAATATGCTAATTATACTAGCAGCTGACACGAAAAAAAAATCACTCTAAAGAGCAAGAAAAAAACAAAGGGAAACATTTTGATGGATTTTTCTTACCTTAAATTCATAAAATATTCATTACCACTCATACCTACCTCCCAGTGCCCATTATTAATGCCAAAAAGTCTAAATACATTTGAAAAATGTATTTTGCAAATGTTATTCACACTGTTATTCATATAGATGGTATTAAGAAGAAATAAAATAATGTTATTCATATAGACACACTGTTATTCATATAGATGATATTAAGAAGAAATAAAATAATGTAATACCTTTACTTTTACCTATGGATTTGATGAAATGGTTCCATGAAGAAAGGATTTCCATACAAAAAGAATAAAGAGGAGAGAAACAACAATAAGAATTATGAATATATGTATATGCACTACTCTTTGAAAATTAAATATACAAGAAGGTATAAATAGGATTTGAAAACAAATGGAGATACAATCAGTACATGTTGAGAAATCTGCCTGTTTTAAGGCAATACATGCAAAGAAATTAGAAAGCCCATGCTCACTTTAAAAGACTACACAAAAGGAGATACACAATGCTTATAGGTAGAAAAAGTATTGATTTTGTAGAACACTATACTCAGCATTCGAGAAGCCAGAAGCCAAAGATGTCTGCATGTTCCCAAACTGACATGCATGGGTGAAAAATGGACTCTTTTTGGTGCAGTACATTAAACCAAATATCTTTTTTTCATATGTTAATTTATGATGGTTCTCGGTTTTTCTTTACTATAACTACCCTTAACTGCATATGCTGATAAATATATGGAAACTTTCTATTACAAGTTCTTATGTCTCATTTATTTGCAGATATTATAGTGCAAAGAATAAAGGAAAATAAAATCAAAGGAGCAAACCGATATCAAACCAACAAATAAAGGGGAGAAAAACACATGAAAAAATGTGAACAAAAATTATGTATTTAATTTGCAGCCAGATAACTTGCAAGCATTTGCCCATCCTTTGCAGTGATGGCTTGAAAGCAGCTACAGAACAAGAAAACACTGAAAGCAGAGTGGAAAAGGAACAGAGCCCATACCTTGGTCGCCCATCATCAGGTGCGCCAGACCTTGAAGGGAAACAAGAGCACAGTCAGCAATAAACAAGGGAGCATGGGAAGGCAGGGTTGTCACAGTGACAAAAATGTTCAGTGACAGACATCTTGTTTCCTATGAGACATGTCTGTATCACAGAGGCAAATCAAAAAGCATTCTTTCAACTCCTGGTTGGAATGCTTTGGGGCAAAGAGTTATAGAACTGCAATTTAAACACTTGCATATGCTGCACCGTGTATTTCTTCTATGTATCAGTTGGAACATTCAAGAGCATAAGAGCATGACTTAAAATCCAATCAATCCCTTAAATATTGCATTTGCCCTTCGTGCCCTTTGATGAGACTGTTTTGAACACTGCCCCCACAGGGCTTGCCATTCTTTGGTGATGAAATTATATTTTAAAAAACCCAAAGGAATACCTGAAACATGGGCTGGGTCTGATCTTTTTCCCCTCATCAAAAAATGAGAAGTTTCATAATTAAATGAAAAAAAAAAACCACATCCTTAGTCACACTGAAATGATAATGCAGAAATGTCTCCTTGTCTGACACATGTAGCAATTAAATAAGCTGGTTCAAATACAAAAAAGATCATCAGACATGCAGGTGTAAAGTTTGAATTTACTACAGAATAATGTTTTTAAGAAACAATGGATCACCTTTAAATAGGGTTAAGTAATTTCCCATGGAGAACAAAATTATTCAGCACTTTACTTAAGCATTACTTAAATACTAAACTATTAGTTAACATGAGTATATTTAAGATATAATTTCATCAAGGAAGTTCTCTGAAAGAATATTGAATTCCCTTTATTTAAATTATTTTTTAAGTCTTGCTTGACAATTTCAGATTGAAGATCACCCCTTTTCTAAAGAATACTAGCAATGTTCTTTTAAAAAAAATTTCACTGTCCAAGAAGATATGTTTTACTTTTTAGCATTAATTCTTAGTTCTTTATTCTAAATTCAGAAATTAAGTTACTCTTCAATCCCTGTATATTTCAAGAATATGGGATAATGTCAAAGAAACATAGCATACATACAAATTTACTAAAATGTGTATTTCATTTCCCACTCTTAATTCAAATATATTTGAGACTTTGAGCTACCTAACATTGTATATTACTTGCATCAGTATTGAAATAATCTGTATCATTTCCTTAAAAATTTAAGGGGTATTTAAACATTCCTGTGGGGCAGATACAATTAAAATCATCATATAGGGCTTCCCTGGTGGCGCAGTGGTTGAGAATCCGCCTGCCGATGCAGGGGACACGGGTTCGTGCCCCGGTCCGGGAAGATCCCACATGATATAATCACAATATAAAAATTATTTAACATAGTATTTTAAAGTTTCTGAGATCTAGCTTCTTTTGTATTTTCTAAGTGATTTTAAACCCCCCCCAAAAAATCACACAATCAGTTTAAAAGGTTTATGACCTGTTGGTGACTCATGATAGCTTCTATGCTTAAGAATAGTGGCTTATCTGTCCAGGTTATATAATTTTTCATTTAATTTCACTTTAAATATTACTATACATATTTCCTAATAAAAGTTTATAACTTTTTTGTAAACTATTGATAAATCAGGGAAATATCTCTGTACAAGATATAACTTTTAGATTCCTCAATGATTTTTAATACCACCTTAGTGAGAATGGAAATTTTTAAATCTCAAAAGCATTAACATTGTTCATGCTATACTTTCTACATCTAAGCGAGCTAGACTACATTGCCAAAGTGGAGTTATAAATAGGGATGTTAAAAATTATGACTGAATAAACTTTATTACAATAGTTTATGAGCCTATACTCTGAAAATCTTGTCAAAATTTTTCATGGGATGAGTGTGTGTAAGGACAGAGGCATTCATGCTTATTAAGGTGATTTTAAAGCTCCTTGGAATGCAACTGGATTTAAAGAGAAAAGAGCAGAAACATGGAACATTTTACAGGATGGTTAAGGAAATGCAAAAGAAGTCAAAAAGATACTTAAAAAAAACCTTTTGATCTCAAATGACATGCACAATTGTAAATGAGACTGATTTTGAAAGATGTCAGTCAGACCTGCAGGGTAATATCTTTTCCAAGTACACACTCACATGCTATTTAAATTATAGTATAGAAAAAAAAAACATATACAGATGCAACACTTGGAAAAATAGTCACTGATGATTTCTTTTAAAGTTTTAATCTACTTTACTTAAATAATGAAACAGAAATGTTTAGCAACTAAGCAATTGAAAGAATCCATGAAAGAATCACAAATAATATGTTGAAACCTGTTACTGATCAACTTTGTATTATCATGAATTGCTCTTTGAGACATCAAATCTTAGTAACTTTAATGGCTATTTATCTGTAACATTAGACGGGGACTCTTTTTCTAGGGAATCCATCATTGTGTAGAAATGAACATTATAAATGGCTATATTTCAAAACATTGTAACAAAATAAGATATGCTAAACACTTTCTTCTGATATAGATACTAGTAAGTTGTTTATGCGAGAACTGTTAATGTTGTGATTATGTAAGTTGATAGGACATCAACTTCCCTTTCACAATTCTTTGTTCTTCCTAGTTCTTTTTGTATTTTTATCCTTTACATATTTCTTTGGCAGCGCATGGACTAAGTTCTTTAAAGGTAAGAATGTTGAAATATGAAACTAACACAATATGGAAAATCAACTATATCTTGATAAAAATCTTTTAAAAATTTTTAAAAGAATGTTGAAATATGTTTTAGTTTGTTGGATTCTACAGGAAAAATGTGTAACTTTCTCAAAATTCCTTGATAGAGATAACTTTAGAAAACCTTAAACAAATACCATAATTTTATTTAACAGACACAGAATATTACAAATATACTTACCAGTAATCATGCTGGAGTGCTGTATGCTTTCATTTCCACTGGCCAATGGCTTAATTTTAATCTAAACTTATGCGTCTTAATTATAGTCAGTACTTTATTTTGTGTTCTTTTTACAAATCAAATCATTTGAGACTAGACCAATGGGCTAGAGATGATGTAATGCTCAACATTTCCCAAAGAAATCATTTTGACCAAGAAAAAAAAATGCAGAAAGAATCATGCACTGTGTTCAGAAACTGCAAAGAAATGCTTTCTCATTTAAAATAAAAGAAGCAGGATTGTGTCATTTTTCCATGCAGAACACTGAAATAAGTATTCTAAGGTTCATATGGGACGCTGAAGTCCATCAAAGGCTGGAGTTAAGGTTGAAGGAGTTTCATATACTTGGGATTGATGGAGTTGAGAGTGTGTGTGTTCTATATGAAAAATGATACACAATCCAGAAATCAGCAAATACTCAGAAAGAAGTTCAACTTACCTTCTACATTCGAGATGTACTCTATTAATACTAAGAAATAAAAGGCAAATGAGAGTTGGAAAATAAAGTACAAAGCACCCACCTTCCACATGGTTGTCTTCTGAAAGCACATGACAAGGAGGGAGAGAAAAGGAAAAACATTCATTAAGCAGCATGCAGACTGGACCTTGCCTTTGCATGTCTTTTTCATGCAAGGCACCAAACACATCATGCAAGTGCTCCATAGCTCCCATTCACAGGGGAAAATACAATCACGGGAAAGCAGGTTCCCTCCCATTGGCAGCATTTAAAGAATATGAGACGAAATTTCAGTAATACTGCTGTGTACTGAGCAAGGAGTGTTCAAAAGTCTTTCACTGCCCTGTGTAAAGCAAACATAACTCTTACATGTTGCTGGCATGGTTGCCCTAGGCAATTATTTTTACAGCTTATCTTAAAATAACAATTCTAAAAGATTCTATTTCTAAATTCTGATTTGGACTTACTTGGACAAAAGAAAGTTCATTGCAAATAGCCGTGACATTTCACTTAAAGGTATGCCTGTTCTATCAACTACGTAATCGATTTACTATCATGGCCTTTAAATATTTCTAATACTTCAATTGCTTTCCTTAAAAAAACACAACATAAATTTATGCACCTAAAATCCATCATTTATTTAGTTTGTTTATAGTGTGTTCATATTTTATCACAGATGACGATGGTTTATTATAATTTTTTAAATGCTAACTTTCTAAAATGTTAAGTAGAAAGAGTAATGAGTACAAAAGCAGTCCATTTGGCAGCTGTCCTTTAGGCAAAGTATATCATGATTTATTCACTTTGTGCTTCTCTTTAGGGTGAGAATATGAATGTAGTTAAGATAATGATAATATTTGGTGAACTTTCCCTTATATTTCCATATATCTACACAATATTTACATATTTTTATATATTTATTTAAGTATATTTCCATATATGTATATACAAACACACACACATATACAATCAGATTTTGTATGTCTTTCCTACACATAATCAATGTAAGGGTATGGAATTTAAAATATTATTAGTATCTATTAGGTAATTCAAGTACTATTTGAGACACCGGGCTTGGTATCAGTTAAGAACTGGAAGGAAAAGCTGTTTTACGGCACTAGGGCGAGAGCAAGGTTTCAATACTTATCAAAATGTTTCAACAGTAAAGTATATCCATGTTGACATTTCTTGTCTCATTCTTGTATTTCATTTAATTAGCTGTATTTTTTTTAGCTGTATTTTTTAAACTGCCCATTTGATGAAAAGTGTTTATAAAAAACAAAACAACAGCAAATGTAGTAACTTGAAAGAAAAACAACTGTGAATGCACCATTTCATAAGGTTCAACAAATAGCTTTTTTAATGGTTAAAGTTATTAATGAATTAAAAATCATCAATTTTGTTTAAAATATATTAGGTGGAAACTGAAATATCAACACAGGTACACTTATTGATGTGGCCTTACATAATAGAAAATTGTTAGTGGGTAAATGTGGACAACAACATCTATACAAAATACTTGGTTTGCCAGAGTTCATTTTAAAAGAAATAAAAAATGACTGAAACATTTGGTATGTGATATTCATTTCCTGTTTGATTTAGGCTTCCAATCTACCAAATAAGGAATTAGAATTTGTTACTTTTCAATGGCAACTTGGACATGACATGGACACAAATAGTAAAGTTTCATTTTATTGCTTTTTATTGGAAATCATACAAAGATATAGATTTTAATGTTACATACTCTGGTTTTTACAATGACATCCTTTGAAATTCTATTTCCCACCTAAGATGCTCATTTTTCAATAAGTTTATTAAATATGTAGAGTAAAACAACAAAATCAGGGAATTTAGAGGAGAGTCCTTTGGCAAATATGGTCATGAGCAGTACAGTCCCAGAAAGGGGTTTTGGTAAAGTGCTGCATGAAAATCTAATAGGGAAAAGAAAATGAAAAACAAGTCAACAAAATAAAACAGGACAAGTCTTGACATAAATGTTATAAATGTGCTTAGTAGGATATTAGGAAAGGAAGGTGCACTAATAAAATCAAGGTCATTGACTTGGTTCCTTGAAAATGAGTTCTCTTTTCACTTTTAACTAAGGCACGGAGCCACGGGCAATACCGCTGATCCCGCCCAGTCATCCAGCATTTCTCTGAGTTATTCATACAGAGAACCAGCTTAACTAAAGGAACTCCTTTTATGCAAATCCAAGTCATGCCCAAAGTGTAATCAGATCCTGACTTGACCATGTTCAGAAAAATAGTCTTCTCCAAAGACTTAGATTTTTTTAAAGAAGTACTAGAGTGAAAGAAAGAGTAATATATTAACTATCTAAAAAAATTTTAAAAAAAGAAGAAAAAGAAGAAAACTGGATTAGAACAGACTTTCCTTGAGTTTCTATATATTTTCAGATTCAATCATAGGATAAAAAAAACTTCTCTTTATTTGTTTCATTCTATTCTACCCCTTTGGTAAGCCATTTGTTGGCTTTAGTTGATTTAAAACCTGTTAACCTAGAGATGACCTCTATGTTATTTCAGAATTTGGAAGTAGCTATAAATGGCAGAAGCTCTAGCATTTACAATCATTCTCTATGTATTTTTCTTCTTTTCTTTCCTTTCTACTTGGTTTTTGGACTAAAAAAAAAATATCAAGTTTAAAAAGAATAGTTTTTCTCATCACACCAACTTTTGCTTTCTCTTTGCAATCAAATACTATTTTGGTTTTGAGCAGCGACAGAGAGAGGTGCTGAAATTGGCATGCCCCAGTGTAAAAAGGTAAAGCAGTATATTTTGCCTTAGTGTAAGGTAGAAAGCAGTCCATCCAGCGTTACCTGCATACATTGTCAAGTTAGGGAAAAGCTCTTGGTCCGCAGAAAACCCTGGCTGCTTAATTCTGCTGACCTAATGCTGCTGTGTACATGAAGTGAACCTCTTAGTAATCAACTTTACTATGATCACCATGCCACCTATAAAGATCACACTCTTTTTCTTTTGACTGTGAAAATAATAAATATAAAACCATGGAAAAGATAACTTAAATCTTATTTTTCTTTCAGATAAGACATAATTCCCTCACAGAGACAGAAATCAAGCACTAGAATATCAGTCATGTTATGAATATTTGTGTGCTGACATTGAGGGAAGCTGCAGACTTAAATTGTACGTTTTAAAATTACTTCAAAAGAGCATCTTCACAAATGTTTTTCCTTTGGCCCCCAGCTTATAAGAATGCAAGGACGGTAACTTTAATTTATTATGACAGTGTTCTTTGCACATAATCTTAATGACATACTACTAGGAAAAGAGAAATGAATAAGGAAAAAATGTTCTTTTTTCAATGTAAAGAAAATCAGAAATTTAATCATGACAAGTGAATAAATTAAGGTTTGGGATAAAATGTCACAATTAACTCCTTTTTGTATAATCAGTGTTTAAGCTTAGCAATATGAAAGACTTCATCTAAATGCCCATGCAGTAGTCAACTTACATGCTACATTTTACATTAAAAACTGGCCAGAAGAAGTCGCTCGCCCTCACTTGGGCTTTCTTTCTCCGTTTCAGCTTTCTTCCTTCTCTGTTAGTTGCCTGTGACCGGCTCCCTTCATTTTCTTTCACTCCCTCTCTCCTCCATCAAACCTGCCACTATCGCAGGCAGTTTCCCACCCAGATCTATGCCCTCCACAGTGGGCTACATAGCAAAACTGGTGGCGGGTGCTAGCCAGCAGAAAGAGGAATTCAGAATACAATTTTATTTCCTTTTTTCACATACCTCGATCTTGCTAGTGCCTATCCTCGTCTTTCTAGCCCCTCACATTACTTTTGAAGATTTCACCCCTCATTTGGAGGACCAAATGCCAGTATAGCAGGTTCTGGTTCCCATGGTGGCACAGGATGGAGTTTTGTTTTATTTTTCTTTTGGTGTTAACAGTGAAAGCCTTTAGAAAACCTCAATAATCTGGGAATGCTTCAAGGACTGGGAAATGGAGGAAATCCCTGGTTCTTTGGATCTGGGCAGCAGTCCGCTGGAGGAAGACAAAAGCCAGCCAGAACCAAGAGGAGGTGCAAACAGAAACTGAAGCAGAAAGGTCTACTATGGAGGCTTAAGGAAGGAAATAAACAGCCTGGGCAGGAATCCGGCTAGTTTCAAAAATGCTTTTTAACAGGTGGGCTCAGCAACTTATTTCAAATTCACCTAAATGACACTCCCACTCAGCCTGCTGGAATCTCGATCCTAGGGCATGAGGGAGGCCAACTAGAGAAGCTAATTTTTTCTCTCTCTTTCACTGTTCAGGAGTGATAAGAAGGGTATCTCTAACCAACGTGAAGCAGCAGAGATGTTCCTGGCATCAAACTTAGAACTATAAAACCATTCTCCCTAGGAACATTATGGGAACGTCTGACTATACTTTTGGTACAATACAATGATTCAAGTATATCATGGAATTAATGAGTACTTTGTGAAGTGGTCTGAGTTTACTTTGCCTTACAGTGTTGTTTCCATGGGAAATGTGATATGAGTTTCAACCTATTTATTCAAATAACTTTTGAGATTATACTTTCATAAGCTGGAGACTCCCTATGTTTCTGCTTCACAGAGTAGGTACCAATTTTGTTACAAAGAACTTGTGGTATTCGAGTCAAAATGTTCCATCTTGTTAATGGAGGAAGAAAGTAAGAAAGGGAAAGAAGGAAGAAAGAAGGAAGTCTAATTATATGGCAGATTCTTCTGGTGTTTAAGTTGTTCAATGGTCCTAATGGAATTTAACAGTTATTAGTCAACATGTTAAAGTATATATTAAATAGCACGCATAAACTATATAGCATACAATTTCAAATTTTCTTTTCACGAGGGACTATTACAAGGATTTTATTCTGCTTTTATAGCCTCAATTCTTCCCTACATCTAAACCTTGAGAGTTAACATTTATAATAGCTGGACTTAGGGAAAGACCACTGCACTTAACAGTGACCATAAACAGAGCATAATCTACACTGTGTGTTCTCATTTTTATTGTTTTATTGCTTACTGAGAAATGAACATTTCCTAGTACGGAACTGACAGATAACAGTGAACAGGGTGCTGCCATGTACTTTCCCACCCAAGCTCAATCACTGCTACACAAACTCTCCAAAGAAAGCTGGTTTTGGTGAGTAGCGCTTCCTTATTAAGAGTCCAAAGTCACCACATTTTAGGAAGTAGAGGAGGAAAGCTCTTGGTTTGGAGTTGAGAAAATAAATTTAAATACACCCGTAACCTACCTACCCAACATATCACCCCTTCTAGTGGGTGTGCCAGTACTCAGATGGGACTTTTCTTACGAGCAAATAAACAGGAAACATCCTCTGGCTTGTGTGGTACCAGCAGAGAATACTCCACAATGTGTCCTAGGTTCTCCAACATTAAATAGACAGTAGCTGAATTCTGCTGAAGGACATCAATGGCCTTCATTTGAGAGAACTGTCTAACATATGCTTGATGTGTACAGTTTTTTCACAAATCATTTTATTACAGAGATGTTTCAAATAAACTTTCAGATACTTCTGATTTTACTCATTTATACTTGGGTTCTCAGACGAATCCATTTAATTTCTCTGAGAAATAAAAACAAATATATTTTGTCATTAAATTAAGGGGACATTGCACAAAAATATGACTAAACCATACTGTAAGAACAAGTTCTAAATTTAGAGTTTAACAAATTAGATTTGTATAAATTGAATAGAAAATGGTTTGTATGATATAAAACTGACCTGTCATTTATAAATACATTATTATATTTAAGGAAAAATAAAATTTTATTTCAAAATAAATAATTCATGTTATCTTTAATCCATTAGGACCTTTGCACATTTAAAAAATAGTCTGGAAGAAAAATGAAATAAATAATAAAAGGATATTTCAGTTCTTCAAAACTTTGTTTTTCATTTTCTTTAGTGTTTAAAACTCAAGATATTTGCATATTTTATAATTTATGGCTAATTTAATTTTAAAGTTTTATAGAAATCACTGAAAATAATTATAAGGGGAATTAACTGGTTTTTTTTTTCCTAAATGAATCAGATAGTATGTTAAAATTTTCCAGGAATCTCTCAGAGTTGACTAAAATGCTACCTACAATGAACCAAATATCTAGTAATCTTTTCAAATGTAGGACATTTGAATAGGAGGAAGATTGTTGAAAAGAATTCTTCTGCCTCTCCAAAGACTGAAAGCACTTAGTCCAATAGTACCTGGGGTTGAAACATATAAAATTATTGTTTTCAGATCAAAATTGGTTAAATACCAACAATTTAATATGGTTAAATCTAATATTTGTAAGTTGGTGGTTTCTCTACAAACTATGCTATTCTCTGCTTACTAAATATAATGTAGGAATATCAGGTTAAGCCAAAACATTAATGCATTCCTTAGAATCAATCAGTGGAAAGCAGAAAATAATCAGAGCAAATGCAATTTTTATAAAATGTTTTATAAAATGTTATGAAGATCTCAAGTAACTTCTTTGAAATACTCAAGAGAAATAAGAATAAAAAATAATATACTAACTCTTGGGTAGGCCTTACCACTTTAAATGTACTTTCATAAACATTATCTTATATAATCTTTATGTTATTTCACTGTGGTTGGGTGACTTGCCCAAGATACCCAAATAAAATATAGAAGATTCCAAGAGTATACAGAAAGTATGTTTTAAGGCTCCTTGTGCAAGTTTGTGTAGATTTCAAAATTTTTTTTTCTTTTGAATTTTATTTTATTTATTTTTTATACAGCAGGTTCTTATTAGTTATCTATTTTATACATATTAGTGTATATATGTCAATTCCCCAAAAAAATCGTTTTAAAAAGAAAATAAACATGAAGAATTTGGACAACATAGGGTAATGCTGAAGTGTCTAGTAAGGTGGTGCTATGTTCCTGGAACTGTTATCAAAATATATTTATTGTTGTCACATTTTTAAAAGTAATACAATAAAGAAGTATGAAGGCTGTACTCATTATTTCTTTGATTCTGTTACAAGAAGGCAGAAATATTTAGGGAAAATATTTCTTTCTTAATTGCATTTACGTGTTAACTTTATAAAGTCAAAAAATGTAATACTGTTTAATTTCCTTTATTGAAGAAAAAAAAGAGGTCCCAGCACTCTTCTTCCCGGTACTATTAGAATGAATTATTTCCCAGAAAAAATTTAAAAAAACACGTTTATAAAATCTTTGCCCTATTATAATAGCAAAGAACAGGTGTGTTTACCCATGGGCATTCTAACCACTAGGAATAAAAGGGAGAATTATTCCATAATTTCTTGCTGCCTTTAAAATTTAAAGGAAAGTGTTCATTTCATTCACAGCACATAAAATTTTTCTTCCCTTTTATAATATCTGAAACAAAAGAACACTTTCATTCCAAGTCAAATATTTTGGAGGGTTAGGCAATATAATATGAATTTGCCACATATAGTGTATCTGCCTTTTTGTTTTACTTATAAAATGCAAATCTGATAAAAATATTACTTTTATTCCTTTTACATACATGCTGTATAGTAAATCTCCTCGGAACTAAGCAGCAAGTTCTAATCTTTTAAAATTTGAATCAACAGACAAGAAGAAAGAAAAACTAAAAACATTGTCCAGTCTCCTATTTTCCTTTAAAAAATAAAGTTTTATGTTACAGGCTAAGAATAAAACAGTTTGTTCATAGGTACAACAAATTCTATATCACTGAAAATTTCATATATAGAGATGTTTGGGCTAATGCCTAGTCCTTAACTAGACCTATATGAATGCAAGTCCATGTTGAAGAGGGGACCATAAGCTTGAATAATCTATCCTTTATCTGTTGATTTACTGATCCATAAAATCGAATCACTACAAATACAAGCTTTTAAGGTAGCCTTATAATTCCCCATCTTATCTTGTCCTGAAATGGATATTTGCTGCTTAAGAAAGCACTCTGAAAGATAAAGAAAAATTTTTTGACTCTTGTAGAGCATATTTAAATGTTAATTCCATCATTCAAAACAGTTCCTTTTATTTTTTAAAATGGAATAATATGAATATGATATAACATTATTTCTTGACGTTTGTACAAACTGCTTTCTGACTGCTGGAATACAGACTTTTTTTTTTTTTTTGACCCAAATGACTTCCAAGATAAAGGCTTAATTTTCAAAATAATCTCATCAAGTTATAATTCATAATATACTGCTTCCAAATGTGTAGCAATACAATGCTATTATGACCACTTCAATTCATAAGCTCCATCCTAAATATCAATATTTTTCTCAATATTCCCCATTAGGTCATTAATATTATTGTCATAGATTTTATCTGTAAGTCTATGACAATATTTTTTACATAATAGTTTAATAACAACAGCGGTTTTCAAATTAGTAAAAAGCATCCTCCATCACACAGTCTCATACAATGAATTCTCTTACATTATATGTCAAAGACTTCTCTTCATATAAAATAGGCTTCCTACTGAGTACTATACTATAGGAAAATAAACCGAATGGGCAAATAAAAGGATCAACATTTCTGTAACACTGAAATATGGCAGAGACAAGGAATATAAAAGGATAAAAGAAGCAGCTCAGACCTCTAGTTAATTCTATAAAAGTCCAAGATCCTGTCAAGGGGCTATTACATGATAACAAATGTACCATTGAGCAGGCAAATAAAAACTATGAGTAGGAAGAATAGAAAAATAATCCTGAACATGGAAGCATTAATTGTGACATAGTAAAAAAAAAAAAGGAGGTGGCAAAAACATCTAAGAGATGAAACAATGGGTTAAAGAGTTTCATATAAAGAATGAAAAAGGTGAAGAATAAAAATTTAGAGTGGATCTGCCGACTCTATTTTCAGTATTTAAAGAATGTAGGCCTGATCATAAAATTAAACATCGTTCATTTTATTATAGAAAAGTACTCTTATTTATGATTGGTTAGTGACATTCAATCTCCATTTTTACATGGTAAAGAAAATGAGTCAATGTAAGAATGGAAACAGAAATATATTTATAGCCTCGATATCTTAATAACATTTAATCTAGATATCCCAATGAGCTGTTGTCTGGTAAATAAATAAAGTATTGAAAAGGATAGATGATTTCCAAAGGGTACTGAGGTCATCTGACATCTAAGTCCAGCCTCTGGCGTTAGAATGACTTGAAAGGGATAATCCAACATAACCAGATATTTATTTGTCTTATTTCAAAGAAGAAAATATATGTTTCTAAACCAGAATAGCATCCTGACTCAGTACTTTTTATGGACTGAATGTTTGTGTACCCCCAAAATTCATACGTTGAAACCCTACTTCTCGGTATGATGATATTAGGAGGTGGGGCCTTTGGGAAATAATTAGGATTATATAAGGTTATAGGAGTGAAGCCTTCATGAATGGAATTAGTGCCCTTGTAAAAGTCATGAGAGAGCTTGCTTCCCCTCTCTACTCTCCACCATGTGAAAATTCACCAAAAAGTCAGCAGTCTTCAACCTGAAAGCAGACTCTCACCAGAACCTGATCATGCTGGCACCCTGATATGGAACTTCCAGCCTCCAGAACAGTAAGAAATAAAATTTCTGTTTTTTATAAGCCACCCAGTCTATGGTACTTTGTGACAGCAGCCTGAACTATGACAGTACTATTTTAGAACTTGTGTTACTATGGAAAACTCACCTGTACAAAAAAATAGTAAATATGACACCAAAAACTTAATAGATTTCTGATATTATTACAACTGAGAAAAAAACTAGTTGTGCAATATGTATAATACACGGAATGGCTAATATCTACTAGCAAATGTAGCTCAAGGCAGTACCTAGTAGCTTAGGAAACGTGTACCTTATAGCTGTCAGAAGTAAATTATGTTCAAAATGGGCCATGTTGCAAGTAATGCTCACAAAACATAATGGAAAAAGACTAGAAAAGTCACTAATTTGAAATACTGATTTTTTTTTTATTAGTTAATATGCTTCTCTTAGAGTTGAATAGAAACTATGCTGGATGCAGTTTGAGAGAATATACTCGATAATTTTAAATGGGCCTATTAACATAGAATAATTAAATCAAACACTTTAAAGCATGTAAATATGTATGAAAACAGTCACAGAGAGGAAAAATGATTTGAACTAAGTGTCAGGGTGAACAAATAACACTGAATCTTTAAGAAACTAGAAATCCTTGGAGAATCTAGGCATTTCCTGACAATATGCAATGTATGCAATTAATGTTTCATCTCATTGTCCCTGAAGAAGGAATTGGAAAGGAGGATGAGCTTGGAGTTAGGATCCTTCTAGGTTCTGTCGCTACAAATCAGTTTTAGGAATCTAGATACATTTTTTTTAACATTTCTTAAATTTTCTCATTTGCTAAATGTTTAACTTGTTCCATAGAGAGGCTGTAGCTCATAGCAGTGAAAAAATGTAAAACCATGTATTCAATAATGACAGAGTATAAAGCATTTTATGTATAGATAATACCTGTTTACTGGTGTTAGCCATGGCATTATTATAATGAATGCTTCCTTATACAAACTGTAGGATGCTTAAGAGCAGTGCCTTTTCTATTCCTCTTCTTTTGTTCAGGATGGTCAGCATTTAAGATGGTGTGTACACAAAGGAGTTGCTTAACAAATGTTTTATTGAGTAATTAATTTCCTATCTTAATTTCCTGCTTGGCTTCTATGAAACTAGCAATGTGGGACGAGGATGACTAAATTCATTTTCATAGGCAGGATTTATTTGCCACTCTTCTTAGCACAGTGCCTGGCACATAGTAAACAATAAATACAAGGGACTAAATGAAGAACAAATGACTAAATAGTAGAAATTAGATCTTCTGATCCCAGATTCTGTGTTCTTTCTTCTATATTATGGAGATTTAGAAAATTTCCAATTAATCACCTTTACCCTAAAGGCTTATTGGCATATCTGTAGGAAGCAAATTATTATAAGTTAAAAAAAACTGGAATGCAGGTAACCCTGGTAAAATAATGGCTTTTTATTATGGAGCCACTTTTTAAAAAATCATCTGTGAAAAATGAGCATTATTTCCTAAATGTCATCTAATGTTTCATGATATATTGACATATATAGTAAGATATCAATAAAACCAAATATTTTAGTAAATTCAATGATTTTAATGAAATTATAAGGATCAAATTTATTTTTCATAATTTAGGTAAGTTTTTTGATTTATTAATTTAATGAAATGTGTCAAGCTCACCTATTTGTATCAGATGGAATGTGAATCATTAATATGATTAATGACATTTTAAGATGATCTCAAACAAATTTTAGTTTTTCTACCAATTTTGCACTGAAAAACTTTAAATATCAGCAAGGTATTTAAAATGGCATTCTCTGAATTTTGGTCCAAACAGTCTCAGGTTTCACTTAAATTGGTCACTATAGTACTTGATGTGTAGTTACTAAACTAAAATGCTCCATCCAATTAAAACAATTCAAAGCAACTACACCAATTATATATATGAGAAATATATAATTTAAAGTTTTCTTTAGTAACTTCTACACACTACCTTTAGGGATACTAATGTGGTAAATGTGATAAACATTTTCTGGTTCCAATGAGATGTACGCTGATTAGAATACTTTTTCATACTGTGGTTAACTCATATAGCAGAAATAACTGAATCATCCATTGTATAGAATCATATAATAGTCATTTAAAATTTTTAAGTGACTTCTATGAAGGCATTACTATACAAAGCCTAGCTTTAAATACAACACACTATGAAATTATTTCCTACTTGTCAGTTAATCCTATTTATGGCTCCTGAAATTTTGTCTGAATTTATCTTTTTAAAAACAATGAACTTAAAGTGCAATGGTATTTAGAAATTTAGAGTTTTAGAATTTTAAAACAAATGAATACTACCTTGTTTAACATTTAAAAATCAAAGCAAAAGTCCACTTTTATAACACGTGATAAAACCTTAGTTAAATGGCCTCTGGGTCACAACTCCAAAAGGAATGGTATCAATAACAACCAAAGTTGCTTGAAAAGCAACTAACAAAACAGACCAAAGCTACATACTTCTTAACTCAGGGTAATAATCCAAAGTTGGGTAAAATCTGTGTTTTCTTTTCATGTGAATTTTAAATAAGAATCTGGCATTCTAATTTTTCCTGCTGATAGATTCCTGTATGGAAAGGTTTGAGAAAAATGATCAAAAATAATCAATCAACTAATGCCCCACCCCAAAAAGGGCACCTGAAACCACATATATCAAAATTTGCAAGTAACACATTCAAAATTTGTCTGCATCAAATAAAGATGGAGTTCACATATAATCTTACTTTCAGTTTACAGATGAATTAGCGAGGCCCAGAGGGGTTAGGCTATTAATACATAATACTAATATATAAGCTACTAATCCATAAGCAACCAGACATGCTGTATAAGAACATTTCTAGGCTTTTTTCTAGACCAGTGCTATCTAATAGAACCTTCTGTAATAATAAAAATGTTCTATAAAACCTAGCACTGGATTATGACCCTAACCAATACTAACCTCCTCCATGTAACTCTTCCCATCAAGAATCATGTCCTAGGAAATATTCCATAGGCCTTGTAAAGACCTGAATGAGAAGCAATCATCTCAATAAAAATTCCTGTCTGTGAGGGAATTCTGTGCAGCACTGGAAAAATAAAAGAAGACTCACGATCTAGCCCAGATCAGTCTCCTACAAAAAGGTAAAGAAAAATGCAATGTGAATTAACTCTCAGAAAATAATATGTGTTGCAGAGATACTAAGAACCTGTTAGAAAACACTAAAGAAATGGAAATAATTTCTTGTAGGCATTCTTTCTAATTCTTTCAAGGAAATCCTTAGGACAATTACTTAAGAAGTAAGTTTTATTTATGGAAGACCTTGGCATTTGATTTCTGACAAATGATGGAAGAGATTGGAGAAGAGAAATTAAGAACCACCTTCTACTTCTGATAAAATCAAAATTGGCTTCAGCATTTAAAATATGCAGAGCTTGGTTGTTTTTGTTTAGATATAATTAAAAAGAAACTTGTAGACCTATTTCACAATTGATTTTTCACAAGGGTAAAACAGTAAGCAGGATAATCCAGTGCCATAAAACCAGGAATGTGCATTTAACTTGTCAATTGTTTATGCACAACCTAAAGCACATCTTGGGGGGGGAATGGGAAGAACTGATCCATTTTAGGTACTGGTTACAGAGATTATGGAAAACGGGTCTCGGCCTTGTGGCTAACGCAACAAGTCACCGTGGAAGAAACCCACACCGGCTGAGAGACTAGGAATTCCAATCCTAATTAGGACACCATCACAAACCACTTTCTAATGTGACATTGGGCAGATCATTTCACATTCTGAGCCTTAATTTCCTCAGACTTAAAAGAGAAATAATGAAACCTACCTCATAGAGCTATCTTAGAATAAATTAGTAAGAGTCATAAAATGTGAAGCATGTAGCTGATATATAATAGACAGCCAATCATTTCTCTATTTCCATTAAATCATTCTGTATGAGCAAATAGGGAAAACATTTAAATTAAACCCAACTTTATTTTTTTCATCCTATACTTCTATCTTGCCAAAGGAAATTGTATACAGAGTAACAGCAAGAATTTGAATGCCAACTGATTTCCAAAATGGTGCAGTATAATTAGGAAATTCATGAGTCAAATTCCTGTTTATGCCTGTAATGTAAAGGCTAATCATTTGTTTGTTTTCTATAAGAAGGACTTGATTAAAGCCTCTTGCAGCAATCATTAAATAACCCTGTGCTTGAAGGATGCAGGCTCAGCTAGCACTGTGGTGTGCTAAAACCCATAATTAATGCATAGGGATGTGTGTAAATTAACAAATGAGTGTCATTTATACTAACAGTACAAATGTGTTTCTTTTTTTGGAATTACCTCCATGTTTTCTGTTAACCATTACACATTTATAAGCACAGAGCAATATAAACAGCATTCCAACATCTACATACAGCCTCTAGTTCAGGCCATGATCTACATAAGGAGTTTTCCAACTTTTCCATAAAGGGCCAAATAGTGAATATTTTACGATTTGCAGGCCATATGATCTTTGTTGCAATTAATCAACTCTGTCATTGTAGTGTCAAAGCAGTCACAAACAATACATAAACAAATGTGTATGGCTGTGCTCAAAAAAAAACTTTATTAAAAAAATAAATACAGGCATTGGGCCAGATTTAGCCCAATGGTCTATATGACAACAGGCAATAGTTTGCCTAACTTTGAACCATAGCCTGCTGATCCTTGACCTAGATCCTAATTCTCAGGTAATACAATGTAGAGTATTATATTAGAAAATCATTATTTATACAATAGGTAAGGGCAATGGAGTATAAACCTGATGTGAAAACTTGACAAGTTTCTGAACCTTTCTAAGTTATTCTGCCTCCTCAGACATAAGTTAGAAAAACCAGGACAAACTGAATTTACCACAAATTTGCTGCAAAAATCAAATGACTCAAGATTTGAAAGCATTTTGAAAAAATGCCACGTACTTACTTGTAAATATTATCATTGTTGTGATTGTTATTATTATTATTAATTGCTCTTTTCAGCTCTATGTTTAAAGACCCCTGGAAGTCACATCTACTCTGGGATAACTTCAGAGGATGCAAACTGCATACAACTCACTCAGAGCTGCTCTAGCAATTCGAGAATTTGAGAAAGGTCAGGAAGGCTTGGGAGCCTGTGGAACTGCCATCCTAAGGCTAACACTCCCTGAAGTCAGCCCCGAGGTACATTAGTCATGAGAGATGTTTTTTAAATCCTTCACCAATACATTTGGAAACACTGCAAATGACATTATAAACATATTATTACACCATGAACATCAGTACTAAAGAGATATTTGTCAAGGAGTTCTTGACAAATATGTTTGGAACACTTCTGTCCCTCTTTCAGAGATTCACAGTACATAATCACAAACTGAAGATGCTGAGATGTCCTGCAATAAATAAACTGTACACCTTTGTCCAACCCAGTATTTCTCAAATTTATTTGTGTAGAAATTCTTTGTTTTGTGGGTAAAGCCGATTAACATTGTTCCCTAGAACACACACTAGGAAAAGCTGTCATATAGATTATTTTGGACTATTATACTCCTTTCACCCTGGGTGTAGGGAAACTGCCCCACAACTCTCACACTTAAAAGTACACATTTAGCTATTTACTTACATTCCATCGTGTGTCATTATATTGAGATTTTCACTTAGAAGCAATCATGTGGGAACTAATCAAATTTGTAAGATTATTTAACCAGTATGAAAATCATAATAACCTCAATATATTTTAAAAAGGGAGACAGAGGATAAATATCACATGTCAAATAGCTCTGATGTGAACTTTGAAAAATAACAACAAACATATCCACTGGAGACAATGTCAAGTGATAGAAAAAAAGCACTTTGTGCTTAAAGCATTAAAATCCATTAAAATCCAAATAACTCTTGCTTTTACTGAAAGCTGCTTCAACTGGTCAGCAGGGAAAGAAAGTTGAAAAAAGAGCTGCGTAGTCCATCAGTTTCCTATATATGGCTTCCTACTTACAAGATTTCTTCTGATGGCTTTTTTACATACTATTTAATCTAAAAAAGGCAATTTTGTTCTTATGGCAAATCCTCACTGGCCAGTGATCATCTGAGTTATGGTGGGTCTTTAATTTCCCTGTCTCTTTCCTTTACAAACAGAAATTTCTTCTACAAACAACATATTTTTGTCCAATGTTAATTTGGATACTAGATGTTGGAGCTAACTTCTGGAATTAAACATGTAACTTACCCAAAAGCAACTTAAATCTAGAGAAAATAAACAAGATACCCTATTTCTAGCATCTAGCACAGTCCCGTACATAAACTAGGCATTCAATACATATTTGGTGAAAGAGTAAATGAAAAGATGAATCAAAGACACTTGTCAACTACTTTAGTTCAATTATACAACTATTATTTATAAATCATTTTTACTGAATAAGTTAGATATATTTTCTTAACCTAAATATCCAATAATCCACAAAAACTGACACAAGAAAAATGATAATCTGTTATTACTCATTTCAACATCATAACCACTGTTTGCCCATGTACAGTAATGGAGAACTAAGATACTATTCTAGACAAGATAATAAACCCATCCATCCTACACAGATGCTAGGCAGAATAAACTTTTTATTATACTGCTTAGATTATATTGCAGAGATGATCCTAGTACTTTGAAGGATTAAAAACCATCAATACAAATCCAACATCATAAAATTCTCTTACAGATCAATAGAACAATCCTCCATCAAGTGCTTAGGACAAAGTACACATTCAAATAGAGCCACTGATATAAAAGCTATGACGGTTTCCCCACATTTCTAATGAAATCTACATGTATAATATCTACTTAACAGTGTACTTCCTAAATTCTTTTTTTCACATCAGTTTTTTTTTATCACTCAGAGTATCAAATCTGATAGGTTTGTGCAATCTCCAAAGTATTGGTTTCATTTATTCAGACAGAAAACATGGTTCCTAACACAGCTCTTTGCCATTTATGAAACATTTGTTTATTTCAAAATAAGTTAAAAATCCATGTAATTATCATTTTATTTTAAAATATATTAATATTTCAAAACACACTTCCCAGAACATGCTTCTAATGCATATGGTGTACATATACCACATTTTCCTTCAGTGAAAAAATAAAAGCCTTTGTTTCTAAATGTACTGTAAAAGATTTCCTGAGGTGATTTTTGTTTTCTTTAATCTTTTAATGCATGTACCTCTTAACACTTTAATATTGACAAATTTTTAAATCATCGTATGTCTACTATCTATTCTGAAAGAATTAATAAAATCTTCCATGGCAATTGAAAGTGATCCAAAGTTTCACATAATTAAGTTAGCTTTTACTTTTAAATACTTATATGCACTAATTATTGCTAATACCTAGATGCCTTTTATAAGTGAAATAGCCAGATGACAAATTAAACCATGAAAATACACTTCAACCAAATTGTGCAAGGAACACAATTACAATCAAAAGTTTTAAAAGATATAATAAATGTTCTGTACAACTGTATTGAATGTGATGTCAAGAAATAAAATAATGAGAATCAAAATTACAAAATACTGATGGGCAGGTTAATATTTTCCAAAGTGTGTTTGCTTCTTTGAGGTTCACTGGTTGCTCTGGACTTATTACAATCTGTCTCACTGGTTTAGAGCTCACTTGCATTAAGACTTCTGATGATGGAGGGAGCACCTAATATATATGGCCCCCCAGGCTTCTAATGGAATAATAAGAATTAACAGCTTTTCTTGAACCTCAGAGCAGCCACACGATAGACAACTCTCTCTCTCAGGCAGTCGGTAATTGAGCACACTTACTTTTTGTCTGTGTTTCATAGTCAAGACACCAAACTGAATTATAGAAGATTCGGAGCTTTTTTACAAGAATTAGAAGATAATTTACAATTAGGGACAATGAAAAAGACACACTTCCCCCTGAACAGTTTCCAGAACACTGTGAGTTTATCGAATAGGTACTTCCACAAATTCAAAATGGCTTATTCACCAATTTTAGATCTGTTCTTGGGGTACACCATGAAAACCTGCTGCAGAAACTGACAACCAGGCAGCAAAGATACCCAAAGGAATAAATACACTTAACCAGTCCAGCATTTGTTAATGAGCAGATTTGTGCCTAGGACTGTGCTAACAGGAACTTAAGAAGAGAAACCTGAAAACACATGACTATTATCACTATTTATCCAATTTATTAAAATTATATAAATAAATTTTACTATATTCCCATTTCCAAAAGAATGCATGGGAATCAAAAGAAAACAGAAAAAAAATTCACTATTCAAACACACCATGCTGAGTTGAAACAGGGATTCAGTTAAACAAACAGGATGAAAGTGTGTTTGGTTTTAAATGTGTCTAATTTAGTCACTTACCTTTTATTTCAATTCTGACGTTTCCAAGGGTCAGAAAATGACATCAAGAAATAGACTTGGCTGAACAGTTTACACATACTCATACTGAAACACATCCTTTAAAAAATCATTATTAATAGTTACACATAAAAAATCAAACTGGGGAACACAAGGGATAGAGAAAGGCACAGTACTGATTTGATAATCCCACTTTGTCTCCAAATGAGAAAGTCTTTCTCACTCTCCTTCCTCCTGGTGCAATCCAGACATCCTGCAATGCCTTCCAATGTGAACACGTTTCTGAGCTGATTCAATCTGTGGTTTCATTCCTACTCAGGCCTTCTTTTTCCTAAGAGCTTTTCAAAGTTTCTGCAAAGAAAGGATCTTCTGACATCTTGGAGAAATTGGGAGCTCAAAATAAAAACTTCCCTGGAGAGCTTTTACTTGCACCGCCAGCAACTTGCCATGCACAAACAATTGCTAACCTTGCATTTCATAGGTTAGATATTCCTACAGATGAGTGGTTCCAGAGCCACAATCAGGTTTTTCTGGATATCATTTATGTATGTCTCACCTATTTCTTCTCAAAGTGTATATGTACAAGGAAGATTCTGGGAAAACTACAATTCCACTGAAGTTTTACACCATCCACCAGATATCTTGCTACTTTATATAAATGTGAGGGCAGAGGAGACTAATTAAAACGGGAATGTGCATGCAAGTGCTAGTTACTTATGTGTTAAGCAAAATAACAATATTTGAACCATCTCCTGGTCTAATGTTTATAGCAACATATAAATGCTCCCAACACCTTTCCACCCATAGTTTTTTTTTCCCAAGGTGGTAGGAGAAAGTGGCTGAGTTTATCCTTTTCTGGAGTCTGTAAATCTTCTAAAACATGTTTCAAGACATTAGCTTCCTAAATACTTCACATAGGAAAGCTATATAGAAGGGAAAATGGAAGGGATTTGGCCCTTAAGATAGCAACCAAATATTAAAAGATAAATATTTATATATGTGAAATAATGTACCTAGTTCTCATCAGTTTCTTAGAATATATATGTGACAATTCATGCTGATTTTCATAGGAGAATAAGTTAACTCAGTGAATCTGAGTTAACTTCATGAGTTTCTTCAAGAATAAAAGAAAGCAGGTTAAAAGCAAATACTAATAGTAAACTGAAGACCACATGCTATATACCTATAGCAGGGTCTCCTCACCTTTGTTGCTATTGACATTTGGGCTGGAGAGTTCTTCTTTGTAGGGGACTGTCCTGTACATCTTAGGATGTTAAGTAGCATCCCTGGCATCTAGCCACTAAATGCCAGTAGCATCCTCCCCACCCCCCATCACATCACCCCTAATTGATCTATAGTAAGTTGAAAGGCAAAAAAATTTTGGTAACAATAAGCACTAACATTATCTGTGGGCTTGGGTTTATGCTAGCAATTTTATACAGTTGATATCTTGTTTAATAATCACAGATACAACTTCAGTTCTAATTATCATTTCTATTTTATAGAAGAAACATCTGAGTCTCCATGATATTAAATAACCTGAGAGTTCTGGTCTATAACAGGTTGTTAGCAAAATTACATAATGTCTTTGGAAAGCCAACATAACTGAACATTCCTTTCACAGATACATGGCAGAGGTCTGAAATTTTACAAGGATGCCTTAGTGCTGCTGTAATTAAAAAATATGAAGTAAAGCTTTAAGTCCCTATATGTCAGTAGTAGTATGCTGGGAGTTGATTTATCAGATTTTATTAAATTGCTCAATGCCAGCACTTGAGATAAGAATTCAGAAAGGCTAGGCTCAAAGTCCAGGATATATCTGGGGAGACGCACCTTGAAGACAACATGAGGGCTGAAAAGGGAGGGTATAAAAGATTGACTGGAGGCAACCAGTGTCAGTGACAGCAGATTTAATTGAGGGAAGAAATTTGTACCTCCAATGAAGGCAATAGAGTAATAAATTTTTCCTAGCTCCTTATTTATCTACAGCAATGGTTCTCAAAGCAGGTAGTACTACCCCAGAGGCACAAATCTTTTAAATTTGTGATCTCATGTACATATGTAGATTCCACACAGATGGGGGCGCTGTGCTGGCATTTAGTGGGTAGTGGTCAGGGATACTAGACACTGCAATGCAAAGTATGCTCCAAGCAGCTTTCAAAAGTCCCACCAGATATCCATCTAGATGAATAACCTGTCTATAATTATTTGAGCCCAGAACGTAATTTTAAGCAAATAAACACCAAGTATTTTTTGCACACTTTTATATTTTTTTCTGAATGTTGTTTTTGTTTTCATTTTAGAATGCAACCACTATGTAAACCTGGAAAAGTATAAAACTTACTTGATTTGGAAATTTACCAAGAGTTGTTCCCCAATTCAAAAAAGCTAAGTCACCAAACTGCAACACCTATAGTGCGAGTCACTAATAGTGCGAGTCACCAACATAACACACCTCCATTAGTGTGCAAATGTGGCTTCATATTCATGGAGAGTCTACACTTAGGTATAAGCAGCTGACTATCTTCTACGGCTTCTATTCTTCACACGTCTGAACACTGCATATTGAGATACAAAGAATTTCATTAAAATAGCTTTCTTCATATTCCTCCTTTATAGTAATATGGAATCATATTGATTTTTAAAGTTAAGCGTTATATAATCTGTGTCATCTATCTTATTTTACTAGATTACTTTACTTATGAATTTCAATTTAGGATAGTAAAACAGGGCCTCCATAAATATGTTTTATAAGAAAAAGATATTGAAACTGAGACCCTTGTAAAAGTTCTATCTTTTCTCACAGGTCCAAATACTACAACAAAAAGATAAACCTAATAAACACACAATATTTGTAACAAAGGACCAGATAATTTATTGAAAAGAGCATTCAATAGTTTAAAACCCTTTAATATGCATTATTATAGTAATTAGAAACCAGAATGCAGAATGCTTTTGTCAGTCATGCCTAACTCTTTCACCACCAAGTTTTTTAAGAACTTGCTACATGCTAGGGACAGTTGTAGCTGTCAGAGATATAGAGGTGACCAAGTCAGGCGTGATCTATGCTACCATGAACTTCATATTTTATAGCAGTGGGAGATGGAAATTAAATTAAAAAACAAACAATCTTAGTTTAAATTTAAACTGTTAAAACTATAAAAATTTTTAAAAAGAAAAGCAAAAGTGCCTCTGATGACTTTACATCAGCATCAAAGTGTTTCAGTGACTGTTGTGAGGTAACAGATCAGCATCCAGACCATCCAATTTGGCCCCAATCACTTCTTCAAAGCAGCTCCTGTTTTTTCTATTCTGAATCATCTTCCACCTTTCCTCACCTGTGCCAGAGCACAGTGAGCTTCACCTCCACCCTCCTCATTTGACATACTCTGCCATTTTTATTAATTATCTGTAGTGAGAGAGTTTTGCCCTGTCAATCAGAAAGTAAGCTGCCAGAACGAGAAACCCATCTCCTATGCTTCTTTGTGCTCCATCATGTGCCCAGAACAGTGCCTTCCACAGAAAGTGACCCATACACAGTCAATGGAAATGGAGGAGAAAATACTAAGGGAGATGAACACTGTTACCCTGGCAAGATTATGGTAGACAAATCAGAGATTTAAGAAAATGACTTTAATGTTCCTTTAATAATTCATTTCTACTTCCTGATGGAATGTAGACTAGGGTAAGCATGGACCCATTATGGACACCAGATCCACTGAACAGAGTTCAAATCCTGATTCAGCCATTTGTTATTAGAAGCATAAGCAAATTCCTCAATGTCTCTGAGTCTCAGTTTCCCAATAGAGAGCGTTATGAGGTTTATGAGGTTGTTACAACATAATGTTTCAGAAGCACTTAGCAAATTTTTTGGAGTACAGTAAGTGGTCAATTGTAGCTCCATTTTTCAGGTTTAGCAGCTGTGTTTATATTGTTGGAAGCAAATGGTCTAAGTATTCTATATGTGATTGGGCCATACCAATTACGTCATATATCATCTAAAAATTGAAATAGAAAAAGAAAAGCTGTTAAAATAAGACAAGTCTTATAATATGTCTGTATTCAACCAACAAATTTGAGTCATACCAACTGTTATTACATGGGGTAAGGTGTGGAGGTTAGAAATAAAATGTATATTTCTCAAAGGTAAGAAGTCCCACCTTGGGGACAAATATATAGATTAATTGATTATAAACAACTTTAAATAGCTGAATCAATACTTTCTATGCATTATATTTAGGAAGTCCTTAGCCCACACTCCCGTACATTCAGACACACGAAAGCAACAGTTTTTTAAAATGGTACCCAGAGGCCTAAAGTATTCATTCATTTTAACGAGGTTATTCATTTCTTCCTCTACCTGAGAAGAAATGATATATACAAGCTGTAGACATTATGTGCCATCAAATTTCACTTCTTATGTTCATTATATCATATCATGCTTATGTCATGATATGTTTTATTTTTCCAAATGAAAATCAAAACTCACAGCATAACACTGTTGCTCAACTCCAATTTAATACAATCATTTTAAAGCTACTCTGCCAATTCTTTCGAAAGGATGGGAGTATATGTACCACATTATGGAGACTTCAGTCCCCAAGCTGCCTACATGTTACTGCCAACACTGTTTTCACTACAGAGCTTGCAGAGAGAACTTCAGTTGACACAAATTCTACCCACAAACAGCATGATGCAGGGCTGATTCAGCAGATAATGGAGTAGATCAGGGGCATCCAGAAATTGAGGCACTGACAGATGCCCTTGAGTGGAGTAAATACTTGAGAAAGGTCTAGTAGAACTGGGAAGGGGACATGGATGAGTGGATGGTGATGCAGGGAGTTTAGTAGTACACAGTGAGAAGAATTCCAGGAAAACAGAGAAGCAGGCAAGAAAGCAGTACCAGGGACCTAGGGCAAAAGAGGTTTGGTCCTAAGGCTTGGGATTCAAGGTTGAATTTCATTATTCATAAACTGGGAACCAAGACTACGATGGAGTTTCTGTAAACTGGGTACTTGGTAGGAGCTTCTTCACTAAGAAAAGTGCTTGGTATCTAAAACCAGGATTCACCATCAGAGCGCCAGAGCAAAAGGAGATACCCTATATCACCTGACTGGATCAGGATGGTCCCAGGACTTTCAGATGGGAGATAAACTGACTTAGCCATGAAGACTGATTAAAGTGGCACTCACACGTGGGGTGCAGCAGGTGAGGAAAGACAGCTGTGGAAGGAGAACAAAGGGAAGGAGCCAGGTGCAAGAGTGTATTGCTTTCAATCCCATTCATTTTCTCTCTCTCTCTCTCTCTCTCTCTCTCTCACACACACACACACACACACACACACACACACACACACACACACACACGGGAACAAAATGGTCTGTCTAGGGAAGCAGCATTTTATTTATTTATTTATTTATTTATTTAAATTTTTGAATTTTATTTTTTTTTACAGCAGGTCTTTATTAGTCATCAATTTTATACACATCAGTGTATTCATGTCAATCCCAATCACCCAATTCATCACACCACCGCCCCCCCCCCCTAGTTGGTTCTAACCAGTTTATGTCATGTCCTCGGACTATGTCATTCTTCTTTTTGGATTTTATTTTATTTATTTTTTATACAGCAGGTTCTCATTAGTTGTCTATTTTATACATATTAGTGTATACATGTCAATCCCAATCTCCCAATTCATCCCACCAACACCACCCCCCCACCACCACTTTCCCCCCTTGGTGTCCATACGTTTGTTCTCTACAACTCTGTCTCTATTTCTGCCCTGCAAACTGGTTCATCTGTCCATTTTTCTAGGTTCCACATATATGCGTTAATATAAGATATTTGTTTTTCTCTTTCTGACTTACTTCACTTACTTACTTACTTACTTACTTACTTTCTGACTTACTTCACTCTGTATGACAGTCTCTAGATCCATCCACATCTTTACAAATGATCCAATTTTGTTCCTTTTTATGGCTGAGTAATATTCCATTGTATATATGTACCACATCTTCTTTATTCACCCGTCTGGCGATGGACCTTTAGGTTCCTTCCATGAGCTGGCTCTTGTAAATAATGCTGCAATGAACACTGGGATGCATGTGTCTTTCTGAATTATGGTTTTCTCTGGGTATACGCCCAGTAGTGGGATTGCTGGATCATATGGTAATTCAATTTTTAGTTTTTTAAGGAACCTCCATAATGTTCTCCATAGTGGCTGTATCAATTTACATTACCACCAACAGTGCAACAGGGTTCTCTTTTCTCCACACCCTCTCCAGCATTTGTTGTTTGTACATTTTCTGATGATGCCCATTCTAACTGGTGTGAGGTGATACCTCATTGTAGTTTTGATTTGCATTTCTCTAATAATTAGTGATGTCGAGCAGCTTTTCATGTGCCTTTTGGCCATCTGTATGTCTTCTTTGGAGAAATGTCTATTTAGGTCTTCTGCCCATTTTTGGATTGGGTTGTTTGTTTCATTAATATTGAGCTGCATGAGCTGTTTATATATTTTGGAGATTAATCCTTTGTCTGTTGATTCATTTGCAAATACTTTCTCCCATTCTGA